>NC_083104.1:33265358-33591167 GCF_949774975.1 Lagenorhynchus albirostris | reverse complement strand
AGAGCACGAGCAAGCCTCATGGGGAAGGCGGAGGACCCATGGGGAATGCAGAGGAGGTTGGTGTCCTGGAGCATCACACACCTGACAGGCAGTGGTGAGAGCTGAGGTTGCAAAGGAAAGCCAGGACAAGATCCTGGAGGGCTTTGTATTCATGTAACATAAGCTATTACTTTTCTTGTTCAAAGGAGACCTGGTATAATGGCACCCTTTTCACAAAACCAACGGGATGGAGCTGAAAGAACTATTTTCTTTTTCTCTCCCAAATCGATTTTGCTCCATGCTTCAATCAACAGCTGGCATTGTAAAATCCTCCAGCCAAACATGCCAAACAGAACTGTCTGAAACTTCGGTCACACCTCCCTTGGTAGAGAACACTTTGCTCTTGATTAGCATACCAACAGTATTTGTAGAAGCCGGGTAAAATATCCAAAATTCTACTTGGTAAACATATACCAAACGCTGACCCCATACGAGGCACTGTCCTGGGGATGAGTCAGAAATGTGGCGGAGGAGGTGTGACCTCGGTGTGCAGTGTGATTTTGATGTACACAGTGACACACCCTGGGTTTTAGAATTTAAAGGCCTTTTATCATTTGATTTTTTCTTGCAGTTCTGATGATAATTTGCTTGAGTTTGGCCACAAAACAAAACAAAACAGAAAAACCAACACAACAACTACTAGGTGAAAGGAGGGCACTCGTGTGGAAAACACGCTACAGCAATGGCATTTGAAAGTGTGCAGTACGGGAAAATGCAAGCTACTGGCAATTTCCCTCAAATTAACTGCTTAAAGGTACTACAGAGATCCAGGCTCAGAAAGTGACAGTGATGATCCAGGCAGTCACAAGTTTCTCAAAATGATCAAACTGTAGTTCATTTTCAAGAGTCTTATGGAAGTTTTTGCCTGCTATTAAAATTTTAAAATACTTGACTTTGTTTATAGCCTACCTTGTTCCAAAAAGGATTAAAGCACCTAAGACCAAATAGAAGAGGCTCATATTACTGGAGAAGGGAGGAGTGGGGCTTGAGTTACATCTGCCATGCAAAGGTCAAGTTGGTTCCAACTGGGACTGGGACCGTGCTGATGAAACTCAAAGCTTTTCTAAAACAGACTATTCCGATTGAATACACAATTCTACAGCTGCTGGGTGACAGGCAGGAGCTACGAACCCATTTCTAGAGGAAGTCTGGGAACCAAGAGCTTCATCAGCTGCATGGAAATCCCACATAAAGAATTCACTTTCTTTCACTGGTCTCTATGCCCAAATGTGTATTTACACATTTACACATATTTGACCCCTAGGACAGTGCAGGGTGGGGGCACCGCCTCCACTGCCTGGTTTGCATTTCAGTTTCACCACCGGAGCAAGTAAGTCACCTAACCTTTCACTTCTTCAGTTTCTTCATCTGGAAATGTAGCTAATAGTAGTCTTCATCTCAGAGGATTATTGCGAAGATTATAAGAATTAATACATGTAAACAGTGCCTGGCACTTATTAAGTGCTCAATAAATGTTAGCTATAATTATTATTTTCTAGTCTTCTGTTAAGCACAGAGAGAACAGCAGAAATAGACCACTGCTTTGTCATAAGGGTCTTGTTGTCTAGCTGGAGACAAGATCACCATAGGGGAAACCACGGTGATCAGGAAAAGGGAATTCAGGGGAAAAGTGAGTTAGAATTCTTAAGAGGCTCAGGAGTTCAGGAGAGGAGGAGATAATGCCACTTCCAAAATTTAAGAGGAGGCTTCCTAAAGGAACGTATCTAGGCTGGATCCAATAGGTAGGATTTAGACAGAAAATAGGGCATTTCATATAATGGCAAATAATACAAAGACATGGAAAGAAGAATGAACACTATATATTTTTAGAAGAGGAAAAAGTGTGTCATTATCTTGGAGTGGTGAAAAATGTAGAAAAACTGCCTGGGGGACCCATTTGGGAGGAATATGAGGATAAGGCAGAGGTAATTGAACCTAATGTGGTTGGAAACAGAAGGAACTGGCAATCTGTCATCAGGGGAGGGACGCAGAGAAAGTGGCATTTCAGGAAGGTGAGCCTGGCTGAGACACGCAGGTTGGATGGGCTGAGAAAGTTCTGAGTCAGAGAAACCACCAAGATGCCGCCACAGGGGTGAGGTGATGTGGCCCACGACGGACTTGTACTGAGAGGACAGAAAGGAAGTGGTGGATGGGAAAGTTGCTCTGTGGGTAGAACTGGCTCGCCTTGGTCAGTGACTAGACATCTAGACATGAGGTTGAAATGCACAGAATCTAGAGTCCCATATTTTGGGTTTCAGGCCCAGCTCTGCCACTCAGCAGCCTTGGATCCAGGGCTCTGACTCAGTGTAAGCTCAGTTTCTTCCTTAACAAAATGGAAGCAAGAGTGCCTACTTTATACCGATGAAAAGGACTTAGCACAACACCTGGCTCACAGCAAAGTGGTCAAAAAAGGTTAACCATTTGTTTGGTGTTGTTATGATAAAGAAGAAAGAAAAAATGAGGGCAAGAAAATAGAGTCTCTATATTTGGTCCCTAAGTCACTGAGAGAGACACAGTCCTAACCGCTCCCTAGTTCCCTCCTCAGGAGACCTCATTAACATTTAACACGAGCCATTTAATGTCCTGAAGACAAATAGAGATGTCAGTATGAATAGACACTCATTTGTTGTATCCCCTTTATTACATACCTAATATACTTCTATCTCACCATGGAAACCAACTCTTTCCAAAAATATCAGACCAAAGGAAAATGGTGATAACTTTGCTTCATTTAAAAGAAATAGCTAAAGATAAAGAGGTAAGAACTTTGTACTTTATTTCATAAGAAGAGGGAGGAAAAAAGATGACACACTGTACCAGTGATTACCTGCCCATTTTAAGCCCTGTCAGCAACACAAAGACTTAAACTGAAGCTAAATCCAGGGCACATTATCCCTTTAAGCCCCTCTGTTAACTTAAGGGGACTGAAAAGCATTTCTGCATTTCTACAGGAGGTTCGTGGTAGGTTCAGAAAACTTTTAAAGAGGTGCCTTATTATCTCAGGTAGGTGTGTTCCAAAGAATCTAAACTGAATGTACTTTTGTTTTAGTTCCTGAAAATGTTTCTCATCTACCTGTTTCCCAGAGTCCATCTTGCACAATGCAAATTACAGAGTCAGGTCATGCTGACCTAGTAAGTCTGGAATGAAAAGCTAAGGAAGTGGGCAACACGGGGAAGCTCTTCAACAGCATTCCTTTTTGACCCTTGCAGAACTGTCCTTGATGGCTCTGAGTGTGTGAGCCTTTGCATCACTGTTAAGCTGCAAGGTACTTGGAAACAAAGTTTTGAGAAAAGCCACAAAAATCAAAGGAGAAAAGGCAAAATGACCTGCTGCTGATTAGTGCTGATAATCACCTCTGGTGGTCACCAACGTTAGGACTTCCAACCCTTCAAGAAACCAGCAGGAGAGAAATGATGGAGTAACTCCCCCACGTCTGCTAATGCATATTTGCTAAGGAATGGATGCTCCAGTCCACAGACCATCCTAGACCATGGATGAGCAATGATCACTTTTTCTAGCCTTTATACATGCAACTGGCTAATATACACAATGAATGAGCTTTTACTAGCCAGCCCTGCTTCCATACTGAATATAGCCCAAGCCAGTGATTGCTTTCATTACAGAAGGAAATAAATGGCTTCTCAAGGTTCTTCATTAAAGATGGCATTGGAAAAGTAACCCCTAACAGATGCACGGCACAGAAGAATTGCTACTGCTCACCAAAGACATAAAACCTAAATAAGAATACCTTTAGCTACCACAGAAGCTCCACAAGCACCTTAAACTTGGCATCTGTGCATAAGAACACAGGTTGTAGGGTCTCTCAGACCTGAAGTTCTGTTCAACACGTAAGAGCCATGTATCCTTGGCCAAGCAACATCTCTGAGTACCAGCTCCTAGCCTTTAAAATGGAGCCAATGTCTACCTACCTCTTTGGACATCATACAGGTCAAATGGATTAACACATATAAAGCATTTAGATTATGCCTGGCATGTGAGAATTATGCTATAAATATTAGCTACTGCTATCAATGTAAAATCAAGAAAAGAACCACCTCTAACCCCACTACCCAGTGCTGTTATTCAGGCTATGAGTAAATTCTGATCAGTGGAAAAATCCTCCCTGAATGAGACAGAAACACAGAAAAATTTGGCTTCAGCTTCATAATACTGTTGAGTCAACTGTTTCTCTAGAAATTTCCCTTTTCTCTGGGTCCATTTTAAAAATCATCTTTAGCACAACAAATGAGATCAGTCATGTGGGTGATCCAGTGTTGTCACTTTAATACTTGGAAGCCGTAAGTGTATAGACAAGATCAGCGGGAGGACAAGTAACTTAAAGTCATGGAACCAAGGGACCATGGAGCTGCCTAGGACTTTGAAAACCTTTTAGTTTAACTGTTTCATGATATAGATACCAAGAGGGAACGTATCTTACCTCCACAAGGCCACAAGGGACAGAGGAAGGACTAAAATCCTCAGTCCGGGACATTTTGGCCACTACCACTTTTAACTGAAGAGATTAGCTGTTCTTTGGAGTTTCAGTAAACCTTGACTGTAAAATCATCTTGACTTGGTACCATTTTTTGATGGGGAGGAAGGGGCTGAGGTCATATTTTAGCTACTGATTCAGTTCTTTCAATGGTTACTGATACATTTAGGCTTGCTTTCTATTTTATTTTGGGTCAGTTTTGGAAATGTTTATTTTTTCAGGAAACTGTTCATTGTATCTGGTTTTAAAAATATATTGGTACAGGGCTTCCCTGGTGGCGCAGTGGTTGAGAGTCCGCCTGCCGATGCAGGGGACACGGGTTCGTGCCCTGGTCCGGGAAGATCCCACATGCCGCGGAGCGGCTGCGCCCGTGAGCCATGGCCGCTGAGCCTGCGCGTCCGGAGCCTGTGCTCCGCAAGGGGAGAGGCCACAACAGTGAGAGGCCTGCGTACCGCAAAAAAAAAAAAAAAAAAAAAAAAAAAAAAAAAAAATATATATATATATATATATATATATATATATAGGTACAAAGTTAGTCATAACACCTTGCGTAATAAAAACAAGTCCCTATTGTATCTGTAGTTATGTCTCTATCTTACTTCCTAATGAAGCATGTTGTAGCTTCTCTACTTTCTTTCTCCTGTCTGGCCTGGACAAAGGTTAGACTATAGAAGAGTCGTCCAACAGAACTTTCTGCCACCACGGAAATCTTCCACTATGTGCTTGTACAATGTGGATAGACCTGCACTGTCCAACACTACAGCAGTAGCCACTAGCTCAGTGCGGTTACTGAGCCCTTGAAATATGACTGAGGAACTGAATTAAAATTTTTATTTAATTTATTTAAATTTAAATAGTCACATTTGGCTAGTGGTTATCACATTGGACAACACAGGTAGATATAAAACCTTTTCAAAGATTTAGCTTTTCCTGGATCATTTCTTGTTACCGTTGATGTTCTCTATTTTACATATTTATGCCTTTGACCTAAAAAGAGTTTCCTTCATTTTACTTCTTTACGTTTACTCTGTTTTTATGAAGACTAGTCATCAGCCGGGACACAGACCTATGCAGCACTCTATTGAGACCTGAATTCCTGCTTCCTTGCATTCAAGTCCCAAAGGCTTAGTAGAAAAAGCCTGTGAAAAAGGTTACTGAAGAGAAAAGATGAAAAGCTGAAGGCTTCCCAGATGAAAGCCAAGCCAGAAACCTGGCTGTTAAGAATATTTTCTCTCCTCTGAAAAATGAATTAGTTGAATCCAATGTGACACTGAAAGGAAAATCAAAATGCTTGAAGAGCAGGCTGTGGACTTGAACACCCATGTAACTGGATTCCTCCTTGGGACTGAAGGCTCTGACACATGATACTTGGTAGAGAGGGTCCTGCTAGCCTTGCTGAAATCTGGACACCATGGGCCTTTTTTATATGGGGAATTTTTAATATAAATAGACTTGAGAACCAGGAGCTTAGCTACCCAGGGATTTCTGCCATTTGGGACTAAGTAAGGATGGAAGCAACAGGAAAAAGAAACAGATGAACCACTGTAAAGGAATGAGAAGAAATCTCCTTCTGACTAGAGGGAGTCAGTCTCCAGGCTTGAAGGTGAGAGCCACCCTCCATAAAATAAGAATTCATTACACTTCCATTCCACGGTCCTCCAGGTCTTGCTGTACTTTGTGCCACCATACAATATATACTGTGGAACTCAATATCAGGAGGGATGCCCAGCAGGGTGACGGGGAGGCCGCAGCTCCCAGAGACAATCAGAAGCCACTGAGCAACGAATTCTGGAGGCTCAGGCTTTTTCTGCTTTGATGGCTTACCCCAAAGGGACTCGAAAACACCAGAAATAAAGGGAATGAACCTAAAACACAAGGAAACTTATGGTGACTTGGAAAGCACTGCAGGTGAAGTTAGCCTATGATTTCAAATTTTCCTGGCGATTTTACTGCAGTACTTCAAGGTGTCTTATAATATCCTTGTCTCTTGCTACTTTTGAATTGTACTCTAAATGGCCAGAGAATCCTAACCACTTACGTTACGTAGTTATACCCAGAAAGTTACAGACACGCGTATTAGCTGTTCCCTGATAATCTGTCTCATTAAACAACTAATTACAGTGCCAGGCACTGTGCCAGGGGCAGGGCTCACAATGGTAAATCATACAGATAAAGGTACTTCTCGTGGATGGATGTTCTACTGAAGACAGACAGACATGTTCTCAAATAAACAACATAACATGGTGACAAGTGCTATCGTGAGTACAAAACAGGTGAATGTGACGGGCAGGGCCTGGAGGACAGGGGAGGCACTTTGGATGGTGTGGTTAGGGAGGGCCACCTCAGCAGTAACAGGCTGAGAACTACACGACAAGAAGTCTTGCAAAGATGGAGGAGAATGGGTTCCAGGCCCAGGAGACAGCAGGCTCAGAGGTTCTGAGGTAGGAATGAGCTTGGCATGTTGGAGGGGCAGAAGAAAGCCAGGGTTCCAGGGCTGCAGTGAACCATGGTATGGTGGTAGGAGAGAAGGTGGGCGAGGGATACAGGGGCCAGACCGGAGGGGCTCTCTTGAGTGACAGTAAGGACTTTGGATTATAGGTTCATGAAATACTTGAGGTCTCTCTCCTAAAGCACAGTGTCAGCTAAGACAGGTTTTATACTTCCTTACTGACCCTCAAAGCATAGTAGACCCTGATCTGGGTGAGTTTTCCTCAAAGAAAGGGCAGATTACATTGGTGCTTTTTGCTCAATGAGTTGGGCAAGAAACCAAGTTCTTCCAAGAACTCCCCATGTGTCTCTGACCATCAAAGACCCTACTGTGGGGGCTTCACCGAGCTCCAGGGCCTCCCTGGTGGGCACACAGTCAACTCGGGGAGGCCCAAACCCCTTGGCAATCATCCTGCTTCAGCCTCTGGATTTCACACAAAGATTTTTTTCCCCTCTGCCACTGGGAAAAGTACATAAAATAAGTGTGCACTTGAAAATCAGACAGAGTGTAAATATCCAGGGCAGCTGGGCTGTGATCTAGATAACACGGGAGAAACTAAGAGTGGGGAGTCACGTAACATAAAAATAAGAAAGAAAGAAAGAGAGAGAGAGAGAGAGAGAGAGAGAGAGAGAGAGAGAGAGAGAGGGAGAGAGAGAGAGAGAGGGAGGGAGGGAGGGAGGGAGGGAGGGAGGGAGGGAGAGAGAGAGAGAGAGAGAGAGAAAGAAAGAAAGAAAGAAAGAAAGAAAGAAAGAAAGAAAGAGAAAAAGAAAGAAGAAAAAAGAAAGAAGGAAAGAAGGAAAGAAGGAAAGAAGGAAGGAAGGAAGGAAGGAAGGAAGGAAAGAAAGAAAGAAAGAAAGAAAGAAAGAAAGAAAGAAAGAAAGAAAGAAAGAAAGAAAGAAAGAAAGAAAGAAAGAAAAAGAAAGAAGAAAAAAAGAAAGAAGGAAAGAAGGAAAGAAGGAAGGAAGGAAGGAAGGAAGGAAGGAAGGAAGGAAAGAAAGAAAGAAAGAAAGAAAGAAAGAAAGAAAGAAAGGAAGGAAGAAAGAAAGAAAGAAAGGAAGGAAGAAAGAAAGAATCATGGCAGTAATGATTGGTTTGGAAAAAAAAAAAAATAGATGGAAAGAATTTGGAAGGTAACAACTTCCAGATGGTCCGGGTGGTGAAGATAGCTATATATAGAGAAAGAGGGGCTAATTAGTTCCTGGGCCGAGGCCCCAGTTTCTGTTAAGTGAGTGATTGTCTCATGGTGGTTTAGTCCAATACTAAGGGACATACACCACTTCGCAAGTAAATTAAGTATTTGGTTTTTTTCCCAAGCAATGGGAATTGCCCAACCTTAATACAATTAATTAAGACTCAATGAATGTTTAATTTAGTTCTGGTGCTTGTACCAGGGACACAATGGGCTCTTTGTTTTGGCCAGGGCTCCTAAATATTGGAAAAAGGGAAGCAGGCTGAAAGAGAGCAAGGGTTAGTCAATAGCTTTCCCCCAAATGCTCAGATGCACAAGTTGGTTTCCAAACGTAACAGCCAATTCAGTGAAACCCAAGAGATTGCCCTAGGAGGAGGCTGTGGACCTTCCAGGAGGAAAGGAAAATTATTGCCTCACGCCTCTGGGTCGGCACACCCAAAGTTATAAGCTAGTCTTTCAAACGCCCTCTCCAAAACTCTAGCTCTGCCAACTAAATGGACCATCTTTACAGTGCATGCTCAACTAAACTCTCATTTGATTTCTTCCTAATTTTGAGTCAGAAATTCCCAGCAGTGAAAAGGTCTGAGAAAGTTTAGGAGGTAGGAAGAGTGGTTGGAATGCTGCTTCCAGAATACTGTGACCAAATGGACTGCGTTTGGCTGGCCACTACCCATCACCTGACAGGCGCTGGACAAACACGTGGGGATTTTTATCACTATAGAATCCACACCACTGGCTCCTGAGAAAACCCCACAAAGAACAACAACAACAAAAAGTGCTTCCGTTTACTGTGTATCTACTGTGTGTCAGCTGTGTGTGGTGTTTCTCATAGATTATCTCATTCAACTTTCGCAACAACTTTGAACAGCCAGCGTTCTTATCATCCCCTGTGGTACACACGCAGAAGCTGAGGCTCTGAGATACTAAGTACTTTGCCCAAGATCTCATAGCTAGTAAATGCAGGAATTGGGATTGCTACCAAGGATGCCTGACCCTGGAGCCTGCACCTACTCTCGCTCGCTCCTGATACTGTGCTGACTTACTCTCTAGGTGAACTCCCGCGGGGTGGATGAGCCGCAGGGATTGCCAAACAGCTGGCTCTCTCTATGCGCACCAGCAGAGGAAGGCTCAACATTTTAGCCAGAGAGCAAATGTGTCCTGTATGCCCATCTATATACTAACTTGCAGAGTTGGCAAATGGTGAGAACTACAGGTGGATCCACAGAACAATGGCTTCCCATCCTGGTCAGGTTGGACCAGAGAACTAATTGGTTGGAGAAGAGAATCAAGGAGGCCCAGGGCATGAATAACTGTGAGGCTCAAGCCATTTTTTTTGTTGTGGAATCTGGTCCTGCTCACTCTTGATCCACTGCTGGAAGGCTGTCAAGCTCTGGGAGACAGGGTGAGATGAAGGTAAGGAGGCAAGGATTTTTGGCCCAAATTCCCATGGCTCCATTCTCTTGTTTGGTTTCGGTGAAAGCCCGAGGGGTGGCCCAAAGACACCCGGCTTGACCATGGGCTGATGAGCCCCCACCTTCACCTTACCCTATAGGACCTTCAGCAGCCTGAGGAGATTTCAGTCCTAACCTAAAACTTTAAGACTACTCAGAAGATGTAACTCACCTAAACTATCTTAGATTATAAAATTTAAAGCAGAGAAGAAAAGAAGTTGGTTAGCTAGCTAAGTTTCTAAGAGGTTCAACGCCTTGTGAGAGGTCACCAGGTTAGTGGCAAAACCAGGACAAAAAAGGCAAGCGTCCAAATTCCTAGTATGTGGTTTTCCCATTATATCATCCTGTCGTTATTTTTCCCAAGTATCCGCTGGTTGTCCAGTGGTCCATCTATGCATTCAGTCAAGAGAATCCTTATTGCCTACTATCTGCAAGGCATTGGAAAGTGCAAATATAAGTAACTCTACTCTGTTGTGGGCTTTCGTGGGTTCTGAGACAAGTAACTGATGACTTGTACTGTGCCTGATGCATGAAAAGAGATGCATGAAAGCACCGGATAACATAACTCAGGGAAGACTGAAAAGAGCTAGAAATACCCCTGGATGTCAATACAACTGGAAGAGTACCTGGTGCAGAGAAGGCACTTCAAACTATGTATTGAACGAACGAATAAGCGAAGGAACAAACAGAAGTGTCTCCAGCATAATCTGCACTGCTGCGCCTTAAGAACGCTAGGCAATAGCGACCGTGGAGTAATTACTCCCGCACGTGACTTTGCGAGGGGATCCTGTGTCAGTTCAGGAGGTAAGATCTCAGGACTCTGGAATTGGAAAGACCTACGCTGGAATCCTGCTGTGCCACCTACTCACCATATGTCCCTGGCAAGTCAGTACCTTGTCCTCTCCAATTCTTGCCCAGTAAGAGGGCAAAATAATACAACCTCCCTTATTAGGCTGGTGGGAAGATTAGAATTTGGTAAAGTAAAATGCTCCAGAAATACAAGCAATTCCTATGGGAATTCTTTCCAACGTAACCAGAAGCTTCTCTATTTTATCCATCCTTCCATCCATCCATCCATTTATTTACCTATTTGTACTTTCTATTCACCAGGCATTATCTTAGCATTCTGGAAGTACTAACACATTCAATCCTCGTAACAACCCAGTGTGTCAGGTACCATTATCTTCCATTTTACAAACAAGGAAAACAAACAGCAAAGAGGTTAAGTGACTTTCCAAAGTCACATAGCTAGAAAGTGACCAAGGCAGGAGTCCCATGCAGGCAGCCTGGCCTCTGGGTCTGTGCACTTGGTCACTGTGCTATGCTGCCTGCCAACAGTGAAAGGAGGCTCACTTCCTGTCCCCTGAAAACATAAATGGTCTTTTCACCACTATTCCCACATGGTTCAAAAGACTACTTTTCACGAGACTAATACCTAACACTTAAAAAACCATGTGATCATCAAAATGGTCATGTCAGCCTGGCAAGGCATAGCTACAGCTCTGAACCCACTTGTTAGAGGAGTGACATGGTTCACCGAAGCGAACAGCACCAGGACACTGGTGACTAGATGCTCACCACCCCCAGCTCCTATAGCACCATCAGGCTGACGATGTGGTTTCTCCATCCATGGCATGACTGGGTTGGTCTGGGACCTCAATTTGATGCCAGGCAAAGCACAAATGTCCAGACAACTCTGGTGGCATTGCTTGCCGGGGAGGATTCAGCCGCTGCCTCATGTGTCATCTTCTGAACTCTGCCCTATATCTCTAATTCTTCATCATCATATAAAAATCGGTTTTAATCTTTAGCAATATGAGCCAGAAATTTCATATATGTTATCTCAGATAACCCTGTAATAACCACATGAGTTAGGTGTTGCTGTCCACATTTTAAAACTGAAGTGCAGAGTTTCCTTTCTTTCTTTATTTCTCTGCCAGGCCTATGCCCATGGTTAACCAGTTAGTCTTGCTGGGAGTGGGCAAAGAGCCAGGGCACTCTTTCCACTACTCCATTCTGCCTGCCCTCTGCATGGCACAAAGCTCCATGACCCTCTCATGATCATAATTTTCTTATCTATGGATGAGAAATTCCACAACGACAAAAATGTATCAGGGATACATCAACCCTTTTAAATCATTTTGTATTTTATCAACCACACCAAATCTATGTATATCTGAAAAACAGTCAACTATACTATATTATCTATCAATCCAGTGGTCAGACGGCACATTTGGGCATTTTATAAAATAACTGTGTCCCTTGCCCACAAAGTTTCTGGAAATGCAGGAACCCCTGGCAAGCATACGTGCCTCCCTCTACTGGGCTATGAGTTCCTTAGGGACTGCTTCTTACTTCAGTGCTTAGCATATAAAAGGTGTTTAACTTAACATGTGTTGACAGAGCAGGTACATTCATAAACACTCAATGGCCTTTCATTCATTCAAGAAATATTTATTGAGTACCTTCTATGTGCCAGGCACTGGTCTAGAATCTGGGGCCATAGCAGTGAAAAAATGGAAATAGACGAAACAGATGAACTCATACACAGTAAATCATAAGCACGTGAATTAATATATACAACCTAACTGGGAGGCAGATATGCATTATTCTCATTTAAAAGGTAAATGAAGTTAATAAGTGACTTGCCTCTTGTGCCCAGCAAGTTGGGGGCAACAAGCCAGGAGATGAGCTCTTATAAAGTCGTCGCTGAGACACATTACTTTTATTCTAATGCACAGGCTTCCAGGTGATTAATATCCTCAGACTGTAACAACTAGATTATCAACCTCATATTGCCAATATGAGTAAAAACAATAATCTCTAACATTCAGATAGCACCTTTTCTATCTAATCTCTTTCAGTCTACCATTACTTCATTTTAAAGATAAGGAAGGTGAGGCCTAAGGAATATCTTACCTAAATTTACATAGTAATTTCAGATACTTCTTAGATATATTTTCTTAAATATGGAATATGGATTTTGTTATGTAAAATATATATTTGACCATTTAATCTTTTACTTCTAGGTTATCTATATAACTTATTTATTGAACAAACATTATTGAGGCCCTAATATACTCGGGGTACTGTGGTAGATTCTGAGGATACTTGAGGGGATAATTTATACACGGTTCATTTCCTATAGAATTTACGGTTTGTTGGGGAAAGACAGTTACTGAACAAGTTTTGATTCTTATAAAACACTTTCAAGGAATTCTCTTCCAATTTGCACCCTGGTTAGTCACAGATATCACATGTATCTTTCCACTTGCCTTTTGTGTTCTATAGCCTACTGGTAGACCCAGATACACTGGCCATTAGTTGGGTGGAAGAACCAAGACTCATCAGCTACACATAAAGAGGGCCAGTGGTGTTCAGGGTACAGGGATTGAAATTAAGTATTCTAGAGGTTCAGTGAAATGGGTAGGCTCTAAAGTTGAATTCTAAAGCAGAAGCCTAGAGGTGAACATAAGCAATAATACGAAGGTGGAATTTCCTAAGGCAGGAGGAGCATGTTGTTGGGACCAAATTCAGCATATGCAGGGACAGAGTCCATAAACGATATATTCAGTAGAAGCGGGTGAGGGGTGGCCAAGACAGGGTCGGAAGTAAAGGCTATAGTGAATCTCAAAAGGACAGTTGTGGCATAGATGGCGGGTGGACTGACAGATGCTGCCTGTAATGGGGTAACTAAAGGCTTCCCTTGAGAGCCTTCTCTGGGACCAGACAGTCCCTGAGAGAAGAATATTTCCTAGTGCGCAACTCAGGGTCAAATGGGAAAGCCCTTTATAATTCTAATGAAATTGGGAGGGGGAAGGGTGGGTCTCATTTTTCTTAGCAGAAAAATCTCCTTCTAGGTAAAGACTCACTTTTGTTGGGTGAATATTTTAATATGACTGAGGCTGCCAAAAGGCAAGTTGAATAACAATGGATTGTTGATAAATTGCCTTTTAAGAAGGATGCGTCCAGTCAACCTGAGTAGTTCTTTAAGGTCACTTAAGTTTTGAGTAGAATCTGAATTTTTTTAGGACAATAGAACATAATTTAGAGATTTATGGGGAAAACATCAAGAAAGAAAGTCTATTCGTTGGTATACCTATTGGCTAGTAGCCAAAGAATCACTCTTGGAGAAAAAAAATCTAATAGAGATTATCATTAAGTGGTTTGCTGTAAGGTATGCAATGTAAATTTACTCCTTTATTTCTTCGATTAAAAACTGTATCTTCTCTTTAGAAATTCTTAAATCAGGATTTTCTTTTTTCACCTACCTCAGAAAAGGTTATCACTTTCATTTTTATGGGAAATCAAGTGAACGTCATATGCTTAATATGTCCTCTACTCTTCTGTAATAGAACATGTCCAACCAAAACATCTGCACGAGATATTTAAGGGGGGGATTCCAAGGTCAATTAGTGAAATTATTAGTTTTCCAAACTGGAAGGTTCCATATCCCTGTCTTGCCATATTTATTTCTGCTCTGAAGTGACAGCTAATGTGAAGTAGAATATTCTAATAAAACCCGAAAAATTGAGGAAAAAAAATCTGCATTGCTCCTTAATGCTTCTGTGAAGTACACTTGACTTTGGAGTACATGACCAAGTACTGAGTCCTTACTAAAGTTGGTAGAGGAAAAACTAGAGGTTATTCATATGGGGAGTCATATACAGATTACAATATTAATAATAGTTGATGCTACTTAGCACTACTATGTCTTAATGCTTTCCTTACATTACCTCATTGAATTTAATCTTGACTCCAATGATATGCTTTAGTGTATAGCTATGGTGTTAATTACCTTGGCCTTGAACTGACACACATTACTACTTCTCATTTTCCACCGGCAAAACTTAGTTCTGTGGTAACATTAGATAGAAAAGAAGCTGGAAAACACATTCTCTTCCTAGAAATAATTCTGTACTTTGAAAGGGAGAGCACACACTTGATAGACAGCCAGTCATATTGGCCATATCAGCCAGGTGGATAGTATCCCCATTATATAGATGAGAAAACTGAGGCTTAGAGCAACCAACTTCCTCAACGTCTCACAAATAGAAGTGGAAGAGCCTGCTCCATGCCGGATATTTTTTTAGATGCTTAATGCATATTTAAGTTTAAGGCAAAGATCCGTTAAGTTAGATGAAACAAAGTTAAGCCAATAGTCGCAACGAACAGAATGAAAAGACAGCAGGAGCCATTAAAAAGAATAAATAACTTCTCTATTTACTGATAAGGAATGAACTCCAAGATATGTTGTTAAATGAAAAAGAAAGAGCAAACCAGGTTGATACAATTTGTATATCTTAAAATCGTCTTTATACACACTCATTTGTCCTCACGCATACACAGGCCGTCTCTGGAAGAAGGATACCCAAACTGCTGGCACGGTAATTTCTTCTGGGGAAGGGAAGTGAAGGCTTGGAGAGGAACTGACCTTTCATTATAAACCCATTTATACCTTTTGAGTATTCTATTTTGCACATGTAATTACCTATGAAAAACTTAAGATTTAAACAAAAATACAAAAAGTGGTCAGAAGATGGCATAAACCTTTGAGAAGTGCCACTCTTCTTCCAGGCTGGAGAGAACTCTGAGCTGACCTTCCACCCACACTCTGACTGCTGCCCAGTTTGCAAGAACACTATCCCTGACTCCCTTTGACTTGACACCATAGTGACTCCTGACAATCTTAGGGGACACTGACCATGGTGCCATTGCCGATAAACAACTCTTAGACATGGTTCTGCTTCCCCATTTCCTGGCAACTGAATGATCCAGGTCGACTAATCACCAGTCCAACCCACCCACCCACCCCCCCCAAATTTACCACTTGTGTCTGCATCTACTTCCTGATGACTGACTAGCCGTCATCCTGGATAACTGGCCCAGGGCAGCACACACATAGAAAATCTGCAGAAATAAACGGAGATGTACAGCTTGGTAAAAAAAGTGATTTTGAGAACATTATCCTTTGAGAACAAAGGATAAGGAAGTTTCAAATGTGAATTTTTATGATTAAGGATTTTAAAAGAAAACAGGTATCACTTTTCTCCATTCTCGCTTATCAGAGCAAATCATTAGTGATTTTTATGCCAGCTATCTCATTAGGTCAAGCTTTACCTCAGCCAGAACTAATTTTCACAGACATGAAAGTAGGTGCAAACAACCTAAAAAAAAGAGAGAGGGAGTGAAGTGTCTGCCCTTGTGGAGTTTACTTACGTTCTTCTGAGTCCAGGAAGAATAAATACATTTCTCCTTTGACCCTTCATGCAAAAGCAAATTTAAACCTTAAAGGATTTTGTCCTTGATTCTTTTTAATCAATACAAAGATGATTCAGATACACATCTCTCCAGGCCCCTTTCCTTTCTGGCTATAGGCCGCATCATAAAACATACCATGCCTGGGAATAAAGGATCTCAGATGGGAAAGGCCTCTTGCTCTGCCTACCTCCCACATGGCCTGCTAGTGGCTCCATTTGTGTTCCAAGAGCAGGGGACCTGTCACTCCAAAGGGGCCCCTTCAGATGTGGTGAGTTTGTGACACTTATCAAATGCTGCAGAGACCTCTGCATTAGGCCAGCTTAGTACAAAAAGGTCTGGTTCCCTTCTCTTCTCAAGTCTGTGGTTTTTACAGGGGATCTGAAGGGGTGGTTAGGAATTCAGGTCATGGAATGCCCCAGACATGAATGCCGTTTATGAGAATCTGCTCATGCCAGAAGTAATAGGCAAAAGTTGAAGTAATTTATCTCCTTTGAATATTACATTTTATGCATTCATGCATCCTCCCAGGATATCCAATCCACAGACTGCCTTGAAGCTACTTGGGATGTATGTACCCCATACATCCACGCTCCTACTATTTATTGGGACCAGCTTGCTCCATTTCTACCATCCTGTCTGATTCTACCTATTAAATATTGTCAGTCTCGGCTGTAACATAATCCTGGCTGAGATTCACATGCGAGATGTAATCTTGACAAGCCATTTGGAATCTCTTCTAAAAAAATGTAAAAGCCAGCTTTCTGCCAGAGGAATGAATCAATCTGATAAAAATGTATACAGGGGAAGCCTAATCAGTTCATATGAGAACTTGTCAGTAGAACCTCTACTTGGACTGTAAGATTAAACCATCTTCATAAATTGTCATTAGAAGGAGGCATGGTCCATTCAGCTGTCCTCCTATTTCTAGTTAGAAACTCTGGTTTGCATTTTTTGGGTGGAGACGTTGGCAAAAGCCAGGTCAAGGATGAGCATCAGAAGGATAATGAAATCTCACTTTTACTCACTAATAGTGGTTCATTTTTTATTTTTGCTGTGTTGGGTCTTCGTTTCTGTGCGAGGGCTATCTCTAGTTGTGGCAAGCGGGGACCACCCTTCATCGCGGTGCGCGGGCCCCTCACTATCGCGGGCTCTCCCGTTGCGGAGCACAGGCTCCAGACGCGCAGGCTCAGTAGTTGTGGCTCACGGGCCTAGTTGCTCCGCGGCATGTGGGATCCTCCCAGGCCAGGGCTCGAACCCGTGTCCCCTGCATTAGCAGGCAGACTCTCAACCACTGCGCCACCAGGGAAGCCCAGTGGTTCATTTTTAACCTGTGAAAGCAGGATGGTAGCTCTTCCCTCTCCCACAGCAGTTTGGAGAGTTCTGAAGGGGAAAATCTGCCTCGCTTTATTATTTCTTTCTTCTAAACATCCTCTTTTTTGACCTCTTACCAGATAATCACCCACTGATTATTTTAAAAGTATGCTAATATTTAGACAAATCCTCCAAGATCTCTCTCAGGTTGGAACAGGAAATGCTTTATGTCATTTTAATGTTTATCAACATTAGTGGTGAAATCATATCATTATGAAGAAAAACATTTTCAGATGATTTTTTGATACCATCCAAAGCGATCTGTGTGTGAGTTCAGGATGACGCACAATGAAGAAGCATCTCGAACACAAGCTTTGCCAAATGAGTTAGCGATTTCACGCACCTATCACTTTAAATAGCAAGAGTTTCCATCAGAGAGTTAAAAAAATAAATTTTCAACCTTTCTATCTTTCTTCCCTTCTCACAGTAATCCACACTAACAGGGGGAGATTAAGGACAAACGTGAGCCAGGTTGTCAGAGAGTGAAGTTGACAGCACAGGATTTGGAGACTAACAGGCCTGGTTCCAGCCCTGTCTGTGGCTTTCTGGCTTAATGACCTTGGGAAAGTTACTCAGCCTCCCTCAGCCTCCATTTCACCGTCTGCAAAATGGAATGATAACATCATCGACTCACACAGTTGTTACAAGGATTGAGCACAGTGCCTGAGATACTCCATGGGCCTAGCGTAGTGTATAGAGCACCTTGATGATGGGTGATTATTTGTTCCATGAATTAATGAATGGGTCAATGAATGAATCTATTCCCACCAAAACAGTAATGTTTTAAATCAGGGGTTAGTTGGCAAACTTTTCCCGCAAGGGGCCGGAGAGTAAATGTTTTAGGCTTTGTAGGCCACACGGTCCCTGTTACAACTTCAGCTCTGCTTTGTAGCAGAAACCAGCCACAGACAATAAAGGAATGGGTGTGGGCTGTGCTCCAATAAAACTTTATTTGCAAAGACAGGCAGGGGACTGGATTTAGCCTGCAGGCCATAGTTGGGAGACCCATGTTCTAATGATAAACCAGACTGACTTTCAAAATAAGTGCTCAGTCATGACTGAGAAGCCCAGTGTCAGAACAAAGCATTCACAGGGAAACTTGGAGGTGATTTGAGGTCAGACCCTCCCAGCTCTACTCCAGCCATTCCCTGCGCCCTGTCACACTCTCCCCCACCATTTTCAGGACCCATCATGGTCTCACAGTTATGCTGGCGTCCTCCTATCTCCCAGTTCCTCTCCTGGGGACTCACCCAGCCAACAAACCAGCCTGTATCCAGTTGCTCCCTGCGACCAGTCCTGTGGTGAGGTTCTGGCAGGGCAAAGGTCCTCTGGGAACACATCCCTTCTTTTTCTACTCAAACCACTGACAACCCTCTCTTGCCCCAAATCCTCAGAGATGGAAATGGAAACCTTCTTGTCCACAGCCAGGCCAAGAAATGGAAATGCTATTCCCTATCACACTCCTTTTAATCTCAAGAAGATGGAAATGTTGCTGAAGATGGAAAGGCATGGGCCAGAGCTGCTAAAAGAATGGGTTGCGGCTTTGTTGAGGCAGCATTTCTATGTGCTGAGCGCCTATCGTGTTCCAGGCACTGCCGAGAGCCCACCCCCCATACCTCACCGCCAAAGCCCTCTGTACAGAGGGAGAAGCTGAGCTCGGAAAGCCTGGAGGACGTGTCCAAAAACACAGCCTGAGAGCAAGGACTGGCACCAAAGCTGCAGTGACCCAGGTCTGACCAATTCGAAAGCCCAAGTTATGAAAATCCATTCTCTGCCCCTGGGCACACATGGCAGCTCTAACCCACTGAGTATTCACTGGAGTCAGGCTTTCAAATTTAGTACAATCTGCAAGCATTTTCCTTACTGACATGTTCACTTGTTTTTTGCCATCTTCCCTGCTAGACTATAAACTCAAAAGAGATTGGTTTGTATACCCAACATAGTCCCTGGCACACTGTAGGTGTTTATTACATATCTGTAGAATGAGTTAAGAAAGAATAATAATGAGGATATTAGATAGTAGTACTATTTATGGACCAGGCACTGGGCTGAGAATTTTTTTTTTTTTTTGCGGTACGCGGGCCTCTCACTGCTGTGGCCTCTCCCGTTGCGGAGCACAGGCTCGGGACGCGCAGGCTCAGCGGCCATGGCTCACGGGCCCAGCTGCTCCGCGGCATGTGGGATCTTCCCGGACCGGGGCACGAACCCGTGTCCTCTGCATCGGCAGGCGGACTCTCAACCACTGCGCCACCGGGGAAGCCCTGGGCTGAGAACGTGACACACATCAGCTCAACGATGCCTCCAGCTCCACAAGTTAGTTACTGTTTTTTCCCGTTTTATTGATGATAAAACTAAGGTTCTGAAAGGTTAACCCTGTAGCTCAAGGTCAGAAAGCTAACGAATGGCAGAAGCAATAACTGAACCCAATTCTGTTGGTCTCTTAACCCAGATTCCTCTTATTCCATTCAGTTCCTACCACACAATGATCGCCCTTGTCCCAACCCAGGCAGTGAGCCCGCTGGCCCAGGGCCCTGTTCCTTCCACGACAAAAAGTCATCTTTTCTCTTTCTCGCTGACCATGTTTGTTCCTAGTGTCTGGAAATTGCCCTCACCTATAAAATCAGGATAATTTTCCATTGTCAACACACATCCCAACCTCCTCCATGGGGTTTTTGTGAGAATTAACTCCATTTGCAGCCATTAATTACGTTGTTAAAAGTACAAGTAGCTTTTTCTCCATTTTTACATGGCTTCCCAAATGGTTAATGCTGATTTCTTTCTTGGTGCAAACACAAGGCGCTCATAACTTTTCAATGGATTATGAACGTTATTCCCCCAGGGGCTCGGCAGTCATCGCTGAGCATAGCTTTGACATGATGTCAGTGAATTTAGTCCTTACCGCCCTAATAGTGGTTCTTAATAATATTATTGGAATTGTTATTACCTTCAATTAAAAGGTTGGCCATGAGTGACTTACTACTTCAGAGAGATTCCCCAAAGATTCTCATTAGAGTTTGCCGTCCTTTCGCCAAAGGGCACCATAAGAACAGGAACCAAAGTCCTTGCCCATCCCCCAAATAGATATATTAATAAATACACAGCATTCAAATATTTTATGTTTTTGGCTGGCTACCAGGTTTTAAATTGACTTCCTTAAAGGGGGACAGGGCTGGCTAATCACTACCACTTTGTTTTTAAAAACAAAAAGGAAATCAGAAAAACGTTAAATTTTTTCCTTCATTTTTACTCACCAAACTATATTAGAATAGTGTTAAGAGTGCAGCTGCAGCCTTCACAAGATGGTCCACCTCTTATCTTGCTAGAGACTCGGCAGCACAGAGGTCGGTTTCAAAGACAATATGATGAATGGTCCCTGGTAAACACTACCTATTACATCTCCCTTGACCATACTTGAGGGTTGAGAACACCCTGGAGAAATGCCTTCGAGGTCAGGTGAATGGCTCATTGGATTCAGGGTCAGTGAGCTGACTCTGTAAATGAGCCTAGAGCTGTAGGTAGGTCTCAAGAGAAAAACAGGAACATGTAGGTTGGATCAAAAGAGGGCTTAGACTGTGCCCAGAATTTGATGCTCAGACATCAAGGAAACATGTCACCCACCTCTGGGGAGACTGAGTCCAAGCGCTAGGACAGGAACACTACCTGCATCTTCAGAAGGAGTATCAGAATGCCCCCAGACCTAATGGACAGTGAAGAGAACTGTCTCAAGGATATGGGAATGAATCCTGGGGACCCAGCTGCAGAGCTTCAGGGGAGGGTTATTTTAGGGCAGGACAGACAGTCAATTCATACCCAGGAGATCAGGGAAGCTGGAGTGCCCACAGAAGAGAGAGAAAGCACAAGCTGGGGCCAAAGAGGAAGAAGACACTGGAACACAGTATCTGGTCCATAATGGACACACTCACATTTGTTAGATGGATGAACAAATGGATGGACGGTTGGGAGAGACCTAATATTCTGCTTGGCCTGAAAGCTCCGTCAACGTAAGTCTGCATCAGCTAAGAAAGATTATCTGTGTGTTACACCTAGGCTCATTTCGTCATATATTCCAGAAAACTCTCCCCTGCTTTTAACCCAACCAAACCCAAGCCGATCCACTTGCATGAATTTATGGTACTTTTGTTCCTGTGGGGTATGCGTGTGTTTAATCTTTGTTTCTAAAAAAATTACTTACTTAACCCCCCGGGCTGCTTTTGAGTTTATCAAGGGCAGGAAGCAGATGTTTTCACACTTGGACCCAGGCTGTGAGAGAAGAGGTGCTGCATCACTGTGTCGAGTAGGCAGACCCACGGAGGGCTGGAGCCCCGAGGAGAACCATGTCAAACTGGGAGGAAATGACTTTAGGAGCACTGCCTAGGAAATCCTGCACTGCCTGATATTAAAGAATGCCACGATTCACAGGTCCTGCGGCTGCATCTTACCTCCCCGGGAGAAGAAGTCTGTTGGCTGTGTTGGGGCAGCCAAGCCTTGGCTTTGATTCTTTGTCTGCCTCTTTGGTGGCTAACAGGGCCTTCCTGCCTCTTTGACACCCCATTCTTTGTTCATCCATCTTTGTCAAGGAATGACATTCCAGGTCTTTCAGCAAGCCTCCCATTCCAGGAATAGCCTTGCAGCCTGGTTCTGCCCAAATTTCTTTCTGTTCTCGACACATACTAATGCTTTCTCTGTCATATTTTTCTAGAGATCCTACCTTATCTACAGGCCTGGAAGGAGAAACCCCACAAACAGCTCGATCTGCCCTAACTTGCTAGAGTTGACTGTACCAAGAGATGACTCGTGCTTCAGGCAAATACATCTGTAACTCTAGCCGGTGACCTGTAGCTTGTGGCCTGGTTCTGAGATTGACCAACGAGTTTCCTCCCCTAGAGATTGAGAAAGAGGGATTTCAAGAGACTGAGTCAGTCCAGGAAAAGGTTGTGGGGACATGCAGGCCATGGCAAGAGTATAATGAAGGTAGAGTAAGTTGGATGAGAGGGGAACAAAAGAACAGATGAGAAAATGGAAGACAGACATCTTGATATTCCACTCTCCAGATCCAGTCCTGTACAGCTCGGCTATGCTCCCAGCCCTTCAACTCTGTGACAGTCCCCTGCAGATTTTCAACAAATCCCTTGCATCAGATGCTCTTTTTGCCTGCACGTCGTTAAGTATAGTTTCATTTTGTAGCAGGACCTTGATTTTTCCTTTGGGGCATCACAGTTCCCCCACTGTCAGACCCTGGGGAGGGAACGTGACACAGGCCTAACTAATCAAAATATCCTATTTCTTAGCTACACAGTGATTGGTTCAGGGATGGGAATGTGATAAGAGTTGCTGTGGTGAGATTCCATATAGAGATTTTTGCTGGAACTATTGGGAGAGTGAGACTTTCATATTTCTCGGGTATCTATACAGTTATATAACCATCTGGGGATGTCAGCAGCTGTTTTTCTATCTTATGGTAAATCTCTTGGTGGAATTCTGCTAAGGAACGAGATTTCTTTAGGGGAAAGCAAAGCCAAGAGGTGGTGAGAGACAGAGTCTGAATAATATATATATATATATATATATATATATATATATATATATATTTTTAGCCCCTGGATCCAGCCATACCTGAAGGCATGACATCTTGATTTTTAAGATATAAGAGCCAATATATCCCTCTTCCTTTTATTAAAAAAATAGTTTGAACTGATACAAGAGTCCTAACTGCTACATATTTCTTTTGAATTCCGATAGCCTGGATAGGTCACTATACCTTGCAGCACAGAAGCCTTCCCTCCCAATCCTGTCCCCCTTTTCCTTCCACCACTTACTCTGTCATGAACAAGGTGTTAAAAGAAGAGCAGAAATTTTGACTTTAGCTATCTTGGTGCCTTTGTAAACTGCATATTCACCATCTGGCCATCTTTTCCACCCATCTTGCTATCCCATTAAGTTTCTCAGTTTGATTCATGTAGTCTTAAATGTGTTCTGAGAGCATAAGAGGGTCATGAAGAATATTTTATGGTGAAGAATAGAAGTGTTGCCCATCACTTCCATCCAAACCCCATTAGCCATTCATTCTGCAGAATCAAGCCCCAGTACCTCCATTTTACTATCTGCAAAATGAGAATAGTAATAATACCTCCTCTTTCTTCAATTTAAAATGAAAAAAGGAGAATGAGGAGTACTTCAAAAGTGAAGAGTTACAATGTGTAACTGTTCTACAACAAGCATGCATTTCTTATGTAATAAGGAAAGACTTTTAAAAGTTACTTATTAAGAAAAAAAGTCAGTGTAATATGTGAACACACAGAGTTGACTGAATGCTATAGAAAAAGTGACGGTTTAGGCCTTAGAAAAACTTAGTGGTGTTTGAAATGCAATACCAGACACTTACTATGACCTTAAGTGAGTTACCTAACTTTTCTCAAGGTTTTTCCATATGTTGAAACTAGGACAATATCCCATATCCCACAGGCTCACTGTCAGCAATAACAAAAATAAATAAACATACATAAAGTGCTTTGGCACTTAGTAGGTACGTGTGTGTACGTGTGTGTGTGTGTGTGTGTGTGTGTGTGTGTGTGTGTGTGATAAACAGATAATATATGATGGGAAGACAGGGGTGTAGATCAAAGTTACTTATATCTATGATCAAGTATCTCTGTCCATGGATAGACTCAACAGTGTAGGTGAACCCCTTCAAATTTATTTTGTGCATGGGGATTTTCTAGAAGGAGCCTCCTCAATTATCATGTTCTCCATCCAAACGGTCCAAGACCTTGGAAAGATTAAGCATCATCAGTGTAAACAGAGAGATAGAGACTGATGGATACTTTGTTCCCATGTTGCCCACTGCCCCTAATTCAGAGCACATAAACAGTAGTCATCTAGAGTAAGAATCTCTCCAATGGAAACACACCAGGTTCTCCTTATTGGAGTTAAACTGGGACCTGGATGAGAACACCCCTTTGACAGGGATCAAAATTTCAGAGTACATATTGGAGAAGAGAGTTGGGACATCAAAAATGAGACTAAACATTTTGGAAATTAATACACATATCTTATTCTTAATAAAATTTAGGTTACAATTTCAACAACTCACTACTTCCTGTAAAGCAGGTACCAGTCCGTGGCCTGTTAGGAACTGGGCTGCAGAGCAGGAGGTGAGCAGTGGGTGAGCAAGCAAGGCTTCATCTGTATTTTTTTTTAATATAACTTTTTTTTTGAATTTAATTTACTTTTTTATACAGCAGGTTCTTATTAGTCATCCATTATATACACATCAGTGTATACATGTCAATCCCAGTCTCCCAATTCAGCACACCACCATCCCCACACCCCCCCTGCTGCTCTCCCCACTTGGTGTCCATACATTTGTTCTCTACATTTGTGTCTCAATTTCTGCCCTGCAAACTGCTTCATCTGTCATTTTTCTAGGTTCCACATATATGCGTTAATATACGATATTTGTTTTTCTCTTTCTGACTTCCTTCACTCTGTATGACAGTCTCTAGATCCATCCACGTATCTACAAATGACTCAATTCCATTCCTTTTTATGGCTGAGTAATATTCCATTGTATATGTGTACCACAACTTCTTTATCCATTCGTATGTCGATGGGCATTTAGGTTGCTTCCATGACCTGGCCATTGTAAACAGTGCTGCAATGAACATTAGGGTGCATGTGTCTTTTTGAATTAGGGTTTTCTCTGCATATATGCCCAGTTGTGGGATTGCTGTGTCGTATGGTAGTTCTATTTGTACTTTTTTAAGGAACCTCCATACTGTTCTCCATAGTGGCTGTATCAATTTACATTCCCACCAACAGTGCCACAGGGTTCCCTTTTCTCCACACCGTCTCCAGCATTTCTTGTTTGTAGATTTTCTGATGATGCCCATTCTAACCGGTGTGAGGTGATACCTCACTGTAGTTCTGATTTGCATTTCTCTAATAATTAGTGATGCTGAACAGCTTCTCATGTGCTTCTTGGCCAACTGTCTTCTTTGGAGAAATGTCTATTTAGGTCTTCTGCCCAATTTTGGATTGGGTTCTTTGTTTTTTTTAATATTGAGCTGCATGAGCTGTTTATATATTTTGGAGATTAATCCTTTGTCCGTTGATTCGTTTGCAAATATTTTCTCCCATTCTGAGGGTTGTCTTCTCGTCTTGTTTATGGTTTCCTTTGCTGTACAAAAGCTTTTAAGTTTCATTAGATCCCATTTGTTTATTTTTGTTTTTATTTCCAGTACTCTAGGAGGTGGATCAAAAAAGATCTGGCTGTGATTTATGTTATAGAGTGTTCTTCCTATGTTTTCCTCTAAGAGTTTTATAGTGTCCGGTCTTACATTTAGGTCTCTAATCCATTTTGAGTTTATTTTTGTGTATGGTGTTAGGGAGTGTTCTAATTTCATTCTTTTACATGTAGCTGTCCAGCTTTCCCAGCACCACTTATTGAAGAGACTGTCCTTTCTCCACTGCATATCTTTGCCTCCTTTGTCATAGACTAGTTGACCATAGGTGTGTGGGTTTATCTCTGGGCTTTCTATCGTGTTCCATTGATCAATATTTCTGTTTCTGTGCCAGTACCATATTGTCTTGATTACTGTAGCTTTGTAGTATGGTCTGAAATGAGCGAGTCTGATTCTTCCAGCTCCGTTTTTTCCCTCAACACTGCTTTGGCTATTCGGGGTCTTTTGTGTCTCCATACAAATTTTAAGATTTTTTGTTCTAGTTCTGTAAAAAATGCCATTGGTAATTTAATAGGGATTGCATTGAATCTGTAGATTGCTTTGGGTAGTATAGTCATTTTCACAATGTTGATTCTTCCAATCCAAGAACATGGTATATCTCTCCATCTGCTTGTATCATCTGTAATTTCTTTCATCAGTGTCTTACAGTTTTCTGCATACAGGTCTTTTGTCTCCCTAGGTAGGTTTATTCCTAGGTATCTTATTATTTTTGTTGCAGTGGTAAATGGGAGGGCTTCCTTAACTTCTCTTTCAGATTTTTCATCATTAGTGCATAGGAATGCAAGAGATTTCTGTGCAGTAATTTTGTATCCTGCAACTTTACAAAATTCATCGTTTAGCTCTAGCAGTTTTCTAGTGGCATCTTTAGGATTCTTTATGTACACTATCATGTCATCTGCAAACAGTGACTGTTTTACTTCTTCTTTTCTGATTTGGATTCCTTTTATTTCTTTTTCTTCTCTGATTGCCATGGCTAGGACTTCCAAAACTGTGTTGAATAACAGTGGTGAGAGTGGACATCCTTGTCTTGTTCCTGATCTTAGAGGAAATGCTTTCAGTTTTTCACCATTGAGAATGATGTTGGCTGTGGGTTTGTCATATATGGCCTTTATTATGTTGAGGTAGGTTCCCTCTATGCCCACTTTCTGGAGAGTTTTTATCATAAATAGGTGTTGAATTTTGTCAAAAGCTTTTTCTGCATCTATTGAGATGATCATATGGTTTTTATTCTTCAGTTTGCTAATATGGTGTACCACATTGATTGATTTGCGTACATTGAAGAATCCTTGCATCCCTGGGATAAATCCCACTTGATCATGGTGTATGATCCTTTCAGTGTGTTGTTGGATTCTGTATGCTAGTATTTTGTTGAGGATTTTTGCATCTATGTTCATCAGTGATACTGGTCTGTAATTTTCTTTTTTTGTAGTATCTTTGTCTGGTTTTGGTATCAGGGTGATGGTGGCCTCGTAGAATGAGTTTGGGAGTGTTCCTTCCTCTGCTATAATTTGGAAGA
Source organism: Lagenorhynchus albirostris (assembly GCF_949774975.1). Taxonomy (NCBI): domain Eukaryota; kingdom Metazoa; phylum Chordata; class Mammalia; order Artiodactyla; family Delphinidae; genus Lagenorhynchus; species Lagenorhynchus albirostris. The sequence goes on along the minus strand of NC_083104.1, from coordinate 33,564,119 downwards.
GTTTGAGAAGGACGGGTGTTAGCTCTTCTCTAAATGTTTGATAGAATTCACCTGTGAAGCCATCTGGTCCTGGACTTTGGTTTGTTGGAAGATTTTTAATCCCAGTTTCAATTTCATTCCTTGTGATTGGTCTGTTCATATTTTCTATTTCTTCCTGGTTCGGTCTTGGAAGGTTATACTTTTCTAAGAATTTGTCCATTTCTTCCAGGTTGTCCATTTTATTGGCATAGAGTTGCTTGTAGTAGTCTATTAGGATGCTTTGTATTTCTGCCATGTCTGTTGTAACCTCTCCTTTTTCATTTCTTATTTTATTGATTTGAGTCCTCTCCCTCTTTTTCTTGATGAGTCTGGCTAATGGCTTATCAATTTTGTTTATCTTCTCAAAGAACCAGCTTTTAGTTTTATTGATCTTTGCTATTGTTTTCTTTGTTTCTACTTCATTTATTTCTGCTCTGATCTTTATGATTTCTTTCCTTCTGCTAACTTTGGGTTTGGTTTGTTCTTCTTTCTTTAGTTCCTTTAGGTGTAAGGTTAGATTGTTTGAGATTTTTCTTGTTTCTTGAGGTAGGTTTGCATAGCTATAAACTTCCCTCTTAGAACTGCTTTTGCTGCAGCCCATAGGTTTTGGATCCTCGTGTTTTCATTGTCATTTGTCTCTAAGTATTTTCTGATTTCCTCTTTGATTTCTTCAGTGATTTCTTGATTATTTAGTAACGTACTGTTTAGCCTCCATGTGTTTTTTATGTTTTTTCCCCTGTAATTCATTTCTAATCTCATAGCATTGTGGTCAGAAAAGATGCTTGATATGATTTCAATTTTCTTAAATTTACTGAGGCTTGATTTGTGACCCAAGATGTGATCCATCCTGGAGAATGTTCCGTGCGCACTTGAGAAGAAAGTGTAATCTGCTGTTTTGGATGGAATGTCCTACAAATATCAATTAAATCTATCTGGTCTGTTGTGTCATTTAAAGCTTGTGTTTCCTTATTAATTTTCTGTTTGGATGATCTGTCCATTGGTGTTTGTGAGGTGTTAAAGTCCCCCACTATTATTGTGTTAGTGTCGATTTCCTCTTTTAGAGCTGTTAGCAGTTGCCTTATGTATTGAGGTCCTCCTATGTTGGGTGCATATATATTTATAATTGTTACATCTTCTTCTTGGATTGATCATTATGTAGTGTCCTTCCTTGTCCCTTGTAACTTTATTTTAAAGTCTATTTTATCTGATATGAGTACTGCTACTCCAGTTTTCTTTTGATTTCCATTTGCATGGAATATTTTTTTCCGTCCCCTCACTTTCAGTCTGTATGTGTCCCTAGGTCTGAAGTGGGTCTCTTGTAGACAGCATACATATGGGTCTTGTTTTTGTATCCATTCAGCAAGCCTGTGTCTTTTGGTAGGAGCATTTAATCCATTCACGTTTAAGGTAATTATCGTTATGTATGTTCCCATTACCATTTTCTTAATTGGTTTGGGTTTGTTTTTGTAAGTCCTTTTCTTCTCTTGTGTTTCCCACTTAGAGAAGCTCCTTTAGCATTTGTTGTAGAGCTGGTTTGGTGGTGCTGAATTCTCTTAGCTTTTGCTTGTCTGTAAAGCTTTTGATTTCTCCGTCGAATCTGAACGAGATCCTTGCGGGGTAGAGTAATCTTGGTTGTAGGTTTTCCCTTTCATCACTTTAAGTATATCATGCCACTCCCTTCTGGCCTGTAGAGTTTCTGCTGAGAAATCAGCTGTTAACCTTATCGGAGTTCCCTTGCATGTTATTTGTTGTTTTTCCCTTGATGCTTTCAATAATTTTTCTTTGTCTTTAATTTTGCCAATTTGATTACTATGTGTCTCGGTGTGTTTCTCCTTGGGTTTATCCTGTATGGGACTTGCTGCGCTTCCTGGACTTGGGTGGCTATTTCCTTTCCCATGTTAGGGAAGTTTTTGACTATAATCTCTTCAAATATTTTCTCGGGGCCTTCTCTCTCTCTTCTCCTTCTGGGACCCCTATCATGCAAATGTTGTTGCATTTAATGTTGTCCCAGAGGTCTCTTAGTCTGTCTTCATTTCTTTTCATTCTCTTTTCTTTATTCTGTTCCACAGCAGTGAATTCCACCATTCTGTCTTCCAGGTCACTTATCCGTTCTTCTGCCTCAGTTATTCTGCTACTGATTCCTTCTAGTGTAGTTCATTTCAGTTAGTGTATTGTTCATCTCTGTTTGTTTGTTCTTTAATTCTTCTAGATCTTTGTTAAACATTTCTTGCATCTTCTCGATCTTTGCCTCCATTCCTTTTCCAAGGTCCTGGATCACCTTAACTATCATTATTCTCAATGCTTTTTCTGGAAGATTGCCTATCTCCACTTCATTTAGTTGTTTTTCTGGGGTTTTATCTCGTTCCTTCATCTGGTACATAGTCCTCTGTCTTTTCATCTTGTCTATCTTTCTGTGAATGTGGTTTTTGTTCCACAGGCTGCAGGACTGTAGTTCTTCTGGCTTCTGCTTCATCTGTATTTACAGCCGCTCCCCATTGCTCACATTACTGTGTGAGCTCCACCACCTGTCAGATCAGTGGCGCCATTAGATTCTCATAGGAGCGTGAACCATGCTGTGAACTGCGCATGCGAGGGATCTAGGTTACACGCTCCTTATGAGAATCTAATGCCTGATGATCTGAGGTGGAGCTGAGGCAGTGATGCTAGCACTGGGGAGTGGCAGCAAATACAGATTATCATTAGCAGAGAGGTCTGACTGCACAGAGACCATAATAAATCAATTGCTTGCAGACTCATATCAAAACCCTATCAGTGAGTGGCAACTGACAATTAAATTGCATCTGGTGGCAGGCTTTAGAGTGGCAAGTGAGTTGATGTACTTCAATTGTAAAGCTGCATCTGGTGGCAGGCTTTAAGTCAGAATCCGACACTTATTTTAGTCTGTGCATGGCCTGCCCATTATTTTATTTTCCACTTCCTTCTGTTCCTCTTGTTTGCACTGCACACTTGTCTCAGTCACAGTTTTGGTAAGCCCACAGGCTAACCCTAGCCAAAATGAGTAAAAAATAAATGTCGCTGGAGAGCTTCTTTGAAAAGGAGGAAAGACCCAATCATGAAACAGCAGAAGACTCTAAGACTGCCAACAAAAAGAAAGCTGCATTTAAAAGAAAATACTAAGAGTCCTACTTAAATTACGGGTTAATTGCAACAGATGATTCACGTTCTCCAAGCCCGCTTTGTATACTATGTGGCGACCAGCTACCCAATGAAGCCATGAAACCTTCAAAACTGCTTCGCCACAAGGAGACCAAGCACCCTGCATTAAGAGACAAGCCTTTGGAGTTTTTCAAAAGAAAAAAGCGTGAACACGAAGAACAGAAGCAATTATTGAAGGCCACCACTTCATCAAATGTGTCGGCACTGAGAGCATCATTCTTAGTGGCTAACCTCATTGCTAAAGCTAAGAAGCCCTTTACTATTGGTGAAGAGTTGATCCTGCCTGCTGCTAAGGACATCTGTCGTGAACTTTTAGGAGAGGCCGCAGTTCCAAAGGTGGCACGTGTTCCTCTTTCAGCTAGCACCATAACTAGAGAAGCTGATGAAACAGCAGAGGATACTGAGGCACAATTGTTACGAGAGGATTAATGAGTCACCGTGGTACGCAATCCAGGTTGATGAGTACGATGTTGACAGCAAGGCAACAATGCTTGGTTTTGTGCAATATATTCTTCAGGAGGATGTGCATGAGGATATGCTATGTGCATGAGGATATCCTCTGTGCACTTTTGTTGCCAACCAACACCACAGCTGCAGAACTATTCAAGTCTTTGTATGATTACGTATCAGGAAAACTGAATTAGTCATTTTGGGTCAGTAAATGCACGGATGGAGAGGCTGCCATGACTGGACAGCTTTCTGGTTTCACTACTCAGGTCAGAGATGTCACTTCTGAAATGTGAGTCTATGCACTGTGTCATCCATAGGGAAATGCTGGCTAGCCGAAAAATGTCACCTGAACTTAACAACATTTTGCAGGATGTGATTAAAGTTATCAACCACATTAAAGTACATGCCCTTAACTCACGTCTGTTCGTGCAGCTCTGTGAGGAGATGGACGCAGAGCACACACGTCTTCTCTTATACACAGAAGTGAGACGGCTTTCTCAAGGTAGATCACTGGCCAGAGTTTTTGAGTTACAAAAGCCACTCCAGAGATTTCTTTTAGAAAAACAGTCACCACTGGCAGCACATTTCAGTGACACAGAATGGGTCGCAAAACTTACTTGTGTGACATATTCAACCTGCTCAATGAACTCAATCTGTCACTTCAGGGGAGGATGACAACTGTGTTCAAGTCGGCAGATAAAGTGGCTGCATTCAAAGCCAAACTGGAATTACGGGGGTAATAAGTGAATACTGGGATTTTTGACATGTTTCAAACATTAGCAGAGATTTTGAAAGCGACTGAGCCAGGGCCTTCTTTCTCCCAGCTGGTGCATGGTCACCTATCTCAGCTTTCAAAAGAGTTTGAGCATTACTTCCCGATCACAAAAGACCCCCGAACTGGGAAGGAATGGGTCCATGACCCACTTGTGAATAAGCCAGGTGAATCGACTTTGTCCGTGCTGGAAGAGGATCAACTGCTTGAGATCGCAAATGACGGTGGCCTTAAAAGTATGTTTGAGACAACTTCAAATCTCCATACATTCTGGATTAAAGTCAAGGCGAACATCCTGAGATTGCCACAAAAGCACTGAAACGCCTGCTTGCATTTCCAACATCCTATCTTTGTGAAGCAGGGTTTTCTGCAGTGACAGCGACCAAAACGAGATCACGGAGAAGACTGGACATAAGCAACACACGTCGGTGTCATCGCCTCCCATCACCCCCAGATGGGACCATCTAGTTGCAGGAAAACAAGCTCAGGGCTCCCACTGATTCTGCATTATGGTGAGTTGTGTAATTATTTCATTATATATTACACTGTAATAATAATAGACATAAAGTGCACAGTAAATGTAACGTGCTTGAATCATCCCCAAACCACCCCACCCCCGGTCCATGGAAAAACTGTCTTCCATGAAACCGGTCCCTGGTGCCAAAAAGGTTGAGGACCGCTGCTGTAAAGAGCAAAGAATAAAATGTGTTGACTTATTTGACCCATTTTTTGCCTAACGTGGCTGTATGAGTGTATGATTTGACATCCTTTACTTCCATTAGCCCAGTCATTAAGAGGGTGACATTTGCAAAAATATTTGAGACTTCTGCCATTTCCCCAAGGATATGTCACAGCATCTAACATCCAGTCACTCACTTTGAAGCCCCTGATGTGTCATCATGCTTACTGACTTTTCTCTTTTTAACTGATACAAGTTGTCTTCATTCGTTAATGAATGTGCATGTAATACAAACTTGGTTTCTAACATCGTTTTCATCAACTCGATAAACGCTTGCATCTTTTGAAAAATGTGTTGCTTCATCTTGCAAATAATGTATGATCTATTTTCACTGTATTTCTGGATGCTGGATAATCCAATAAAGACAGATACACAAAGGAGCTGACTCTTAACATAGTGGGAGGCCCAACATGAAATGGGGAAGATGTCTAAGTGAGGCTAATTTGATAAGTGGTCAATTAATTCATGAATGTTTTCATGTTATGACAATGTTGGCTTTCCAGCAACCTTTAAACCACTGGCCTCAGAGAGTGAATTTTCGGATAAGGGGACTCCTGTATAGTTAGTACAAACTAGTGCCAGGTTGGTACAGGGACAAGAGAGCCTTTCAGTGCGTCTTCCCATAAAAGCCATGTTACACATAGCGGCTGGTGAGGGGGAAAGAATACATTCCAGATAAGTGCATATTAAGTAAGCCCTTGAGGATCAGTCCATGAACTCTAGACTAGTGAAAATGAGGCCCACATTCCCAAATAATTTGGCAACCCCCCCTTTTTTAATAACAACTCATTTTTACGTAGGGGTTTGCCTGTTCTGCAATTCGGTAATAGTGAATTTTTGTTTATTGTGTTTCTGGATAACAAGGTGTGCCTGTGTTTCTTTCTTGCTTGCATATCAGTTTGCAGAAAGTAACTGCCCTGCAATTCTTAATCCAACCCCTTCACGCATTCCTTTCTGCATTGTTCCAGTTTGTCATGTCTGAGCTGTCACCTGAGAGCTGATCTTCCTTTGCTCAAGTCCATTCAAGAAGCATCTTTATCCTTCAAGATGTCTGGTGCATACATGGACTGTTTTGACTGAGCTAGCAAAACATATACAGAGCATCTTTTCCCAAAGTACGCATGGGTTACTTCCCAAAGAAAAAAAAAGCTTATAAAATAAAATAGTGGAATTTAGATTCATGACTTTTTTTTAGCGTGGGGTGTTACTTTGTAAATGGAACCTAAAAAACAATAATATTAATATTTGCTCCTTTTTACCAAAATATTTTTACATGCCAGACACTGTGCTAGCCATTTTATATGCACAATCTATTTTGGTCCTTATAATAAATAACCTTCCCTGAAATTTTTTTTTTTAACCAGTAAAATGGAAGTTCCATAAGGGCAGGGATTTTTGTCTTTCTGTTTATTGCTGCATTCCTGGTGCCTAGAACAGGGCCTGGAATAGAGTATTCCACAAATATTTGTTGAATAATGAATGAATCCCTATTTGCACAGAGAGAAACTGAGGCACAGAGATGCCGATTCTAAGCAACTTGCCTAAGGTCACAGAGGTAATAAGTGATGAATGATATTGCAAACAAAAATCTAATACCCAAACCTACCGTCTTAAAAGATATGCCCTCTCTCCCATCCAATACACATACATACACCCACACATTCACACACACCAACACACACACACACACAGGCCACGCAGCTCATCTGCTTCCTCAGCTCGCTACTGGACAATTGCTGAAGGACAAAAACCCAACCCCTACCTCTACAACCTGTCCTCCTCCACCAAAGGTCCTCCGTGGGCCCTTTTCGTTGGCAGTGTTCACTACTGTTTGGTGACCTCCCGGCCCAGTTCTCATTCCCTGTGCTACAGCCCCCCGAAGACTTGTTAATCGTAACCACCGCACAGTCTACACCCGTCCAGGAGACAGGCTGTTTGTCAGCCGCTGCGAAAGCTGAACTAAGTCATTTGGGGATTAATCCGCTGCTGAATGTAGTCTTACAAGCATGGCTTTGGGGGAAAAAAAAAGATAAAGGGAGCTAATGCCGTTCGTATAAATGTGAACTTATATACAACACAGACACAGGCACCCCCCCAAGCACGTTGACTAAAAGTTAAAATATGATTATCAAAGGATAAGAAGGACTTACAACTGTAATGTAAAACATTAAAAAATACGTCCCAGCTTTTCTGTGTTCTGCAGGGATACAAGTATGCTCTGAGCCAAGGAGGGGGGGCGGGGAAGAGAGAGAGCAAATTGAAATATCTTTAGGTAGACTTAAATATAGCTTCGGAGATTATAATTCAGATCAAGGCTAGAGCTCCATTTCAACGTTCCTTAACTGCTAGCAATATGACAAAGGCCTGCAAATTGGGAGGTACGTCTGCTTGGGAAGGGATGCTTATCTGATCTCAGCCCATCTTTCTTCATGTTTCAGTCCCAGAACAGCTGCCCTTCTCCTGCTGAGAAACTCAGCAGTGGCACCGTAAACCGCAATAGGCTGAAACCCCGGCTGAGATCCAGCTGAGGCTGCCTCGCCCTGGGGGGGGGGGTGTGTGCCCACCGGTGGGTGGAATCGCTGTGGGCTGCTGCTGGGACAATAAGGTGGTGGCTACTTGTAACCTGGTGGGAGGGGATGACAAGACAGAGAGAGAGAATGTGACCTTCAGAGAGTGGTGGCTCAAAAAGGGCATGGTTGCTTTCCCCCATGGCCAGGCAGGTTTCCTAAAGCTGCGGGTGAGATGGTGGGAGGTATCCTTCCCTCACACGTTCATCCATTCACTCATTCATTCATTCACCTTCTACTCATCCAAACATTAATAGAGCAATGCAGTACAACCATCCAATGCAGACTTGGGGGGCGGCCTTGGGTGGGACTCCAGCCCCCACATGCACTTGCTGCGAGACTTTTGAGGAGCGACCTGACCAAGCTTCAGTGTCCTCACCGTTCAGTAGAATAAAAACAGTGCCCATACCTCATAAGGCTGCTGACAGGAGACTATGAGTCAGTGCAGATAAAGCTCTTTACACACTGTCTGGAGCATTGTAAGTGCTCAAAAAAATAGCAGATGTTAGGATGAGGATAACAGTCATGTGGGCGCTGTTAGAGATGCACCATGCACACAGGCTGGTACCTCCTAAGGCACATCGCGTGGTTGCCAACGAGCAGAAAAGGCTGATATACAAGCAGTAAGATCAAATGTAAAAACTGAAAAGGCCCTTAGGGAACATTCCAGAGAAAACCCCAGGGAGAAAGAGAGACCAGTGGATCTAGAGTTTGCCTACCAAAGGAGGATATCACTATCCTACCATCCGGGGTCAGAGATGTGGCCACTGTGGTCATCAGGCAGGGGAAGTAGCCTTCTCAGAGACTGGAGCACAGGACAGGCTCCCAGTGGGCCCTGGGGGAGAGAAGCTGTTTCTGCAGTCATGCTCCTTCAGAAGACAGCCTCTGTGGGTCTCTGGAGGGGGGCAGCGGAGAGAGGGTGAAAGTGCTGTAGGGGAGAGGGCGCACACCACCGAGACACAGGACAACCGGTCGCTCTGTGCCACTGTGGGACGAGGCCGGGCAAGGACATGAATGCAGGCTCCTTTTCATCTCCCTTGTCTCATCTCACAGACCAGTTCCCTGAGAGTGTCCCGAGGAGCACACGTTCTATGAGGCGTCCTCTTCCAAAGCCATCCAGGGCCAAGCACATAAATACACCTGTGACGTGTATCGGACTGTACTTCCCTCTTGGAGTTTGACAGTGCTCGTTAGTATAGTAAAGGCTCTGAGAAGTCCTGCCACAATCTGTTTACTTTAGTTCAAAATTACTCAAAGTAGTTTTTCTCATAATGCCTATGTCCCAACCCTCTCAGTTGACACATAAAAAAAATGCAGGTCCACAGTGAAGAAGGGACTTTCTCTAGGCCACACGGTCAGTCAGGACAGAGCTGACCCTGCATTCTAGCGCTGGTGAACAGCTCTTGGCCTTCCTCCTCATTTCCCCACGGAGCCAGGGTTCCCTTGGCATGTGCCACTACTCCGTGGAGTAGGTGGTGACAGTGCCGACACTTCTGTCAAGCAGAAGTCATTCAAGGTGACTGCCTTTTCACACAACACTAAAAACAAACCATAAAAGACGTTTCTGAACTGTCTGATGGGGAATGGATTTTAAATCTCAGTCCCTGGAAGACAGGCAGGTGGGTAAGGAGGCAGAGGAAGCAGGCAGGGACGAAGCACAGGAGGCAGCATCCCAAATTCTGGGTCTGGGCCCAGCCCTTCCCCTGCCCAACTTGGTCACACGTGTTGACTCTCCACACCTCAGTTTCCTCACTGTGGAGCACAGGGACTGCGTTGATTATAGTTCTGCCTGTTTGCGATCCTAAAGAAAGGCTTGGTAGAATTCTGCTTGACTACCTGGCATTGCGGGAGGCCGGAATCTGCCGCTGCAAGCCCATCTCCCGCCTGGTGATTTTTATGCTTCTCTGCCTCCTCACTCATATAGCACTGCATTCCCCTGCTCCAAACCCTCCCAACGCTCCCTAGCTCTCCTGGAAGAACGTTCAGTCTACTTCTTCTAGCCTGGGTACTGTGAAAACCGGCTAGTGCCCCCCACTCCAACTTCACCTCGCACCACTTTCCCCATCTCACTTGGTCACCACCGCCCTGGCCTTCTTTGTGCTGGCTTCTCCTCCGTCCAGGTGTCACAGCACCGCATCAGTCTTTCAGATGATTTTATCTGAGGCAGATCCTCACCCTTGGGCTTTTCCACCACGTCACCTCGTCTCCCTCTTTGTACTTATAGCTATCCAAAATCATCTTACTTAGTCTTTCATTTACCTGCTTAATTTCTGACTCTCCCCAAGAGAAGGTCAACATCCCTAAGAACAGAGTATTATTTACTGTTCTGTATTTACTGCTTGTTTACCTGGCACAAACACTGGCAAAAAGTAGGTGCTCATTAAATTTCAATTAAACGAATGAATGAATTTTCTGCCAAGAAGTTACCCCTTGAAGACCCAGGTCAAGTAAAGCTGTCCTTGAATCATCTAAGCAGAACTGAAAAGCCAACCTCTTTGTGTCCTCAGAGCCCTTTCTGCTTGCCTCTCAGGGGACACTCAATATGATTCTGTCCTCACTGCATCAAGGGCACACATTTGCATTGAGGAAAGGGACCTGTATGTGCTATACTGTAAGTCCTAGGTCTTTGCTGGAGGCTGGCCCTCTGCAGGTCCTCCACAGTACTTAGAGAACTAATGAATCACTCTTCTAGAACCCAAATGTTTCTATATGTATACAATCAGAGATTTGCTTCCTCTCCAGAAAAGATCAGCCATTGGAGTTTTAAAGCTTATATTTAAACTGCTTATATCTTCATGTCTCTGTGCATCCCCTAAGAGAAAGATCACCTAGAAGCCACACAGTCTAGTGAAAGAGCATTTAATGGATGCCTTGTATCCTGGGTTCTAGTCTCAGGCCTCACTGAGGATATTGAGCTGGACTCTTCACTGTCCTGAGCCTTCGTTATCTCTTTATTATATGGAAGGGGTTGAAAAACCAGAATTTGAAATACCCTCCTAGCCCTTGCTTGTTTTGACTTTGTGGTTCAGTCCTCTGCGCTCTCCCTCTAACAGCCCATACATACAGTTTGACACAGGGGTATGTCTGAGTGTAGCCAAACAAGTATTTTGCCCAGAAAATCCTATCCTCAGAGAAACAGGAGATCATCCATTGCACTCTAATTGGTGTTTTAATTCAGAGTTAATCTGCCATGCACAAGCCTGTACCAAATGAGAGGATTTTCATATCTGTTGAAGGGTCAGAACTTTTCCCAGATTACCAAAAAGTCAAAATCACAGCAGCTCCAAACCCTATTGCATTTCATTTTACCCAGCCTTGCAGATGAGCTTCTAAGCCTGCTTGGTCAGCAAACATTTCTACTGGCCTGGAAAAGCTCTTCAGTTCTCCCCAGTCATTCCTACCAGGACTGTGGCACCACAGCTAGGAGGAGCGGGTAAGCCAGTTTCCATTCCTGTGAACATTTCAGGGTATGAAGCCTGCCTTCTTTCAGACTCTGTGGGCCTTTGCTAATTTGTATGACAGCTTCAATGTAAATAGCACACATCTGCATGGGTTAAAAAAATAGCCACTCATTGCAAAGGGCAGTGTACTGTGTTTATTTATCATCAACAACTGGAAATCAGGTTCTGTTTCTGGTCTAGAACAGCTGATGGTTTGCGACAACCTCCAAGGCATTTTGAAGTAGTTTTAGTTGACTGTTGACTTTAAAAATTATTTTTTACTCATTTTATTTTCCATGATTCTTTCTCAACTACCCAGCTGGGAGAAAACAATGAACACCTATCAAGTTGGATATTTATAGTGTGTGTACTACATATATCTCATCAGGCATACATACCTGACAGTTGTCTGCTAATGACCACACTCTCTTTCTACTACTAATAATCCCTATTTGCTGGGCAGGCAGGGTAGGGGCTTCTCTCCTTTAGTCCTCCCAACCACCCTAGGAAGAGCATATCCTCACTGTGCTTTGAGAAATGAGGAAACAGAGGCACAGAGAGAGTTAAACACACTGACTAAGACTGTATACTGGAGAGCAAAATTGGTATCTGAACCGACAGCGTGTGTTTTTAGTAATCTATGTTATCAAGCAGTAGCCTCACACTTTGCTACTGAGCTGGGCTACCAGTCAAAGAATACATATAAGCATAAAATTAGTTCTTGGCGGGTGGGTGAAGGAATTCATTCAAGAACAGTAACTCAGGTACAGAAGTAACATCTTTAGTTTTACTGAGACAGTCAATCATCTCTATTGAATTTTATTATACTTTATACACCCCCCCCACACACACATATATTTCACATGTGTATATACATGTCCCAAATCGCTATTTCTAGGGTCATTTTTCTCATGAATTTCTCCATTGTTCACTTTAATTCTATCAAATTCCACAGGTAAGATAAAAGATTACTCCTACTGGCAATAATGAAAATAGCATCAGCTGCTCACATTTTTGGTTGTTTACCACAGGTTGGCAATTTGGGAAGCAATCTGAGAATTCATCTTGAAAACTGTAACAAATTATTATAATCTGTCAAAAGAGCGCCACGAAGCAATGGCAAAGATTATATGATATGGAAAGATGATCAAAGTATATGACGTGCAAAAGAGGGACTTATAGAATAATTTACATAATACAAGCTCATTTCTTATAACGTCTGTGGGGGGTGTGTGTGTGTGTGCGCGCACCAGTCTAGAAGAATCTCTGGGAGAACACAGCGGGGATGGAACTGGGGATGTCGAAGAGGAACTTTCACTTTTCTCTTCATGCATCTCTAGTCTGTCTAACCTTTTATGAGCATGTCATTTAAATTTAAATAGCAATAAAGATGACATTTAAAAGCGTTCCCTGCCAGCTGACACAGGCAGCCCATGTCACCACTGGTGAACTCCACGTGGTAATTCCTGCCACCGAGGCCACGTCTGCTCTCCTGGGGCATGTATTCACCCAGCCCCAGCCCTGTCTGGGAATGCTCACTCCATCGCAGGGTCTCAGGGCTGGCTAAAACAGCTAAAACACACCGAACATCTTTCTGTGTGATTCTCCACCATCCAGGTCTCCCCCCACCCTCATCCTCTGCATGCAGCAAAGACAACGTAGCTGAGAACTGTCTGCCCTCCGGACAAGGGTGCTGAACGTAGCCCTCTGGATGAGGAAGGCTTGCTTCAACCCAGCTGGTCAAGAGGAGATCAAAAGGAAGACACAGGTCTCGGCTCCTCCAGACAAGCAACGCTCCAGGTTCCAGTCCTCCTTCATCCCTGGCCCGTGCAGCTGGCCTACCCATGCTAAGCTCGAAAACTGGCGTGAAAAACCCGCACGCTCAGTTTTTCAGAAGGCGCGCCGCCTGGCCTATCTGCAGGACACACCTCGGGTGCTGGGTGGCAGCACCTGCCAATCAAATGGCTTTTCCGTGTGAGCCTACTTCCCCCGAGCTTTGAGAATGTGGTTTCCAATCTGACTTTCATGTTTCAGGGCTGAAGTTTCAAGGACGCATCTGGACAAAATATGCTTTCCATATAGGCCAACAATTTATTTATTTATTGCTTATGACATTGTACTTGGCAGCTAAGGAGATATAAAACAATTTGAACCACTCTGCAGAAAACGGTTGCAGAGTTGCCACTGGAGACCCCTGTGGAAGATAATAGAGGAGAACGGAATCTCGCAGATCTTTCTGTAATTGACAGACAGAGCCTCAAGAGGCAAGCGCGGCGAGCGGGCATTCCTGTTAGGAGCTCACATCTCTTTCCAACCTCAACTCCTGCTTTGGCACAAGCAGGAGACCAGAGGCATGTGCTGGAAGCCTCATCTGACGGGGCAAATGAAGCCCGTGTGAAGGACTTCGTCATCCACCCCTAGCTGCTGGGCTAGACGGAATGTTTGGAAGGGTCTCTTGAACGCTTGCTAACGTGGTGACTAATGCTGACTGCTTCCTTCTGCCAATTTCCCATGGACACTGTGAGTGTCCCACCTACGTCCCACTGCTGATCCTGGCCTGCCTTTGCCTGCCCGCTTCTCTGGCCCCCAAGGCCCACCCGGCACAAGCTTATGGCAGGGGAAGGGCGTGAAGATGCTGACGCCTCCGGGGAGCAGCCCTCAGCCAATGACTGATGGGAGGGAGTGTACGTTTACCCCAGCTGCCTCACGCCTTAGGTGGGTCACTCTGAGGCATGTATCCTACATTGGCTCCCAGAGGCCCCTACAGGATTAAGCTGCAGTCACCAGTCAACCACCGCGATGACTTGCTAACAGCTCCTCTATTGGTTGCATTCCCATCCCTGTCCTACTTCCCCACTGCCCTACTGATGTTTCCTGGGATCCCATCCCAAATAAACGACTTGTACTGTATCTCTGTTGTAGAATATGCTCCTGGGGGAACCCCAATTCAGACTCCCTTACCCCAATCCTGCCCAGCCTTTAAGGTAGAGATCATAAATTAAAGCCCCAAGACCAGTTTCTGTCAAATGGGATGATTGTTTGGCTTGCAGTCTTCAAAGGGAATTCAAATTAGTTGCTGTAAAGTAAACAATGGGATAGTTCACAAAGAAATCTAGATTCTTGGTTTTTCTTTTAAAAATGCACAGATATGATCATACTGGGCCTGTGTTCCCTCATGGCATGTGAGGCTGGAGCTGACATGTGATGCTTCTGTAAGCCAGGCCTGACCATCCATTCCAACCCATTTCTCAACCGGTCTAGTTCCCTTATTGACATTTCCAGTCTGGACCCTGTACACAGCTGGGTTAGCCAGCCTACCTGTAAGGCTAGGTGCGTTATTTCTCTGAGTCTCCCTGCCTTCCTGAGGGCCTGTACTGTCATTGTATTGCTCACTCAAGCCTGGACCATACCTAGAAAAGTATGTGAGCAGAGGGGAGTATTCTGCCAGAGGAGGCAATGATGTAGGTAACCAGGTAGAAGCTAACAGCTAATGAGTGCAACCATGTCAGATGCCTGCTAAACCTTTGCATCTTTTTCTTTCTTTTTTCATTTTAGTCTTCATAGCCATTCTATGAGGTAGATCCTGTTATTATTCTCATGCTTTACAGGAGGAAACTGAACCTTAGGGAGTTGGAAAACTTGTCCACATACCCAGTAACACTGAAGCTGGGATGCAAGTCCAAGTTCACTTAATTCCAGCATGCATGCCATTCTTTCTGTCTGCTCAGCACCCCCTGTCCAGGATGTAATAAATAGTTACTATTCCATCATACAGGCCTGGCCTCAAGTCCGGGAAGTCGTAAAACCCACTCTGTCAGTGCAAGGAAGAAATCCACCTCTAAAACGGAAGTTTCCAAAGTTGCCGGCACCAGGATGCCTGGTTATTATTTTACACGGAGAACTCTAATAGATGTATGGCCCCCAATGCTTGCCAGCTTCTGACCAACCCAGTCTCTCATAGGCAGACTCATGGGGAAGCCAAGTTAGACTTCGAAAGCCAATTCGTTCATTTACAATGATATTAAGCCATCACTGCAGAACCTTCATTGTCTATGTATGGCAAGTGCAGTCCTTTCCCTATAGATACACCCTTCAGGGAAGCAGTGTTTTCAAAATGATTTAAAAGGAGAATAGGAGGGATCATGATGAAAGGAGCATGGTGTTTCCAGTACTAGGGCTGTTGGCTGAAGCAGGCATTTAAGGGCATCATGCTAAGAGGCCCCGTGTGCTAATCCACAATGAAGACAGTAGCTTTCATGGGAAGAGTGACTGCTGGATTCTATGGCCACAGCCTCCTCACTCATCCCTCCATAAGGATAGACCAGCCCTCGGGAAGCCCCATGGGTACGGCTCCCAACCGCTGGAGAGTGCCAGGAGAGGCGTCCCCAAGATTCTCCTCTCCAACCCCTCTTTGCTCTTTGCTTCCGTGGTTGGGTGACCCCTCTCCTGACACACTCATTCCTTCTTTGCTGTCAATACATTTAGGCAGCTGGATCCAGCCTGGTTGGCCAGGAGCCACTTTGGCTCTTTAGGGCAAGTTGGCAAATCTCTGCTCTGATCCATTCTATGTTGCTTTCATGGGTATGCAATCTACTTCCTTTATTTCCAAGTTCTTGGGGTGGGAGGGAATAATCTCACCTGTCCTGCAGCACACAGTGTATTTCCTTTATGTCTCCCTGGCCAGAGTATGAGTACACAAGGGTAGGAGGCAAGAAAGCCAGGTGGTGAGAACACAGACTTCGGAGTCACGGTAGATCACAACTCACATCCTACCCCTTCACTGACTAGCTATTTTTTTTTTTTTACTATTGTTATTATGATATTATATTGGATATATTTCTTAGCCTCTCTGGATCCAGGTTTCCTCCTCTGTAAAATTCAAGTAATTATTTCTAATTCAAAGATTTACTCAAAGGATCAAATAAGTAATGTGTGTAAAGTGAAAAGGAGTGTCTGGTAACAGGACAAATGTCCAATTAATAGAACAATAATAATTATAATACTTATGGCTGTGACTACACCACGTCTCGTGTGTTCCCTACAGCTCTGAGGTACAGCTCCCACCATAGATCTCAACAAATACTTGCTAAATTGACTTGAACCAAGACTCAGTAAGAGACACATCAGGACTCAAACTGGCTTACTGAAAAAGACATTTATTAGCTCTTGTAACTAGATCATGCAGGACTAGGCTGGCTTTGGGCACAGCTGAATCCAAGGGCTCAGACAATGTCCCTAGGGATCTGTCTCTGCGCCCCCCCCCCCATCACTCATGTCTGCTTTCTTCCTTTTTACTACCTTCTCAGGCAGGCTGTGGCCCCCAGTACCCCAAATGCCATCATCCCAGCTTGCAATTCTATAGAACAAGCATTTCTTTATCCAAACAGTCCTAAACTCAGAATGAGACTAGCTGGGTCCTGTGCCCACCCCTGAGCCAATCACTGTGGCCCAAAGGACGGCTCCCTCTGAGTGATCAGGTCTGGGGGTCGAGGATTCTGATTGGCTGGCTTGAGCCAAGTGCCCATACCTGACACAGTGCTGGGCAAAGAGTAACTGCCCCAGAACTGTGGAAACAAAGGGATTTCCCAAAGAAAATCTGGCTGCTGGTTTCAGAAGAGAAGGAGACCGATTATGGGCAGATCAAAGCAGCAGATAGCAGCTGTACACCACTGCTAGGCACTGAACATATTTCACACACTTGCTCGCGAAAAATCTCCCTCTCCTGATGCAGAGTTAGAGCAATAGGAAGACTGAAGGACCATCATCAGTAAGTGGATCTCAGGAGCCCTGACCTGTCAGCCTGTGACAGGGCTTAGCGATGGCGTCACAGCAGCCACAGGTGTTTAACCAGGCAAATGTCACCAAGTCTCAGGCCTGCAGGCTCTTCCCAGGGTCCAGTCCCAACTGACTGGCAGCCCTGACAGGACCTGTCAAAGCCAAGAGTCAGGACACCTGTCCAGACATTACAGCACCTCAAGACACATGGAGTGGGCAGGTTATAGGTGCACCGACCGTTCCCCAAACCCACAGGGCAACCGGCACCCACCACCTTCAACGGCAAAGGCCTTCTTCTCTGCAGAAAGCAAGAACAAAGAAAAGACAGCGAACATGTGAAACTGTTCATCATTTCCTGCTTCACTAAGGAGTTGGGACGTCGTTTTCCTGAAAGCTTTTGTTCTTGTCAGCGTATTCAAAGCAACCCAGAGGAGTCACCTGCTCTGAAAGCCCCAAGACGCCCATCCACAGAGGCGCTCTTGGCTGCCCCACGCAGCAGAAGGAAGACATGCTTCCCGGCTGATTCCCTACTCATCAGGCCTTCTACAAATTGCAGATTATAACCCCATCTCACCTCTGTGGACCACAACTCGGGCCTGTCAGCCTAGAAGAGTATTTGCAATAAGATTTAGCCAAGTCAGGCCTGGCTGTCATCCTAGACTCCCTTTTCTCCCTCCACGTCACAACCAAATTCCATTGACTCTCCTTCCCAGATAGGTCTGGAATCCAGCTGCCTTTCTCTATCCCTAATCCCAGCCTTCCTCTACACAGACCACACTTCTCTAGCCTCCCAAGGGTCTCCTTGCATCCACTCACTCTCCAACACCCATTCTTGATAGTTCCACTGGAGGGATCCTTCTAAAGCAGGGGTCCCCAACCCCCAGGCCTGTTAGGCACCGGGGTGGCACAGCAGGAGGTGAGCGGCGGGGCAACAAGTGTAGCTTCACCTGCCGCTCCCCAGCACTCGCGTCACCGCCTGAGCCATCCCCTCCCCACTCCCCGCTCCCGCCCCTGGCCCGTGGAAAAGCTGTCTTCCATGAAACCGCTCCCTGGTGCCCAAAAGGTTGGGGACCGCTGTTCTAAAGCACCCACATCTGATCATGTCTCTGCTCAGCTCTTTATTACAAGGGAACCTGGAAACCATTGAAACAAAGTTCAAACTCCCTAAAGCAGTAGAAAGCCTTTCTGACCTCAGTCCTCACTGACACCTTCAGCCTCATCCTTCGCTAGTCTGCCTCTTTGCCTTCCATACTCCAGATAGATTTACGGACTTAGTATGTTTCCAGATCAGACCTCCATTATGACATTCCTTTGGTCTGGAACATTCTCCTCCACCCTGTATTTGCCTGTATTTTTCCTGTAGGTCCCAGTTTAGGGACCCCAATTTTTGGTTTCTGAAGCTGAGTTTGGCATCTCTTCCCCATGTTCTCGCGGCATCCAGTACCTACTCCATCACAGCTTGACTAGACCAGCCTGCAACTGCCTGCTGATCCATTCTTCCTTCTCTAGGCTGGAAGATCCATGAACACGGAGCCTGTCTTATTCATCACTGTATCCTCAGCTTCCAGTGCAAACTCCGGCACATGACAGAAGCTTGGTTCCTATTTGTTAAATGTTTGAATATGTGAATGAATAAAGGCAAGGAGGGGTCTGCTGCATGCTCTGACTTCCCGTTGGTTGAATGTGAAGTCACACTTTTTGTACAGACAACTGAGATCAAATCAGCACATCGGCCCGCCCCAGAAAAAATGTCAGTTATGCATCACATTTGCTCCACTCGATACTCCTTTTGGTTCCTGATGTTTATGTTCAAGGTATAAAAATGTCTGCATCACAGCTTTCACCTCTAGAATTGAGTGCCTGGTGTGGGGAAGAGTGTACAATCTTTGACACAATCTAGAGCAAGTGGGACCTCCAAGGATTTGAAGAGAAATATAAGAGCGTGCACTGTGCTTTGACTTGAAGGGCCTGGAGTGGGGGGAACAGGGGTCTCCTGTTTCCTTGACCAACCAGCTTTGATTTTTTTCCCCCTTGCTCAGCATCTGATGGTGTAGTATTCCAAGGGTATTAAAACAAGGTCAGTAGGCTTTATGTGACAAAAGGCATTCTTAAATGTGAATGTTTAGTTAGAGTTTAAATATCAGTGGTTTTGCATATGGAAACAGATTAGCCTCATATTTAATTGTGAAATATAGTGTTCATGTGAAATACAGGCTAGGCTGTGATGTCCCATAGGTATGGGTTTGAGTCCCAGCCCTGCTATTTATAAGCCATGTCATCCCTGCCCATGTACCTAACCTCTGTGAGGCTGAGTTCTCTCGTTTATAAAATGGAGATGATAATAAAAGCACCAATTCTTGCAGGGCTATTGGAAAGAATAAGGTAAGGAGCTCACAGAAAGCACCCAGCAAAGCATCTATCGCGTGGTTAGCATTTAGAAAATGTGACCTACCCTCTGTCATATTATAACATTGGACTCTACCCTGCTTCATATGCAAGGAAGTAAGAAACACAGCAGCCTGCTATAGGTCTCCATTTTTGCTGTGTCCAACACACAGATGTTGGTTCAACCTCTGTATTAGTTTTCTATTGCTGTCATGACAAATTACAACATATTTCGCATATTAAAATAATTTATTTATTCTCTCTCTGCTCTGGGTCTCCCAAGACCAGAATCAAGGTATTGGCAGGGCTGCTGTCTTTTCTGGGGATCTGAGTCATTCAAGTCATTGGCAGTCTTCAGTTCCATGTGGTCATAGGACTTTCCTTGGTAGCTGTCAGCCAGGAGTCATTCACAGTTTTAAGAGGCCTTCTGCGTTCTCTGGCTCATGGCTCCCTTTCTCCAACTTCAAAGCCTCTCATCATACTTATAATCTCTCTGACCTCTCCTTCTGCCTGCCCTCTCATTCCTCTTTCGTATTCCACTGCATCTCTCTGACTCTTCTGCTTTCCTCTTCCACTTTTAAGGGCCTATGGCATCATATTGGGTCCACCTGGATAATCCAGGATACCCTCCCTATTTCAAGATCAGCTGATTAATAAGCTTAATTCCATCTGCAAAGTCCCTTCACCCAGTGCCTGGATAAGTGTTTAAATAACCCGGGACAGGAGTCTTGGGGAGACACCTTTGGAATTCTACCTACTACACCCTGTTATTTTTACTTTAAAATAACAACAAAATCCACGTCAACACAGCACACTCATTAGGTATTTAGTTTGGGCTATTTTGTAGAGTTGGCTTAGCTGGGAAGAAAAACATGAAAAAGCTATTTTCTAAAAGAATGGCTCACCTCCTTTCCTGAGAGACTAATGCTCTTTTCAATACAGAGTTTTGCATCCACTTATCAAGGAAACTCCCTTTATTCATCTGCTTTTCCACTTTCTGCTCAATAAAGTCCATACTATTTTAAGGAATTTTAAGATGTAGATCTAAGGTTTTTATCTATGAAGCTCAACTCCAACTTTCAAAATGTCAGCCAGCAGTGTCCAAGCATGGAAGACTCTTAGGCAATCCTGGATTAACCCAAATTGAAAAGTGTGGGCTGAGAAACTTGAGATTCAGGTTGAAATGTATTTGCCAGTTGGCACCCAACCCTGTTCTCATCAGCTTATCGGATTCATTTGACATAGAAACTTAAAATGCTGGGTCTCCATTCTATAGAGATACTTGCCTATATCTTCGAAGACAGATACACGAAATTGTTTACTGCAATCTTGTTTGTCATAACAACAAATGGCAAACAATCTAAATAGTCATCAACTCTGAGTGGCTAAATAAAACTTGGCAGGGGAATTCCATGGAATATTACTATAGCTATTAGAAAAGAATAAGGCAGATTCACATGTACAAAAATGGAAGGCTTACCAAGACAAATTGTTAAGTGAAAAATGCAAATCACAGAAGAAACTGTATAATAGGACTCAATTGGTGTTATCAGTGAAATGTGTAAATGCATATATATTTTGTGAGTGCACATGAAGGGCACATCTATGAATAACCGGCACACGCTGCTTCTGAGGAGAAGTGTGAAGTTGGGGAGCAGAGGAAGAGGGGCATCTGGGGTTCAAGCTGTTTCCTTCAATATAGCTTAAATCTTTTACAATGAGAATTGTTTGAATAATGAATCAATCATAGACTAAAATAAATCAGACTAAAATAAAAATTGGGTGAAATATACCAGGTTGGACATACTACTGAGGAGTAGGGGGCATGCATTACTTCTACAAATGGGACTTGGAAAATGATCTTATTTTAAAGCTTTTTCAGAAATTAAAGCCTGTCAAAGTGCTAAAATAAATAATCTCTGAATATTTCAGCCCCAGATCCCACGCTTATTAATTGCTGCAGTAGAGCCAAGCATAAAACAGGCTGGACGAGAAAGGGCTATTTGTTCTCTAGTTTCAGATGACTGTCACCTTCCATAGACCTAGCACAAAGTAGGTGCTCAATAAATAGTTGAAGAATAAAACAAAACGATTCAATTTGGGAAAGTAAAGTGGCTGCCTCTGATTAATTAAATCAAGCATACTAAAGTCATGGTACTGTATACAGATATACAAGATTCGACCCAATCCCAAGAATGAATGGACAGGAGGGAAATGATTCCATTACGAAATATAGGCAAGGAAGATTTCGAATGTCGGCAATCCTGAGTGTAGTACTTTAAAACAGAACAAAACAAAAAAGAAACCCCTAAAAAACAGAGCCTAAAAACCAGATTCTAACCGTATGTAGCAGCCCGGGATAAAGGTCTTACAGGCTGCATGCCAGACTGGCCAGCAAAGGGGAAAGGGGCTCCGAAGTTCTGTCCCTCCATATGTGGAATTCAGGGGCTGGAATAAGTGACTGTTAAGCTCCCTTTCAGGGCCAACCTCCAGCAATCTGTAAGTGGCTGCTCCGGTGGGCCCAGGAGCCTCAAAGGAGCTGGAATCAGTTCTCTCAGCTTCAAAGGAACAGAGCCTTGGGTTTGCATGTCAAATGTCAGAGCAAACCTAAGCCTGGCCCCCACCTCCTCCACAGATCACCTGTCAGGGGCTGAGTTGCAAGAGTCAAGGCAGCCCTTTCATTGCAAAGGGGAGGTTGGGAAGGGAGGCAGAATGTGGCAAAATGCCACCCGAAAGCCCTCAGCATAAAACACTGCATAATTTTTCGTTCTTAAAAAGGCTTTTTTACTCTTACTCTTTTTATTCTGTTACAGCAGTAACTTTACTTTGGCTTCACCAACATTAAATAAGTGACTAAGTGAATAAATACATAAAGCAAACATGAGTACCACAGTGGCCCCTAGATTCTAAGCAGGGGAATGCAGGGGACCCCATTTCTAGAGATGCATGCACACTCTTTGCCGCTGTTGGTTTGTTTCTGGCAATAACCGAGCAACGTTTTCTAGTGTGACTATCCTGTGAGCCACAGGCTTGTTTCTAAATTGTACCAGATGCTCTTCCACTAACTCAGCCTCGTGTTTTCATCAAAGTTTTATCTTTTGATGATGTACATCCTTGCTACTCAAAGTGTGGTCCACACACCAGCAGCAGCAACATCGCCTGAGAGTAAGGTTGGCAGATAAAATATAGGAAATTCAAATTTAACTGGGCATCCAGCTTTTCTTCTCCTCTAAATCTGGCAACCCCACCTGGGAGCCTGTTAGAAATGCAAACTCTCAGGCTCCATCCAGACCTGCGAAATCAGAATCCACATTTAATAAAATTCTGGGTGGTTATAAGATCCAAGAGGCATTGTTCTACTTTGTTCCTGTGAATTAAATCTTTTACTCTTAGGTCTTGTTGGCAAATTCTGATCTCATATCTGTACCAAACCCAGATGAAAAGAGTAATCCATTAACAAGGGTGGTTTGTATGTCTCCCTCATTGGAGGGTTTCATAGCGTATTCTGTTTGTAAATGCAGCATTTTCCAACCTGGGCATACCGCTCACTTTCAATCACTGATCAGCCAGAGCTGGTCCTGCAGGCTGAATCCCCATCACTTCGGAGGAGACGCCAGGCTCTGTTAATTGCTTGCTGGGTGGTGGGGAGGAGGGGTGGGGTTACCATCTCGCCTTTGATCAGGAGGGAGAAGTAATGGTTTTACTTACATCCTGCTTTGTCTCTGCACAGGCCCAGAGCCTGAGGATCCATTTCAGGCTCTCTCTTTCTTCCTGGTATTCTGTTACTGCCTACATACCGTGGCCCAGGGCTTGGGGGGTGGGGGGAAAACCAACGCTCTTTGTGGTACACCCACATGACAGGCTTCAAAATGGAAACAATATTTAAGTCAAACCTGGAAGATCAAGTTTGCTCAAATCTCACAACACAGGGAGCTTTTGAAAACTTCAGCAGCAGGTCTGGGTTTTTGATGGGGAGAGGCGAGCTGGGATGGAGAAGCAGCACCCTGTTAAGAGATGCTGAATTCCCACATGGGAGTCAACATTTCCCTTTATTCCTTATACATAGTGAGAATAGTAATAATGCACCCAGACAGAGCCTCGAGAGTTTCAAGGTGTCTTTAGAGACACACTCTTCTTCAGTCCATAGAATAATTTTGGGGGAAGTGAAGGTATAGGTGACCATTGTTAGCCTCTTATGACAGAGAAGGCACAACCAAGTAAACACATTTTAAGAGTCAAACAAGTCAAGACACTTCCCTCAAGTGGCACATTTCCTGACTCCTAAAACAATGTTCTTTCCCTGCTGATAGAGGTTCATTTATTTGGTTGCCCCAAACTATTCAGACCTCAATTATCCCTCATGGGACTGGAAGAAACCTTAAAAAGATTCATAGAATCCTGTTACGGGTTGAATTGTCCCCCCTCCCCCCAAATTCATATGTTGAAGTTCTAACACCCAGTACCTCAGAATTTGACCTTATTTAAAAATAGGGTCTTTGCAGATATAATTAGTTAAGATGTGGTTGCACTGCAACCTTAATTCAACATGACTGGCATCCTTATAAAAAAAAAGAAATTTAGACACAGATACACCCACTCCAGGAGAAAGCCACGTGAAGATGAAGACAGAGATCAGCCTGATGTATCTACAAGGCGAGGAATGTCGCAGATTTCCAGCAAACCAATAGAAACTGCAGAAAAGGCATGGAACAGATTTTGTGTCACAGCCCTCAAAAGGGACTAACCCTGCCGACACCTTGACTTCTAGCCTCCATAACTGCGGGACAATCAATTTCTGTTGTTTCAGCCACCCAGTTGGGGCACTTTGTTATATCAACGTAAATAACTAACACAAATCCTGAGGTGGGAAGTACCACCTTGGCGCTAATGCTGATGCTGGCACTGGGCAGAGGGCTTCACGTGCATCATCTCACAGCTTCCTCACATCAAATCCGGGATGTAGGGCGATTAGAAAGGATGAAGCTGAGGCTCACAGAAACTGAGCTACTCAGTGAAGATGACACAGCCAGCACATGGCCAAGCTGGGCTGACACTCAGGCAGTGTGAGTCCAGATCCTGTTCTCATAACCAGTAAATATCACAACTTCAGGTAGAGTGGCCACGACAACAAACTAGCATCATTAAGCCCTTTCCCTAAGTATGCCAGGTGCTTTTAGGAACTCTTAACACCACACTGAGGTGGAAATGAGCATTGTCTATATTTGATAGAAGAGGAAGCAGAGGCAATGAGGCACAATGACTGGTCCAAGGTCACATGGCTCATCAGTGGTAGAGCTGAGGTTTGAACCAAGTCTGTGAACTCTAGCAGGAGCCCAGAGAGCTCAGATTTGCTGAGTGTGTGGTATGTCTCAGTGGCGGGTGTGTGTCCATTTCCAGATCAGCACTGCCCCTCTCTCATGTCACCATGCAGGCATCATCTTTCTGTATTTCTACCCACTGTGCACATCCTGAATGCCATTCTCTCTTTCCAATCCCAATGCTCACAAGGACATTTTCAAAAAATTCATTTCCCTTCCCTTGCTCTATAAGAAAGCTCTGCTTCCTCCGAGTACTGCAGACGATGGCTTCATGGCTATAAAGTCTGTGAAGTTACTTCAGTCTATGGGTCAAACTCTGATAATGCCCTAAGTCAGTTCCAGGAATTTTCATCAGCCACGCGTTTAGAGCGCATCTGAATGTAGGCAGCGGCTCGCAACCAAGGGCAATTTTGCCCCTAGGGGACATCTGCAATTCTGGAGTCATTTTTGGTTCTTACAAACGGGGTGCTGGAATGCTACTAACATCTAGAAGCTAAATGCTAAACATTCTACAATGCACAGTTGCACGACAAAGAATTCAGCCCCAAATGTCAATGCTGTTGAGGCTGAGAAATCCTGACATAACGTGTATCCTCCAGAGGCAAAATGCCCACATATAGTCTCCAGCTCCATTGCTCACCAGTTCTGCAACCTGGGGCAATTTTCTTAAACTGTCTAAGGTCCCGTGTTCTTACCTTCAAAAGGAGACTAATAATAGTACCCACCTCATGGGTTTGTTTGAGGGATGCAATGAGTTAGTACGTAGCAAGGGACTAAGTAAAGTACCTGGCACAGTGTAAATGCTCAAGATAGTCACCCTTACTACTTGCAAAGCTGGAAGTTAGGCACCTGACTGTGGGGCTCCAGCAGCTGCTCGGCTGTACTACTCTACGATTTTAGCTGAGGTGGGTAGTCTCAGATTTATGGATGCCTGTGCACTTGCCATTGCACAAACCCTAAGTTGCAATTTAGTTGGAAACCATGTTTCAAAGTAAAATCAGGCAGGAGAAATAATCTAGGCCATCCCGCTCTAAAATCTTTAGAAGTATTCAGACATTCCCTTTGGAATCTTTTCAAGGTCTCCATTCACCTATGCACCTAACATTTACATCCCTTTTACAACATGCCCAGACACTACGTGGTTTAATGGATTTAATCCTCGAAACAACCTCAAGAGATGGGCACTGCCTTCTCTTGTTCTTTCTGAACAAAACCGCTTCTCCTGAAGTATCGGGACCCAAGATTAACCAATACCTTATTAAGTTTTTATTCAATATTATTGTTTTTCCTATTATATCATGGGTGTTATCTTCTTGTAGGTTCCAACTCTCTCCACAAGCATAGGGATTTTATCAACAGGACACAGGCTTTGTGGGTTAGCCTGGGCACCTAACACACTGTTTAACATACAATATGTATTATATAATAATACACAGAATATATACAATTTATAATAAATTATATAGATATACATGTGAAAGATAGACAGATAGACAGACAGAGAGACAGGTAATACTGACATAAATTCTTGGAACTCAACCTGCTTTCAACCCACGTGGGGACAGACTTCAGTATGTGGTTTAAGGAACTGGGTCTGAAGAACCCCTTGCTATATAGTGGCTGGTGGTGGCCACACACTACCGCAGGAAGAACATGGGATGGGGTAGTGAATGACAGAATGGGGTTCCAGCCTGGTCTCTCCACCTCCTAGCTGTTGACCTTAGCAGTGTGATTTAACCTCTTCTGTGTAAAATGGGACAACCTACGAGCTACATGTTAGGGTGGAAGGCGAAGTGGCGTTTCATGTAGAAAAACTAAATGCTTGCTAATGGCTGCTTTCCATCTCTGAACAAATTCTGCTCATCATCATGACTTGGATTCATGGCTATGAGGCTTATGAGACTCTGCTGGTGTCAGTTAACTGACTACAACCCCACATTTCAATGATGCTGTTTCACTTTCCTATCCTTCCTTTAGTTACTATGGGTTATCCCTCTCTGCTTCCAGCCCCGGTATTCAGGCCACATCAAACAGTCCTCTGTGTCAGCCAACTGAATTGCCCATGCTAACCCACGTATATGCAGAGTCGATGGCAATATTGATCATACAATGCGAAGCTGCCCTGTGATAAATGGCAGAGTCCTTGAATTCTTCTTATAATCTTATACTGACAGACAATTAAGAATATACCTTACTTGGGTAAAAGGATTCAAGGAGATCAGGGACCTTATTTGTGTAGTATCTGTTGAACTGCACATAGTAGGTACTTGGTAAATATTTGTTGAACTAATTGCTAAACAGGTGAGCATTAACAGGTTAAGTCCTACATAATATGGCCTGTGGCATTTTTTTCCCAGTATCTTCTTTCATTTCTTTTCAAATAATCTGAATAATTTGTAGGCAGGAGCACAAGAGCTTAGTTTTTAATCTCATCAACAAAGAACCTTCCAAAGAGAAGGCATTCCTTTGACTTGGTTGTTGGCATTTCAGATGTAATTACATTTTTCACCCTAAAATTTCCCAACGAGATTAAGAGTCAGGTACAAAGTCTCCTTAACCCTCTGCTCAGAAGTTTGCACAAGGAGCTCTGCCCACTTTTCATGGGATTTCAGAAAGATGCCAGCTGCTGGCAACCATGAATCATGAAACACAAAGGACTCATAATCTCCTGGAACATACCCTGCTTGCACAATTCCTTAAGAGCCTCTCTAAGAATACACCGGAGTCTGCAAGCATGTACTTGCTTTTCTGCAGGTAAGGAAGATGCAGTATTGCCTTTTTCAACAAGTTGTATCCAATATTCCCTTTATCTATTCTGGATCAGTCAAGATAAGAGAGTACACACGTCTAGGAAAAAAGGCAGCTTTAGCATTTTCTTTGTAATTTCACTTGCCTTCTGGCCTCCAAGTTTCCCCCGGCTTCACATTATGGTGATATTTCTTGTAATGACTGAAAAGTTTCAAGCTTCTTCGTGCATCTAATTCCAACTGGCTATTAACTGTGCTAGTTTATTGGAATTGTGTTTTGAGGGCTTTTGAATCTGCAGGCATATGTTTTTGTTGCCTAGATCATTTGCTTGACCCTAAGAAAGTTATATCCAACTTATTCCAGGCAGGGGCCTCAAGCATGAAGACCCCTAGGGAGACTGGGTCCACGTTTTCCTTTGGTCACGGGTGTTGATGCCAAATAGTTTCAATGGTCAGACTGATGCTCAGTTCCCAATCTGATTCAGGAGATGTCCACTAAGTAAACTTCTAGGTCTTTATAACACATAGTAGATACTTGATAGATAATTACAGAAACACTGATGCTGCAAACTCTAAGGGGTGACCGATGAAGAAGGTATCAGAGGAGGCACTAGTAAATAAAGAAAAAAAAGAAGAAAATAAAGACAACAAGGGCTAGTATTTATTGAGCGCTTACTATGCACTGGTACTGGGCTAGCATTTCACAGCCTTATCTCACTTGATCTTCTTAAGAACTCAGTCAGGGAGGAAAATAAGACATCATTTTTCCCACTTTCTAGATGAGGACACTGAGGCTCAGAGCAATTAAATAATGTGCCCAAGGTTACACAGCTATTAAGGGGCAAACCTTGGAAACAGAGCTCTCACTCGCATCCCATGGACGCCTCCTACAAGCAGGCTGGACATTTTATTCATGAAAAAGGAAAGAACAAGAGGAGGAAGATGAGGTGAAATAAGGTATGAGGAGAAGGAAGATGTGATCTACAGAGGAAAGTCCTGAGGTGGAGAAGAGGAAAATGATGAAGTCTTTGTTGGCTGTCATCATGATTCTCAGAAAAACAGGCCCATCTTCTTTTCCCATGAGAGGGGGGCTGGGTGGGGAGTATGAAGGCTAAAGCAGAGATCTGAAAGGGTCACCTTGGGGATGCAATGTGGGTCAACGCAGGAATCAGGAGTCCTGGTGAGCAGCTCTGGAGTGAGACACACCTGGGTTCAAATCCCAGCTCTGACATTCCTGATCTGTGTGACTTTGGGCAAGGAACTTCCCTGCTCTGTGCCAAAGTTTCCTCACCTGGAAAACAGGATAACAGTAGTACCTACCACACAGGGGGAGGTGAGGACTGAACAGCATGACCAATGTGAAAGCAATGAGGATGGGCGGCGCGGGTGGAAAAGTATGGCCCACCAAGTCACTTGCAGCTTGCCACTGGTTTTGCATGGCCTACAAGCTAAAAATGGTGTTTAAAGAGTTGGGAAAATATCAAAAGAAGGATGTTCTCTGATATATGAAAATTATATGAAATTCAAATTTTCTTGTCCATAAATATGGTTTCTACTGGAATATGACCATGCCCATTCATTTCCTTGCTGCCTTTTACTGTTTTTGCCTGGAATGGCAATTGAGTAGCTGCCACTGAGATGCTATGTGGCACTCTCATGGCTTTGCACTGCTACTCAGCCCACTGCAAATGGCAGTGAGAACGTGACAGCCTTTTGAGTGACATGTGTATCATCCATCTGTGTGCAGAGACATTTTCAAAGACGAAATACATAAAATACCATTACAGAGCACTGTTTACAAATGAACATCTGCAAAAGATTCCGATGACAGAGAATACTAATGTTGAACACCAATTAAGTGAAATGTAATTTCTCTCCAAAGCATCCAATTCTTCTCATTAGTAGACATGTATTAACAAAATTTACACTCATTATATTTTGAATTTCATTAATGAAAAACTTGTGAAAATTTGCTTTCTTTCTTGTTATATAAATACTTATATAATAGTCTTGATTTTGCCTTTTGGCCCACAAAGTCTATAACATTTCCTATCCGGCCATGACATAAAAAGTCTGATGAGCCTTGACTTAGGAAAGTGGCCAGTGTGTGGTAAACAGCACAGGAGAGGAACTGCTGGTTCTCACCTCTGCTGACATCATAGCCCTGCATCATTCCCATCATGAGGGCAACTTGGCTAAAGGCCCCAAATTCTCCTTTATAGGTCTTATTCAACACTGGGCATATATATCCCTCAAGTTTCAGGTAAATACTGGATAAAACATAGCTGTTCAACCATAGTAAGGAAAATAAAAGCTTAATGGTGGGGCCGGGCTACGTGCCTTCTCCTTCTCAGGCCCATTCATTCGTTCTTTTCGGCACAGGATTCTGCCAGCTCCTAGCTAACGATCTCAAACAATGGTGGTAGCTCCACCTGCTAGGGCAAACAGCCCATCCTGAAGCCCAAAGAGACAGCAAGTTGCAGCAAACCTCTCCCCAAATATATTCCCAAAATACATTTTCCCCAGATAGAGTCTATATAATTCTAGATGAAGGTCTGGGAAGAAAAAGGTCCATGAGCAATAAGCATGGTAGACCCAGCCAAACCTCTCTTTCTTTCAGCATGTGACAACTGGCCTGAGGACACTAGCCCATCAAAGGCTCTGAGAATGCCTGCAGTGAAGAAACCTATTTGATTCTGTTTAATCCAGTTTTACTCAAACTTGTTTGAACATAGAATGCTTTTATTATAATTTAAAAATAGTGGGCTTCCCTGGTGGCGCAGTGGTTGAGAGTCCGCCTGCCGATGCAGGGGACACGGGTTCGTGCCCAGGTCCGGGAAGATCCCACATGCCGCGGAGCGGCTGGGCCCGTGAGCCATGGCCGCTGAGCCTGCGCATCCAGAGCCTGTGCTCCGCAACGGGAGAGGCCACAACAGTGAGAGGCCCGTGTACCGCCAAAAAAAAAAAAAAAAAAAAAGTATTTCTTAATATCGAGTACCATCAGTGCTCGGATAAACATCCTTAGGGACTTATTACCACAGGGGAAGGAGCAGCTGACCGAGAGGCAACTTTCTGACTTTGTAAAACAGGCACGGTGCTACCCGCCTGCTACCCTCATAGAGCTGATGGGGGATCAGAAGAAAATCAGAGACAGACGTGGTCTATTTTCTCTAAACTGGTGAGGGAGCTGTGTGAGTGAGACAGAAGTGGGAGAAGTGGCAATGTCAGCCCTCAGAACTTTGAAGATGTCTGTGGTGATGAGTGGGCTATGCACGGTGCAGTCTGGCTGAAGGCCTCCCTTCAGCCTCCCCTGCCCCCAGCGTGATTTTTGGGAAAGCAGTGCTCATCCCAGGGGGAGATGGAGACAGCCTGTCCTTCCCTGTTCCATCCCATGCCCAAGGCGAGAGGCACGCCAAAGGCAGACACCCAGTTACATAAAGCTCCCGAAGGCCTTGGTGGGTGGCAGTCCCAAGCCTCAAACCAGGTGCTTCCCGCAAAGTGTGGAAACAGCTTCACAGTCTGGCCTTGAAAACATGTTAGTGCATTCATAACTTAAAAAAAAATAATAACAACGAGAGAATTCATCTGGCGTGTCTCAGCTTGCACTCTCACATGCAGTAACCGCCTTATCTGACATATCAGATTTCACCGAGTCCCAAGCCTGTTGTACAAGGACAGACAAAGATTACCCTTTGGTTCCGAACACTTCCTCATTCTCCCTCTCTCATCTCCACGTTCTGCTGACAATTGTACTGAACGACCTCTGAGGCTGAATCGAGTTTATGATCGGCTGGTGGACATGCTGTCAGTGGGGCAAGCCGTCCCTCTCTCAGAAGAAAACAGGTGTTCTTTCATTTCCCAGGGTCACCTGCCTTTGGAAAGAGGAGCGCAGAAGATTTCCCCTGACATGGTTTCCTCGTGCTCCCAAGCTAGTGCCATGGTGCCAGGAGATACAAGTATAAAAAATAAACAAAACCATCAAAGTAACCAATAAGAGCAGCAAAAAGCCCTACAAGCGGGACCTAATCACAACCCAATGCCACGCAAGCGACAATGGGGAGACTCCCTTTTGAATCATGGAGGGGTTTTTGTTTTTGTTTTCTGTAGAGGGATTTGTACAGAAACTCCTCTCAAATAATGCAGTTACATCAGAGATCAAGGTGTGTTGAAAGAAGAAAGGATGCTGGGGAATAAGCAAGGCTGCTAATTCCACCACGTGCTGACTCAGGGCAGCCACAGGCATCCGGGCTACCTGGGCTGACACCTGAGTGCAGAACAACGAAGCCTCATTCCGCTGCCAGGAACCAATGCACTGGGCAGTATAACTATGCCCCTGCTCCCCAGAGGGCTGCAGTAGGCCCACCCTAGACTGCAGAGGCTCTTCCCACTGCCTGATGAAGGGCAGAAATCAAAATGATAAACCGATTTCAATTTGTCAATGTGGAAAATCAATCCCGTGGCACTGAGTAAATAACAACCACCATATAGCCTTTGCTACTTTAAAGGCTTAAAGCAACACTTAAGAGTGGTGGAACCAGTATTTGAACTGGGTCTGTGTGACTCCAGAGCCTGGGTGCTACCGACCACTTAGCACCAAAGACTATGCAGAGTCGGATTTGCCTCTGCCAGTTATATATTTACACGACCGTATCTGACAGGGAAAATGCGCTTTAAAATGGCACCTTCTCTGAATGAGGACTTTAAGAACGTTTTTCCTGATTCCTCATTAAACTTTCTGTTTTCTGCAACGAACATAAAAGTAGTAAATGGCGAAAATAAAGCAGTGGCCGTCAGGAGCTCAGGGTTTTCCAGAGAAAGTGATCTTTGTAGTTTTTGCTTCAGAGCCTCATCCTACGTTTTCCTCTGAAGGATGAAGGCGCGATGTGCGCCAGAGGGGTCTTCAGCCACATGTGGATATTTGTTTTTTTATTCTGAGTTTAACAGGTTTCATGGAGCAATGGTCTTTTCTCTAAGAGATGACAACAAACTCTTCTACATCCCTCTGGGAGCTCTGTTTCCACCACTCCTCACATATACACAGTGACTGAGGCACTAAGGACCTGTGACCGCTGACACAGACATAACAGGAGGGGCCAGACTTATTAGGACACACAGTGGGGTAGCAAATGAGCCAGGCTGATCCTCAGCCTGTGAAAAGCTCCCTGAAGCTGAAAGAAACAGCAGGCCTCCTCCTTATGCAGATTCAGCATCTCAGTGATTTTGTTACCATGGGAACAGGTCTGTGAGAGGGAAGGCAAGTGTGGCCTAGTGTTTGTGAGGGCAGGATCTGCATGGGAGAGATTGGGGCAGTTTAGACAAGGGCCTGGCAGGAGAGAAGTTTCCGTTACTCTATGATGTTATTCTTAGCATTTGCATTATAGTTTCTGGAAAACAAAGCTAGAGGGAATGCATTACCATCCCAATGTCTCTGACAGACATGTTCGTGGGGAAGGGACCTTGCGGCCACCCAGGCAAAATGGATCCGCAGTATCTGTTTCATGAGAGCATCTGATAGCCTAGTGGGCCAGCACGCTTCCTTCAGAGATCATGTTCCTCTGGGGAAGGCATATACGGGGAAGGCCTGAGGATGGAGTTAAGACCCATCTGGGCGTGGTCAATGGCTTCTAGTCAATTGATGACTCAGTGGCAGAAAGGAATATTTCAATCATTCTGGTTGAAACACCCAGTGGTGACCATAAGTATATACTCTTGTTTTGGATGTTGTCTGGTTTTCCATTTTGTTGGGGATGTGGAGATGACTGGAAGGAGATGGGACTGGGGTTCCTCTCCCTGAATCACCAAGAAAATTCTGGCCCAGCTTATTAACACTGCCCACCAACTGGACGGCTGCCCAAAGCGGTGTCTACTCTCGGTCTGTAAGTCTAGGAATGAGACCTATGGGTGATCTTCTGGAAGAGAGGGTGTGTAACATTTTGATGTCCCAAGCGTAAGACAATTTACGGGCAGGATTGTCACAAATGGTGATGTACGTCCCTCTGGCATCCGCTAATGCGCAGACAGTGCTAAATGCCATCGGCTCCTCTCTCCACGTTCTCACCCATGGCTGGATTTTCCAGTGTCCACTCAGCTTATTATTTTTCTTTTAGTGTTCAGTTTCCATACCCCTCCTACCCATTGATATCTGTGTCTCAGATTAATTTTCACCAGATGTGAGTATCTGAACTTCTCCAAGATTTGTTACTTTGCCTTCATGATCCTAACCTTCTTTGGGCCATTTGTGTGATTTCTCTGACCTCCCTAGTGTTTCCAACACATCCCAAATTAGTGTCATCTGCGACCTCCCTCCACATGCTCTTTTCTCTCCTTTACAGATCATTAATAAAAAGGCTAAACAAGACCAGACCAGCACCACACTCTACAGCAAATGACAAAGGGGTGGGAGAGGCTGAAGAGCTCCCTGTGAGCCAGCCCTGGCACAGGAAGGATGTAATGTAATGCAGCAACACTCTGCTAGACGCCTCCCACCCCTGGCCCACAGTCATTTATCACCACTGTTTGTTTATGATTTCTCAGCCAGATTTCAGGTCCTTAGAGTGTGGTCATATCCAAGCCAACATACACTGCTTTGCCAGGTAACCCTTACAAGCTCCAGAAGAACCCATAAGAACTTATTTGCTGCACTCGATTCTGCTTAAAAGCTTCTCCCCCTGCCCCCAACCAAGTCCATCATACTTGAGAGCAGAAAATGGTGGACTGCGACATCATCACCCTTTTCTCTCTTTCAATTCATCAGCTCACAACTGTTCATCAAATATTTGTTGGCTTTTCATATTATTCACTCGATTTTTCTTTGAGCCGAAAGAGACACTCTGCTAGACATGGTCTAATCCACAGTCTCCAGCAATCAAACCTTCCTTTGCTAGACCTAGGTGTCATTATAATCAAAAGTAACCAAACAGGGTGTGTTTTTAGGGTAATGATGCTTTAAGACCTGCTAGAAAATGTGTAGCTGGCTCGTATAGCTTTGGTCATAAAAACAGATTTCGCCTTTTGATTTTCCTTTCTTTTGTCTTTTCTCTTATCCCCCAAAGTCACCCATCCCAGAGTATCAACTACTTTCTTCAGCTGGCATATAGAGTCCACTCTTCTGAGCACAGCTGCAATAATAACAGTGATATTCTCATGAGGACTGGCCTCACCATGCACCAGACATGGCTAGGCATCTCATTCACCCCATCTCATCTAATCCTCACCACAGCCCTGGAAGGTGTGTATAACCTTCTCCAAATGGGGAAATGGAAGAGCGGAGAGGGAACAACACTTGCCCAAGGCCACCCAGCCAAATAGTCTCTGGATTCAGCCCAGTCCAAACCCAGACTGGTTTGAATCCAGAGACCACACTATGACCCACTCTGCCACACTGTCACCCAGTTTCCCATAGATTAGCGGTTCTTCATCTTTTCTGAGTCACTGGCCCCTATGAGTATCTGTTGAGGATCACAGATACTCTCTCTCCTTGGGGGATGCACACATACCCACATCAAAGTCTGTTAACCATGTCCGGGGGTTTGCAGGCCCTTGGGGGTTCCTGAACACCAGCTTAAGAATCTGTGTACTACTCTAAATTCCTCCAGGGTAGGAACTGTCCTTTCTTCACTGCCTCAACTCCAGTACTGAGATAAAGAAATATCTTTTGAATGAGTTATTGATTGAAAGAACTTGGGGTAGGACATTCAAGCTGTGGCTCTGAAGAACAGCTTTACAAGCCTGAATAGAAGATATAAAAATACAGATATCTTCCAGAGGAGCAGAGAAGCCACAAAAAGAAGGTAAAGGGGGAAGAAATAAAGCAAAAACATCTCATTCCGCCCAGGAATTAACTGTGCAATTGGAAGTAGACAGAGTCCTTGTCAATGGTGGTTCTGAAACATCTAGCAGCTACTTCTAGTTACTTCTCACCCTAACTCCTGAAAACTGGTTACCGAAAGCTTCTTCTGCAGGAAATAACATACTCGGAATTTTAAGATAGGAGCCAAAATCTCACAAGGTTTGCCTTAACTGACAGAATTCTTGATGACTGAGGATCTTAGGAAAAACTGCAAGAAACAATGGCATCTTCCTCCTTTTCATCCTTCTACAACTCATCTCTAAGTCCTTTCCATCCTTCTACGACTTTGGGTGCTCAGTTTTTCTGGAGACCGCTGTGCCCACACGTCTCCCTATTCTATGACTGCTGATTTTTCTTCGCAGTCTTTGCAGTCATCGATATTCAATTCTCTCCTTTTCTTTGAGAGTCAGAGGAGACACACACTCTGGAAGTTGGACTCCAGCTATGCTTTAAACTTGACAGCCTACACGTCACTGAAATGAGAGGCCAAAGATTCCCCTGATGATATACAGGCAAACGGAAAACAGGGGATCAAAAGTCTGCCTTTCCTTGGCCAGTGTGACTGGACACCTGGGGAACACAGAACAGAACAGGACTCCTACTCAGCCTTCAGCCTCCAATAATGGCGTGTCTCAGCATTGACACCCAAGGTAGAAATCTGGAGTTCTTGATTTAATCCTCTCTCTTAACTCTTCATCAAAGTCCTGCTGACTTCACTTCCTAGTCTCATCTCCAACTTATCCACTTGTCTGCATCTCCCACACTGCTCCCCTGGGTCAGCACCATTAATTCTTCCACAAATGATGGAAGAGCCCCTACTTCCGCTCTTCCTGCCAAGACAATTCAACCTCCATACAGCAGCCTGGGTTGTTCTACAACATAAATCGAATCATGTCATGCCCCTGCTTAAGATCCTCTAATTTTCTTTTCATTTTTTTTCACTTTTCTTAGGCTAAAACCAAAACTCCCTACCTTGGCCTAAAAGACCCTACATGATCTGGCCCCTTCCCACTTCTTCATCTTCATCTTACTGTCTTATTTGCTACCCAGAGTTATGGTCTTAAGCTCCTTCAGCCCATAAAGCTCTTTCCCACCTTCAGCCCTTTGCTAAAGTAGGTTCCTCTTGTTAATCTCAGTATCTTCCCAGTTTCCATCAAAGCAATGATCAAAATGTATAAGGTTTCCATTCATATATTTATATTCTTATCGTCTGTTTCCCTAAACCAGACTGTAAGACCAACAGGGTTAGCAACCGTGTCTATCTTACGCATCACTATTTTCTCAGCACCTAACCAAGAATTTAACTTTTTAATGAAAGAACAGATGAATAAGTGAAAAACGACTGAATGAATGGATAAATGAATGAATGAAGGATAATTCTTAGGAGCCAATGGCACAAGGAGGAGATGTATCAGATCCTCAGTCATAGGAGATGTGGGTTGAATCAAAAACACTAGTTGGTATCTGGTACAGTTGATGTAAAAGAAAGCCTCCACTCTGCAGAGAAATCAAGACTTCAGTTGCGGAGGCTGAGCACAGGCCTTGTGCCCAGACCGCCTCTGCTAAGAGAAGGCGCGAAACGTAGAAACTTCCCAGCCACAATAAAATATCTCCTTCCTCATTCTTCCTGAGAGGAGGCATGCCAGGGAGTTCCACAGGCCTTCGAGCACTGTTTCTGTGTGTGGAAAAACCCCTTCCTCAAGTCTACGTGCTCTGTGATTCATACACGCACTTACTGTCCACGTGCTGGTGGCGCAGAACGACAATTCTTCATTTTGACGGGATGCATCTACTAGCGTCATGGCCCTGTGCCAAAACTTGTTAATGCCCACATCTGTATTTTTACGAATCAGGTCCTAAACATGTGCATATGTTTTCAATGTAGAAAGACTTATTCCTTTCTAGTGGTTTAAGAAACAAAAATGATCTTGTGTTCTATGTCTGCTCAGTTACGAGAGTTCACAATAAAAACTCAAGCATTCAAATGTCAAGGCAGATGTGGCACTAGATCTCGCAAGGTCCCTCCCTATCCCACCTCGCCGAATATTCACAAACCAAAGTGCCTCTTGGGGCTCCAAGGAAAGCACCTTCGTTCAGTGGACATGCAGAGTTATTTGCTGACACAAATGATTGCCACATCAAGTGGATTTTCCCGAAGGAAAGTAACAGAGAATGAAGCAGCTGCTTTTCCTGTATTTTCAAAGCAAGACAGAAAATGCAGAAGGGCTCCAAGAGCACATTTTCACAATCAGACTGGGGGGTGGGGTAGGCAAGGGGACAGTGGTTGAATACACACTTCACTGATGCCCGTGAGGGCAACAAATTACTGGAAATGTGATCCCATGGGGTCTCTGCAAGAAAACCTGAAAAATAAGGTAGGCCAAAGGTAAATTCCAGCCATAAGAAAATAGGAGTGGGGATGAGCCAACAGGGAGGGGGACTGGAGAGGAGTTGGAGGCAGAGTATAGGAATATATGGTGGATCTAAGCAGCACAGACTACATAATTTGTGGGGCACAGTGCAAAATGAGCTGCGGCGTGCCTCGTTCAAAAATTACTCACAGTTTTCAGACAGTGACAGTAGAGCATTAAACCAAGCTCAGGGTTCTGTGGACTGCACAGGTCACATGCTGATAATGCTGGGCTGGGGTGTGAGGTTTATGGGGGGAACGACTAGCTCTAGGGGCTGTCAAAACTCTTTAGAAAAGCAAACTTCTCCCAGTCCACTTTGCTCTCAGAAAACACCACCCTTGAATGATCACAGTGAGACGAATAAATCATGCCTGGGGTAGTATCTGGAAGTGCCAAAAAAGGGAGGAGCTTCCAGGGTTGTTATGCTAATTCCAATTTGTTGTAATTTTTGGAGCAACTTTTCCTAAATTATGATTCATTTCAGCACCAAAACACCAGATTCAAGTCAGGGCCTTCTGTTGCTATTATAAGCATATTACTGATGCCTAGTAAAATAACTTCTTGTAATGTTTCTTTTATAAGGGCCATAAATCAAAATATTCAAAACAGTTAATTTTTAATGTGCCACTATTATCCATCTTTAGTTATAAATGTAATGTCTCCTTGGGCCCCAAAGATTGTAATGCGACTCAAAACATGCAACGGCTGTTCAGCAATAGAAGGCTCCCCCAGTATCTCATTATTTAAATCCTTAAGATATGGTTTTAAAAGCCTGAGGATATCTGAGCAAACTTGTTTAAAGGAGTCATAAAGAAAGATAAGTAGTTTTCCTCAGAAGCCTATAAAATTTATTACAGCATATAAAGCAGGATTATATATTGACTAATTTTCAGAAGACATTTGTTTTCTGGGGTACATGGCGCTTGGGGAAATTTCATGAAAGAATAAGGAGGATGGGGATTTAACACCATTGTCTCCATTTGCCTTGAGCAAAGCAAGGCTGCCTATGGTCCTTGGCACCAGTTCCCCCCTGAAGACGACAAGGTTCCTATCTGAGGGGATGGCAGGGCGGGTGTCAAGAATCTTGTGAAAGAGCAATAAAATTTTTTATTATTCAGGAGGAGACACAGATGCAGCCCAGGGTCCTAACACTTCTGATAGCAGAAGCAGCTCCACAAAAGAGCCCCAAGAAGGACTTACACTTCTCTAGGCAACCCCCAAACTCGTAGAACCTTCCTTTGCCTACCTATTCCACGCACGTTGTGGGCAGGTTTCATGTGGTCACTCTTTAACGTTATAAAATCTTTACTTCTCACTTAAAGTTGTTTTAGGTCAATTTATTAGCTTTTCTGTATGAGTAAATGCAATGTTTCTCTTAAAGTTTTTCCTAGATAGGGAGTCTCTCAAACAGAATCTTAGGAATTGCTCTGGTTTCCCTACCTCCCCACATTGATAAGCTTCCCTTTGGAACCACTTTGCTCCTGGAAGAGTTAATTCCAGTGTTGTTTTCCACTTTATCCAGGAAAGGGAGAAGAGAGGCGATAGTCTGATGTGACCAGGAAGCAGGTTCTACTGGCGGCAAATGCGTCCGGGAAGTGTTACTTTTTTACTATGTGGGAAGATGTTGTAAAGGAAAATCAAACTCCTGTGTGTTCCCTGAAGGACCAGAGAAAGCAGTCTGACTCACTGGTGGGACCTACAACAGGTTCAACTGAGCAGTGAAACACATCAATGAAACTGTCACCCACAGGCAGAACACACCAGTTACTGTTTTAAAATTCGTGTGAAGCACCACTGTTAAGGAATATGAAGGCAAGACTTGGAGAAGGGCACACCTGTTGAGTTATCCCAAAGAACTGCCTCTCTAATCACAGACCTGGGACATTTCACGTTTGTCCCAGAAAAAGAACGGCACATTGAGTACTTTTTGACTGTGGCACACAATCTACCACATTTCTTGTTCTGAACACAATGGCATAGACAATGTCACCAACTTCAACAGCATATTCTACATCGCCATACGTATATTCAACTCCATAGTGTTGCGACTTGGTGTTATACAGCCTGCAGTATCCTGAAGAGATGTGATTCCCAGCAGCAAAAGTCCCTAGAGTTCAGAGTTCCATTTTATAACACATAGCAATTAAACACACCACTATTCAATTATAATGCAGATAGCCCAGACATAAAGAATGGGTTCTTAATAGCTAAAAATCAGCCTTTGAAAGAGCAAAACTCTCTGAAAAGTTCAATGCATGAAACATAATGCAAAACTCCACAGAAGCTCAATTGTCAAAAAAACAACAGATATAATACCACTCATGAGACCTGCCAATATTAATATTTCTATTCTAATTCGCTTAAAGAGCTACAGTTACCCATTCACCATTACTATGCCTCGATCCTTGTGTTTTCTTCAGAACTGCCATAGAAGAGAGTACAATCCATTAAATGGGCTTCTTAGAGATGACAGTTTCAGCTCCATGAAGATAAACAGTTTTATTTCCCTTATTCCTTGAGCAACATGTGATACAACCAGAAGGACGTGAGAGTCACACCACACTGGCATATCTGGTAAAAGCAAGCAGTTGGCTGAAAACCACGACTGCAGAATCGTGACAATTTCTGAGTCCACAATCATGCCTTAAAAATTGTGGATAAATCCTAACGAGGGCATAGTTTACATTTTACATAACATAGAAACATTCGACTCGTGCTCAACCCAGCCCCAACAAGGCAGCACAATAATGTGGTTGCAGGGAGGGGGCGCAGGAAGGAGGGAGCTCTTGGGGGTGGTCACAAAACACAGAAGCAAACATAGGGCACACTCACGAACATCAGCAAACACAATTGAGCACACATACCATACCACACTAGAATGCAATTTTTAAAAGAAAAATGATATAAAAGATGGTTTCTCACCCCTCAAAACAAAACTGGAACTTTGGTTTACAGGCCCGGCTATGCCCATATGCCCTCCTCGTCA
Organism: Lagenorhynchus albirostris; assembly: GCF_949774975.1. Classification (NCBI taxonomy): domain Eukaryota; kingdom Metazoa; phylum Chordata; class Mammalia; order Artiodactyla; family Delphinidae; genus Lagenorhynchus; species Lagenorhynchus albirostris. Next base: position 33,523,485 of record NC_083104.1, on the reverse strand, counting down.
TCCTGCGGCCGGCCCAGGGGAAGGAGGTGCACGGAGAGGAGGGGAACACCGGAATGAAAGAAGAGAAGGTTAGTTACACTGTGATGCACTACAAAGGCACACTGATCTTCACTTTGTTTTTTAATCTTAAAGAGCAAGGGAAAAAAAATCCACAGTAACTTAAGTGCCACATCACTGACTTGTCAAATACATAACTGAGTTTTGTATCTATGGCAACCCCTACACAAAAACATTCCACCCACCTAGCTCTGAGTCTGTGTCAAGATTGGATTAGAAGATTAAAATTAGTCTACATTAGCAGATGATTATTTTTTTGGAAAGCATGCAATCTGAATTGCATATGCCTAAGGAGTAGATTAAACCTTTTAAGTAAGCAGAGAAGTAATTATAGTAACCAAATACCCTTAATTTCTCTTAAGCTTCAAGTATCAATAAAGGCTGAAGAAGAATTAAAAAAAAAAAAACCCTCCATCGACTTGGGTGGAACAAACTCCTGTAGCATGCGATAATTCACATTGGTTATTTCACAAAGGCTCAAACATGCTGTGATCTTCTTGATTTGTCAGGTTCTATTTTGCTCTCAGCATAAAAGAGGATGTGCCCGCCATGCAATGATTATACATTTGCATGGAATGATTATACAATTGCAATCAAATAAGTTTCAAAGCAAAGAGAGTAAACTTTCAATTCAGTAAAATGCTTGTAGAAAGGAAGTTTTGTTTAACTTAAAATTGTGTCCAACTGTGGATAAATGGAAACTTATTTGGTCTGAATTCTTGTTGAAAACGTTTCCAGAATGGTTCAGGCCATTTTCCTCGCTTAGTGAAGAAGCTGACAGGTAGGGAAATTGAATCTTTGAAGACAGAAGTATATCGACCAACACAAGGTCCTGTTTTGAACAAGAATTCTCATCGTTTACTGCAAGGATAGAAACAAAGTGTAGAAAACTGAGTGGTTCATATCCTGGTCTCACACATAATTTGGGAGCTGTGTCTTTTAACAAATCCCTGATGAAACCAGGTTTTCCCATGATTTGCTTTTTGTTTTGAAAACCTGGAACAGGAAAAACAATAACTCGGAACTTTTTCACATCATACGTATCCTTATTGCTTAAGTTGTTGTAATATTAGGTTGAATAGTATGAAAATGTCTATATTTGACCATTTTTGATCTAGAAAACAGCAATTTCATACAGTTCAACCTAATATTGCCGACAGGTCAAGGTAATTTTCATCTACTCAAGAATTTAAATCTGTGGTCTTTGAAATGAGTTTTCAGATAATTTCTTCCCTTTATATTTCTGTAAATTTTATTTTGTGCATTTAAAAATATTATTCTGATAAAAAGAGTTCACCAGACTGCCAAAAGGGTCTGTGGCCCACAAGGAATTAACAATGCCCCACTGATTTGAGTCAATCAAGTGATTTGCACAGAGTCTGAATTGAACAACTCAGTATGAATTTGTACTGACAGTTTGGATAGTAATATTCTGGCAAAAAATAAGGTACAATTGATCATCTTAGCTGGGTCTTCTCATGTAAAATTTACCTGTGTTTATTTATAACTACACAGTCTAGTAATTGCTCCCGGCAATAAACTTCCCTTTTCCCTACATAACTTGAGAAATATGGATTTTTACATTCATTAAACTTCCTCTCAGTTCCTGGAGAAAAGCAAAGTTGAAGTCCTTTTTTATGCTAATAAGGCAAGTCTACAGCATGGGACCCTCAGGCATCCACAAATGGATTTCAAAGGGTCTAGCAACCCCTTGTAATTCAATGCAGAATGTTGTAGGTATGTAAGTATATTTCTCTGGATGGAGGTCCTAGCCTTCATTATAAGGTTCCTGACCCCCAAAGTCACGGCTACAGGAAAACTCCAGGCTCAGAGTCACGGAACAAAATAGAAGGTTTTCCCTAAAATGCAGCCCACAGCCCCTGCTGACTGCTTCTAAATGGCTGTAAAATCACTCTCCTTGCAGAGCAGTTTATTTCGTTTCGTATTTAAAACCCAACAGCATGTATAGATTCAGTTTGTTTCAAATCCATTCATAGATGTTTTAAATTTCAAAAAAGAAGAAAGAAACAGGAAAGAAAGCCATTGCCACCAAAATCTACCACTATTTTCTTAACAGTGAAATGTGGTCTAATGCAAATCACTTTTAGCAAATTAAATATATTAAAAAGTAGTAATTAATTATGATTGAAGCAGACAGGAGTTGTAGCTCGAAAATATACACTGCCAATATCACTACTGTGCCTCGTCCACCATAGGAATAAAAAGGAGCTCCCAGATGTCGAGGGTTATTAAAAGCCAGATGTTGAGATCGACATCTTATATGCTGGTGAACAAAATAAAGAAATATGACAGTCCAATATAAACTTTGCTAACATTTAACATGGCAGAAATGTGGATAAATTCCTTCAGTGAACTCAGAATATTATGCATTTCTTTCAAGGTTTTAGTTTCTAAAGTTTAAAGTTTTTAAAAGAAAATAGAAAGGGAAGTGGTGGCCATTTCTGGTCTCTTTAATCTTCAAAGCTTAAACATGAATTGACCCTAATCACCAAGTGATCTGGGTCAGAGTGAGTGTCCGCTTGGGGAATAAAAACAAAAATGCAGGAGCTAATCAGAGACGGAGCTCCAAGCATTTCCAAACGTTCGCAGCTGTTTGACTCCTGCACTGCCTGCATCTTTGTATGCAAATGTTAATTTGCTCAGGAACCTTACTGCACAGAAATGTAAATCTGGGGACCAAAAAATAAGAAACAGATAAATGTCACTTGATCCCTAAATTCATGCCAAGTTATTTAGAAATTCTTGGAGTTTTAAAATGTATCTATCAGGCCTGGGAGAGTCTGTTTCCTTCCCTTGTTTTTCTGTTTTCAAATCGACTTTGCAGTCGAGTTTCTGGATGTTGCCTGGTGTTTGCTCCCTTGTGTGTTCTCTGGGAGTGATTGCTATGCCAGGAGTTGCCAAAATATCTGGCTGGGAAGAAAGTCTCTCTAGTCCATCCGTCATCCGCCTGCTTTTGTCCACAGCATCTGGGGATACAACATCCAAGGTGGGCTGAAGCCCAGAGCATAGTGACCACAAAACACAGCAGGTATTGATGAGGGGAGAGGCTTAACTATCAAACAAACTCAGGATGTATCTATGGCTCCAGAGGTGATATGAAGCCATGGTGGAAATCCTGCAGTCCCAGATGCTGTGCTCTAATAGGGTTCTCTAAATACTGAGATAAAACAAAATCCCTCACCGGATGGGCTGCTCACGGGGCTATGTTGATGACAAGATCTAAGGGCACAGTGACTGAGTCATCACTGACAAGACAGGAGACCTGCCATTGTGGGGGACATTTATTAGCCCCAGCAAAGAAGGTCTGGGAAGGAACTCCATAATATGACATGATAAACGGCCCAGTGTAAACCTTTAATTGGTCTTTATTTTGAAGTATTAGGTATAGCCAGCAGGCAAGCCCTGGCCCATCACAGGATTTTTTTTTTTTAAACATCTGCAATTTTCTTTGAGTTGATAGCTGGCTTTTTTCCTGAAATTGAAGGACTAGGTTCCTAATGGGGACTTTACTGTCACACTTGTCCTAGATGGAAATGAGAATGAAATTATGGAAGCATCACTTTCAAATCCGCCTACTGCCTCTGTAAAGAATTCAGCCAGCTGTCTCTGCAGGAAGTGCAACCTGGTCTCCTTGTGGAAACCGCAGGGAGACTGTCCTGGTTACTTACAGGGTGTGGCGTGGACAGTCACCAGACCCACCCCTACTCCTACTACAGTTCATGGCTTCTCTGATGCTTTCTGCAAACTTCAAGCCCCAGGACTCTGCAAACTTTGGCCACGCGAGCCACAAAGGCAGGACCATAGAGCAGGATTTATGATGTGCTCTGTGCCCGGGTTCGAGCAAAGCAGCTCCTCTTGGCATTTCCAAACTGCAGGCTTGGCCAGAATTGGCAAAAGAAAGCATGTGTAGAGGAAAGCAGTGGGCGTGAACCTGGCAACAAGGGTATTGAGCCTCAAGCCTCGAGCCTTGTCAGGGCACTAATGTGTTTTCTCCCAGGGTCAAGTCCAAAGCTTCCCTCTGGAAACCTCCCATTTGTGTCTTCCACCTCTCCTGCCTCCTAGAATGCTTAGCCCATAAATGGATGTCTCTGTTCAGGTGATAAGGTCAGGAATGGCTGGAAACTCTTACATGATTTGTATTTGTTACAGCCTGTGTGACCCATTTGCAGACAAGTTCTCCCAAAGGATAGAAAAGTCCTATCTAGATTCAGATAGCTACTCTGTGCTCTGTTTAAATATAAATGTTCATTTATTTCCGACCTGGGCTAGAAATCAGCCAGTGGGTATTAGCACCAGCTCCAGGTTAGAGAGAGTGTGATGGCTTTCCACGTTTCTTCACTAAGTCTCACCAAGACACAGTTATGGGGAGGTTTTTTGTGCAGACAAGGAAAGGCAGGCTCAGGGAGAAAGATGAGGTAGCTTGCTAAAGGACACCTGGCCAGGAGCTGTGGAGCCGGGATCAAATTTCAGCCTGTCTGACCACAAAGGTACACTGTCCTGACATGTGAACTTTGAAGCCACAGAAAGAAGCCTCATTTTGGCCCCAGAAAACATCTGATGGTTCTGCTTAGCTCAGCTCTGAAGTCCTTAGGACTCTGCACTGCCCTTTTGCAAGCTGTTGAAGGTCCTGGCTGGAGCTGGACGGTACAACTTAGGTGGGGTCTCTCTGGCTCTTGGAAGAAAGAGAACCTCACATGCACACAGCAGCTGTCCCTGATAGGGCATAGCAGCACCCCAGCAAATTTCAAGGTCCCTGAGGGAAAAGGCAGCACCTCCACTCCCTTCACACTGCGTCACAGCATATGTGGGAATTTAACATGTCTTTTCAAATGAGTAAGTATGTAAGGATAGGTCCTTGCTTTTCTGAATGACTCCACTCCACCGAGAGAGAAGGCCGCCTGGATTCCAGAGTTCCTTAGGGCTGCCAAGGTCGCGTTTACTTGTTTCTCTCCAGAATGGTTCCGTCCCCTTCTCATTGTACTAGCGGCACCCCTGATCTATTCTTCTAACCTGAGTTGGAGAGAGCTGAACGGCACTGGCTAAGGGGCAACATGATGGGCGATATCCCATTTTAAAAGACATTTTAAAAATGATATCTTTGAAAAGATATCTTTTAAAAAGATATTTTAAAAGACATATGGGCTTGTTTCTCAAGAGAGAGGCAGAGGCTGCGAGCCGGTGCACCTGGTGGTTTTCGGCAAGTCCACCTCACAGGGACCCCCTGAGGCAGGCAGCCACCTCAGTCTTCTTTGCCAAGCCATGGAGAACATTAGAGAAGCTTGTGGGGCATCCTCCTTCACTTCTAATGTGGCATCTTTCTCAATTTTTTGGACTATCATTATAGGGTGACTTGAAGAAACTAGTTTTCTATTTCCTTCAAGCACAAGTAATTCTAACAAAACAATCTCTAGCGCGTGGTGCCCGCTCTCCCAGCAGAAGATGGAAATGCTGGAAGGCTGTACTTTGGCCAACAATAGTTTTTCGGAGCCCAAAGTCAACATCTGCTAAAAGCTGACCCACTGTCAGATAGCCGTAAAAAAGGGGTGGGGTGGAGACAGGCTTTATTTTCACTCCCTCATCCATCAGTCATTAACGCTTGGCTTTGTTAAACAGTGAAAAGTGTGTTTTTTAACAAGATTCTGGTTCTGCTGTTTCCTGGCTGGTGGGCAACCAACCCGCCTAGCCTCTTGACTTTTCACTTCCTCAGTTGCCTCAAAAAGAAGATGGGATCAGAAGACCCTGACACTTCATAGGGTTGCTGTGTGACTTAAACTGGAGAATGTAAATTAAACTACTTTGTAGACATTACAGACGTATACAAATATAACTGGGCACACCATCCCTGTTGGTAGCATTTGATAGTTTGTCACTATTATAACACGTTATTTGATACTGCCCTAAGACCAAAGGCAAAAGGCTGTATGTAAAAAGGATGTGATAGTGTATGGAACTACCCTTAGTTATTTTAACATCTCTGGGCTGTTCAAAGCTAGGGTTTATTCAGTTCATTAATATATAGATGCTGCAACAATTTTTAAAATGCTACTGTTCCATAAATAAGGTAGTTTTCAGAATCTGTGTGTGTGCAGTATATGTTTAAAGAATGTTTCTAATTCTCTTTTCTGTGGTTCCTTATCTCCTGAGTGCTGCAAGTGCCTGGGGTATGGAAGACCAACACGATCCTTATTACATCGGTTCAAGAAAAAAGGAGAAGCATCGGTGTTTAGCAATAGAAAATGGATTTCCCTGCTTCCAGACCTTTCAAGGTTGGCCACCCCCTTTCAAAGGGGGAGCTGAAGAGCTGCCTCTTAGACTAATGTGACTGGATTAAAGCAGCAAGTTGAAAAGGAATCAATGCTTCCATGTTGCCAAGATGAGTTACGTCTACAATCTGGGGAGGGTAGACTGTGTCTGAAAACCCCTGCTGACTCCAAAGACGCTGCAACAAATCTCTTAATGAAACCCTAATACTGCAAACAAGGTTTAAAACTAAGAGGAATCAGGGAAAGGGGAGAAAAACAACTCTACCCGAAACAGAGTAAGACTGGAATCTTCAATAGGCTCAAATCGCCTTTGAGGAAAAATCCTTTTCTAAGAGGAGGATCCTGATGCATTAAGCAGCTCTGCCTTTTTCCCAGACATGAAGACCCTACCTGGCAGGGTTTATCAAATCGTGCCCTCATGTGCTTACATGTAAGGAATTAACATCACACCCAGATTAAAGAGCTTTGGCAATAACCTGCTCATCTGCAAAGCCAGCTGCCTGAGGGCTGCATCAGCCCCGCCCCCCTTCCTCTCCTGTGGCTGTAATGGTTGGGTGGGCACGTAACTGCTAGTAGAGGAAGGAGCAGTTAAATACCTCCCTCAACAGTTCAGACACTTGTCCTCATTTCCTTCCTTACCTGTGGCCTCACAGACAGCCATGACAGGGTCATTCCAGAGCTTCTGCTCTTAAAAACAAGCAAACAAATAAACTGCCACCTTTATTTCCCAATGGTGAGAAATCACATATTCCTCTGGTTCGTGTTTTAGTAGCTTTGGGGATTTTTGTTAGTCTTTGAGGGAGAAAGAAAAAAATGACATCTGAGCTATCTTTCTACTTCATGCACTTAAAAAAAAATCTGTTGAGTTTTAAATACAGCATCTTCCAATCTACTTGTGATAAAAGGAGCATCAGACAAGGGGCAAGTGAGCACAAGAAAAAAAAATTCGCAATTATGTGTGCTGAAGGATGTTAACTAAACTTATTCTGGTAATCATTTCATGATATAACTGAATATCGAATCATTATGTTGTATAACTAAAATGAATACAATGGTAAAGGTCAATTATATTTTGATTTTTGAAAATTAATTTATCGTTCACAAAAAGAAAAGAGGCAAGTGGCTCACAAGATTTAATTCAAACTGCATTCCAGGATATCTTTGACTCCAATTCTCAGAGGACTGGCCCAAGAATGGGAACAGTTGAAATCTCTGAACCCTTATCCCATCCAATAAACATCAGCCCAACAAGAGGTTTCTTCATGGGTTTTTGAATTTGAAGGCTTCATCCTTACTTGAAGCCAAAACCCAAAGGCTTCTTCCAAGAGGTGGTCCATGAAATTAGATTTGCAATGCAAAAAACCTCTATCGTCTCTTGTTCAGTCAAGCTTCAGACATACTAGCTTGGATGGGAAACTGATATTAAAACCCTAAGACATGTAACTTTTCTTATTAGGTTACTGTCATGGGGAACAAAAATTTTTTTGTTTGTTCTGAAACTATAGTAAGTTCTGATATGTGGTAGTTAATTTTTCTTCTATGTAGGAAACATGAAAATGTATTTACATACACATACATATATGTATATACAATGTATATTCAAACACGCACTCAGGGGAAGTTAGGGAGAGAAATTTCTAGTTAAACATGATCTTGAGAAATTCTTCCATATGTGGAAAAGTCCTCAGTTCGTCTGACATATAGCTATACATACATATATACACACAGGACACTATGTATACATTTATCCCACATTCATTTAACCTCAAAACATAAAATAAATTCTTTTTTTTTTCTTCCCTAAGCAAAAGCTAGGAATAACAACTCCATATACAGAATCCATCTTCTGGGGGGCAATGGAGCAAGTTAAACCCCTCGTCTGTTTGTTAGAATTCAAAGGGCTGCACTTGGGCTAATCTGTTGGTGAAAGTGCAAGGAAAGCAGGGCATCAATCACAGAATCCCAACCAGCATTTCACAAAGAGGGCAAGTGGGGAATCCCAGGGCCTTGAGTTGGCTTTCTGAGAAGTAACAGGGCCCAGGGAGGAAATGCTGGGACTATTCCTTCTCTGGGGGGACAGTGAGACTCCAGCAACTCCTGTTAACCAAACATAAGTTCAAGGCCCTGAGAGGAAGAGGAAGAGGAAGAAGAGAAAAGCAGGGGGGTGGGTGCGGTTACAAGACAGATCTGGGGCCAAGAAACACATGAGGCTCGGGAATGTCACCTGCCTCCAGCCACACCTCCATGAGGACCTGACGGCTGGCAGTTCCCCTCCTATGCGAATGCTCTGCAGGACACTGGCTAATTCAATCTGGGAGCTCGGGAGTATGCAGCATGGACAGGGGTGGGAAGGAGAGAGAGCAGGAACCTTGGCTTTATTTTCAGAACTAACTCTACCTTATGGCTTTTTTGCCTGAAAGAAGAGGGTAGAGGGGACGTGTTCTGAGACCAGAAATCTCAAAACCAACGTAGCGAGCGTTGCAGCCTCTTTGAAGAGAGCATAGGTGCAGTCAGCATGGCAAGAATCACTGGGATCATTTCATTATATCTTAAAATACGATCTGTATATCTCTCTCATGACCACTAGTTTGAAACGAAAGCCAAATCTAGGTCTGGGTTCTCTGGTGAACAAGTTATGTGATGGCTTATGGGAAAATAACATGTGTCTCAAGCAGAATTCTACAGGAATTTTCAGCAGAAAATGAAAGTGGACATTCAGTGCTCTGACATGTGTCCAGTGGTACAAACTCATGTTTCAGCTGAGAGCCAACACATGCTGGGACCACACAGTAAACAGGAGCAACAGAGAATGGACCAAAGATCACTCTTTACATCTGCAGGCAGATTCCGGAAATTGCCGAGTGGAGTGGGTAATATTTAGGATTAGGGCAATCCAATTTCTAGGAATAGATTAGCAGAGGAGACACCCTAAAGCTGAGGATGCAAAATAGAGAACCCAGCTTCTGCCACAATCAGGTCACATCTGAAAGTACTCCAATAGCCCTGGCTCATCTGATGGCAGCCCTGGGCCAAGTGAAGCATCCTCTGCTCTGCTCTGGGGGCCTGACTTGTCCCAGGCCTTGTGTGTACAGAGGCTCATGAATGAGTAAGCAACAGAATGTGGGTCCTGGTAACACTGCCAAGGGCCCGCTGTAACCCAGAGCAATTCCCCTCCTTCTCTGTGCCAGGCTCTCTACTCCTTGAGGATCTCACTCTTGTGACTCTAGGGACGTGGGAGAGCTGTAAGAGGCCACATTTTCACTGGCACAGCGACAGCAGGAAGAGAGAAGAGTAAAAGGGCAAGGGGAAATGGGGGAGAAAGAAATGAATGGTCACACACAGAAGAATGGAAATAATGTCGATGAAGGCTGGGGCAAATGGGAGGAGAACTGATGGGATGACATTTTAATTCAAATTTGGAAAATAAATCAAAATAAGAGAAAATCTGCTACAGTTGGACAGGAAAGGGAAAACACACATTTGCATTCTAGAGGAAATCAATATTGTAGCCATGCAACCATATTTAATACATGTGGTTGCATAAATATATCCAGGCTGACATCCAAGGAGGTTTGCCCCCAGGGTACAGCACTCAGAGACTCAGGCCCTTCTCTTGGGCCTGTTGATTTTCAGGTGTGTGACTCTGAAAAATTAACAGCCTCTCTAAGCTCCAGCGTCTTTATCTGTACAATGGGGATACTCCCATCTGCCCTATTTCCCAAAGGTACTACGAGAACAACTCATTCAACAGACATTTATCAAGTGCCTACTGTGGGCCAGACAAGTGTGACTGTGCTTTGCAATACGTAACCAAGAGTATGAATATGACATAAGATACGGCCCCAAATTTCCTTAATCAATTTAAGAAGTCTTATGCCTCCATGCTCCTGGACTCCGCAGCCCTCCTTTAGAAGTAAGATTTCTATAAGTAAAATGTGAAATTTAAATTTCAATTGGGATCTGAAAGTCTTCAAGGTGGTCAAAATGCCCTGATCTTTCCAACCCCTGTGAGTGAGAATTTCCATTCAAAGAAGGATGGAGAGAGAGGAGAGGCAAGTTCTAGGCTTGGAAAGTGGCCATATGTTCTGGGGTTTCCAGTCCAAAAAGAATGTTTACGTTTTTGCCAGTTAGGCCCCCACAAATTAGAATCAGAATGGCAGATGCTTTACCAAACGGAGGTGCATTTTGCACACAAAAAAGCAGTAAGATCCAGGTCCTTAAAGACCCAACATCCAACTCAAGACCGAAGGACAGAAGTGTGAGTCCTGGAAGCCAAAGGGCAGTCTGAACAAGCCTGGCATTTTGAGTTGGCTGAAGTGTGGTGTTCACCCTGACGCCACACTTTTCTTATCCATGGGGTTATTAGTCCATACCTGTGAGCCCCTGGAAGGAGATTAATGAAATATGACTATGAAAAGCATACGATGCCTAGAAAAATAAGTAAAAAATCTTGGCATCATGGTAAGACAAAGAAAGACGCTACTTAAAGAAAATGACAGAAAGTGACAATGACAGGTACAGAGGGCATTTAGGAGAAGTTGCGTTTCCACTGAGCTTTTCTAAATCAGTCAGACTCGGTAACTTCAATAAAATAAAATCACGAATGAGTCTCCAGCATGTACTATTTATTCTTCGGTCTTAATTATTTCTCAAAGCTCACCAGTAGCTCGTGTCATGGGAAATATTTGTTGTCTGCCTCTGTGCCCGCTTCTTGGTTTGAAGGATTTCCTAAGGCATTACTGGTGTTTCTCTGAATGTTCGGCTTGAACATATTCAACGACTATGGCTGTCCTGGGGGTCACAGGCCACCAAATATTAACTGTTCCTTTCTTGGGTAGGGGGTCTAGGCTGTTGGACTGCCACACCCCACTGACTTCTCTTACATGTTCTCCATATTCTCTTCCCCTTATGACACTCACTTTCAATCTCTGAAGAGCCATGTATTTATGATTATCCTTATTTTCCTGGGTCCTCATTCTTGTAATGGTTCCCTTAATTCCAATCTGTTGATTTTTTTGGTGGGATAACTCATTCTCAGATGTTAGAGTCTGAAGAAAGTTATCCTAAGAAACGAACACTCTCATTTTCTGCTATGCAAAGCATAAGGAAAATTTGCCTTGAAACTTCACCTTCTGGTGAAAAACACTGATGGAAACTGGATCAGCCCTGTTTTAAACTGGGTAGTCTCTTTCTTCACCTGATACTCTGAGAACAGTATTTCTCAGAGCACAGATGTTACTAGAAAAGAAGAAGAAGAAAAAAGATTCCATGATCAAATAAATCTGGGAAATGCTGGGTTACATAAAATTGGAGAGCTTTCTTTCTTATATGGCTTTATAGATCCTTTGATCTGCTAATTGTACCAAGACTCTCCAAGATCGTGTTATAATACACAGCACTTTCCCAAAATTCTTTGCCCACCAAATCCTTATTTCAAGACTTTCCTCATGGGACTAATGTTCCAAACGTTACTTTGGGAAATCCCAGTCTAGACTTATAACCCTTGGATTCAGTTTCTCCCGAGAAAGCAAAATCATAGTAAAGGAGAGAGGGATAGGGAAGAAATGGAAAAAGAATCTAACTCTGCAAGTACCTGGCAATACTTAAGTTGAATTTCCTAAGGAAAAATTAGTTTCTCTGGAAAAGTAGAAAAGTGGCTGATTTTTTATATTTCTTCATTTTCACATGTATCTGACCTTTTAATAAAGCTCAAAAGGCAATGTCAACATTTTGTAGCCCCTCTTCTAGAAGATACAGATGGTCAGCCTCATGGCCACAGGAAGGTCAGGGCTGGAAGATTCATGGGAAGGGAATCAGAATCCCTGGAAGAGACCTTTCCCCTTTAAGTCAGTTCAATTAACATCAAGAGTGTTTAATTTAAATCTCATCCAAATCAATCCATTATTCAGACTCTAATGTTGTCACATACTGATATGAAGCTGTCACTTTCTCCAAAGAAGCAGTTCCACTCCATACATACTAATATATATACTTACACAATTACGTGTAGCTTTTACAATCAACGGGGAAAGACTTCCCAGCCATTCAATAACTGTTACAGTCTGGGACTTACTTAGATTTATAACAATGCACATATTGATAGATGAGTTGGTGAATATGAATCTCAAAATCCCGTACAGGGGAAGGCATCACTGTCCAAGACCTGGAATACCTAGTCAGAAAGGGCAACCAGCCCAGGGGATCTTGCCATCTCCATCACTGGAGTCAACCTATTCCTACCAGGGCTCCTAACTTAAGCCTCCTTCTCTGATTGAAAAAGTGCACCAAGGGAACTTTACAGCCTAGCTGACTCCAGTTTAAAACCACAAAGCTATCCTTCTGATTAAGGGTATTTCACTTTCACAGTGAACCCCACTGCAGTTCCTAAGTCATGGGCCCCCTAATTAAGTTAAAACTACCTGTTATCTGTCTGGTTCTGATTGACAAGATCCTGAACAGAACTGAATGAGACATCAGACTTTTGCTCTAAACCAGACAGCAAACCCCTCGAATACAGGGGTATTATCCATCATCCTCTTCCCCAAGCCCAGCAAAGTGGCCGGCGTGGAACATGTGCTCCAAGTATCGGCTGAAGAAGCAAAGACCCAGCAGCAGGACTCTAGTCGGTTGAGGACCCCCTCCTCTCAGGGCCTGGATTTTTCATCTGTAGAAGAGGATGAGGCTCTCTGCCTCTATGTTCATGGAGACAGGTGTACCAGAGGTCCTGACCACGTGTGTTAGTCAGACATTCCTCAAGGAATGCTAATTCTTCTGTGGAGGGCACCACCCCTGAGCAATTATTTCTGCCCCACGACAACCTCTAGTGTCTGTAGACAAACTTAAGAGGGTCAACCAAACAGGCAAGTACTCTAGTCTAATAATTAAAGATCTCTGGAAAGGTATCCGGAGACTAACTTTTGTAAAAAATATCACTCACAAGGAAGGTAAATTTGAACTGGTGCCGTGTTTCTAGCAGGACACATTAGTGTATGTGTCTCCGTGATGAAACAAGACGGTTATCTCAGCAGGTTCTTGTGCAAACCACTTCCCCAATTTGCCTCCAAACCTTCTTTCCGTCCCTATAGTGCTCTGTGTTCCTGTTTCTCTGGGGGAAATTCCAGGATGGCCTTCTAGCACCAATAAAGCCTTACACTTACACCTCATGGCAGAAGGTCAAGGAGCAAAGGGCAGGGATCAAGAGTGAGAATGAATTAGTTAGCAGGATGCCAGGTATACTGGGGCAGGTGAGTGTGGGGAGGTGGTGGTGGTTGTGAGGGATGAGAACTGAATAAATAAAACCAAATCAGACCCAAACCACAGACATATGAGATAATGACATAAAATTAATCTCTCTCTCCATTTTGCTGATCTCCAAACTGAGAACCATTTTTGAGAGCTAATGACATAAACCAGTGCCTTTCTGCACTTGGCTTCAGAAACTAAGATGTCCTACATGGACATCTTCTCCAGGGTTGAGGTCTCTGAGGGCAAATGTTTCCCAGTACAAGGATAGGGCCAAGCTGGGGGCGGAGAGCCCTCCGACTGGAGCTACCTCACTGCACAGCTCCAGGGGTTATATTTTATGTTGTGTACTATATAAATGATGCCCCCTGGAGTTGTACTACTGGGAAAACACCTTGGAGACTTGGAATCTTAACTTCTATGCGATGGAGTGACATGAGGTAAAAAGGAAACAGAGCCACCTGAAAAAAAATTTTAGGAGTACAATAAGCACCCCTTCCTCCAACAAACAGGTAAACCCCTCCTCACACAGGTAATTCAAATAAACCCTTCCCTCACATATTTAGAAATATAGAACAAAGGCATTCACACTTACCCAGATGATTCCATTCCATTACCTATGACCCCATCCCTCTTAAAATTTATTGTATACGTTAAACTACTTTAAAAAAAGGTCATAGTACAATAAAGGAGGAATTACTGTCAATATTGATTATATTATCCTGCTAGTTTGCATTTAATTTCATAATTTCCACAAAATTTACCTTCAAGAGTGTTAATGCTAAACATAAATAGTTTTTGCATGTGGTGGGTGAATGTGAATATCGTTGAAAACCACAGAAGGGCTGTGTTTTTGTCAATCCATCTCTTCACTTCTTTACTTAGTTAAGGGAGAAGATAGGGTCCAAATCAAATAAACTGGACCCCTTGACTTCACTGGCTAAAATGAAGCAAAACTGATTTCTTTTCATGTTATTTTACCTCACTTTTAATTTGCATCACTAAGGAATTTTCTAGGACTGTTCTCACCAAACTCAAGGCTTCTCTAATTGCCAAGCTCATGGAAACAAAGTGCTTTCTCTTAAAACTCTGAAAGAGACATTCCAAAGTAAGCCACCATTAGATACTGAGCCAGCAACAGACTACATATCTATGAAAGAAGAAAGGAGAGGAGGAAAGAAAATGCATAACATAAACAAGAACAGACAAAACCTTAAAGAGGAAGGAGAAAGGAAAACATTTAGATTCCTTGAGTGATGGAAATAAATACCAAAGCTATTAGTTTCAGTTCAAAGAACGTATCACTTTATGCTGTTTATTATTTCTTGAGGATTATTTATTTTATCTTAGAATATCCAAAGGGTAAAAGGGGCCTTGGAGGTAAGCGGCAATGAAACTGACCTGGTCAGGAGAGGGCCTGTGATTGGAATGTTGCGACCTCCCAGGAGATCGGTGGTGGTGGTGATGGTGGTGGTGGTGGTAGTGGTGGTGGTCCTCATCATAGTTGTCCGCCATCAGCTTCATTCTGTTCTGGGTCTGCACAGAACAAAAACCAGGGACGATTCCGTCAGGAGCTAGAAGACCAGCCAAAGAGACTCAGGGCATAATTATAGCACCTATAGGGCTCCCTTTGTTCCTTTTTTAGGAACAGTTCTCATTTTTAGTTACACTGAAACTTAACAAAGAATGCACCATGCCATGAGCTTTGGCGAAAGAGGTTTTGTCACATCCTTGAAGCCACTATGTTGCTGGATCTCCATTCAGAGCCATAAGTGTACTTCCCCCACGAGATTTAAAAGGCAATAAATGGACACATACTAAAGTGCTTTGTTTTATGTTATCAAGCGATCACAGAGGTCCGGAGTAAGCCTGCAATCCCATATCGTCAATGGTCACATCCTACAGTCTAGAGCAAGCAAGAGAGGGAAGCCCTGGATGAAAAGATGGAAAAGGCCTGGATGGAGACACAGAACTACAGACAAACAGTGGCCTTGCAAGACAAGGCCGAGAAATCCACCTAAAAGCTGCCAAATGCAAAAATACTGGTGGGGATGGTTTGTTACCATGATGACTTCCAGGGAAAGGGCACTCGATGGACATTTTAACTGATATTGTGCTTTGAAGAAATTAAGCAAAAGAAAAGCGAAGTTGATGGAGAAGAGCTTTACTCCCTGTTATGTTTGTCACATGAGACAACTAGGTGTCAGAGTTAAACCCCAAGGGCCATAGAATTGTATTGTTTTATTATGTAGGGCAAGAAAGAGACCCACGGATCCATCGACCTAACAGGGTCACAGAATCTAGAAAACTGCCTAAAGACCATGGAAAAAGGCAGATAAAAATATCCAGCTGGGAAAGCCAGGAAATGTAGGACTACAAGTGTGGGTTTGGAGATAAGGCCGTCTGGGTTCAAGTGTCGCTCCACCTCTTTGCCGGTTCCGTGGTCTCCTGAGAGTTAACTATTTCTGTGCCCCAATTTCCTCAACTTCAAAATGGGAGTAATAGTACCCCCTTCCCTGCGGTTGTTCTAAGGAGAAAATGATGCGATGGACTTCAAGTCAGTCCAGGCTCTGGCACGTAATGGGCTTGAAATAAAAGTCATGCTGTTATTACTATTACTGTTGCTGTTGTTTAACTGGAAGACACTTCTCCTTCTTAATACATGTGGTTTCCTTTGCCTGTGACACCTCCCCCAGCCACCTTCCCTTGCTTCTAACTTCTGTGTCTGGCCTTTTCCTGACCCCACCCTTGAGAGCAGGTGACGTGTGCCTCCTACTTACCACCCCTCTCTAACCACCGATTTATCTGTCCATTTGTCAGTAAACTCGAGGCTGTTTCTTTCATCTGCCTCTCTCCAGAATCTAACACAGGGCCAAGCAGATGTAGATAACATTATGCATGCTGTTGCAACCAGTGACTGAAAGAAAGAAGGGGCCATAATTTTGAGGGACGCTGCCATTCTAGAGGCGAGCTGCATGACTGTCCTTAGCCAGGGAAGGTCACTAAGAGTTGAGAACATCTCATGAGTTGCCATAACAATACCACTGGTGGCTCATGACACCAAGCCATCAGCACTTTAAGAGAGCTGGAAGTCAGAGGCTGGCAGAGCCCCCAGCCAGCTGGAATGTTACTGCGTAATATAAATAATACTCTGATAATAATTCTGGACCTAGCAGTCTACTCTTATAGTATTTTTCATGTATGATCTTAACTTAACCTCAAAACTTTCCTGGGAGGAATTATTACCATCTTCATTTATAGCTAGGAAATCAAGGCACAGATTTCAGCCCCCAGAGGCTCTTTCTTGACATAGAACACGGAGATTTTCCAGGCCTTCCAATTCTCAATCACTAGGCTTTTCTCTTCGCCGTGTTGCTAGCAAAAAAGGCAACAGCCAAACAGGTAGAAATAGCTTTCTCATAAATGTTTTGGAAACACCTCGCGTCGCAATTCTACGTGACAGAGGATGTCTCATGATTTACTCACTCCATTTTTTAAAAATGTGTACGGTATTTGAAAGGCCCCAGAGTGGATGTAAAAACATGCATGTATATGGATAAAAACAATAAAAGTAGAGGGAAAGAGCCACCTAAAAATCGAATTAAAATATCTCAGGCAACCGTTGGCAGCTGACAGCATTTCCATCCTTCACTTGTCCACTTAAAGTGTCAGAAGACCCAATGGACAAGTTACATCTTATGAGAAACAGCAGGTCAGTGGAGCTGTTGCCGACCAAGTGCTGAGATTCCCCTATCCCGGAATCTCTTATACCCGAGACTGTGAAATTCAGCGTTTACACCTAAAATTCCAGTAGTGTCAGGAGCCTATACTTTTGAACTCATGAACGAATAAATCTGGAATTGTTTCTTCTAATAGAATTCTAAAAGTCTGAAGGGAGCTGTAAGATCTGCTATGGTCAAGAAGGAAGGGACTCGCCCAAGAATGAATGATGAAGCCTAAATGAACAAATAATAACTCTGCTATTGTAAACATCATAATGCCCTTATCCTTTGGGGAAGCTCCTGTGATTTTATGAGATTATTTTCTTACCAGCGACAAGCTTAAAGTTCCCTACCTTTGAACTGTATCCCATAAAAGAATGTACAAGCTAAACAAGATGCTATATGCAGTCCTAAATGTGTCTGCTGAAATGAGGTGTTGGAGAATAGGCATGTCATGGGATAAAGACTGTAAATGAATGATGTCATCTTTCCAATTTGGTGCTGAAATATAAATAAACCACGTTGTTCATGTGAATACCAGATCTGGGGGAAATGTACACAGAGCAATTGTGAGCGGAAGAGGCTTCTTTTGATTAGTCTGGGCTGGAAGAGAAGAGTGTGAAATGGAGATGAAAAATGAGAGTTTAGCCTGATATTTTAGACCATTTTTATTTATCTTGCTTGTAGCACATCCCCTAAACTATGACCGATTTCTTACAGGCTGGTGGCTAGTTTTCCCTTCCGTAGAAAAGTTTGACCAAATCCTGCCCATTTAATTGTGAAATTGGAAATGGATCTCTTAAAAATTTTTTTCAATCTACACTACCTATCCTCATCTCCACACAATTATATTGGTTTCCTAACACACCAAGAATGGTCTAGAAGGATAGAAAGCCATGAATAACATTCCCTAAAGGTGGATGGAAGAAAAACTGCAGAAAATTTAAAGAAGGATTGGAACAAGGATACTATTCGTTCAAATATTTCCAGACACGTTTACCAGGTGATGGTTCACATCCCTGTGGCCATCAGAGATATACAAGGTGCCCACCACAAAGCCTTAGACAGCAAATCCTCGGGGCAGTCATAACTGAAATCCCGGGAAAGCTAATATAGAGTTGGAACTAGATAGCTTTCCACAGCTCTGCACTTGGCAACTCATGGCCTCATTTAGTAATTCACTGAAGCCCATTTTTATTTCCTTTTCAGGGTTTACCAAACTGCTGACCTGACACGTTCGCCCTGGCTAACTGTGTTATATTGGTTTTACTGTATTATGTCATGACTGCTGAGACAAATCTCATCAGATTTCATTTGCTACTTCCTCTTTCTTCCAGGCGCCACCTTATTGCTCTGGGGCAATAGGTTCCTAACGGTTCTCCTGCTACACTCTTGCCTCGCATTGAACACAATCTGTAGTCAAGAGTGACATCAGACCTCTGTTACTACCTGGCTTTAGATTCCTCAGAGGCTCCCCACTGCCCTCAGGAAAGAGCCCCATCTCCTCCGTAGCTTATGAAGCTCTTGTGAGGTAACTGCTGTTCACCTCTCGGCTGCCTATCCTCCCCTCCCTGCCCTGGGACAGGCTGATCTCTGGTCCTGTCATGCCTTTTATTCTCTCCCCCTTTACCTGGGTTATACTCATTAGTTCTTCTGGTCTTAGCTTCAACACCACCACCTCCAGAACCACTTTCCGTAAGTCCACCTCGGAAGGGATTAAGTGCCCCTCTACTGCCTCTCCCAGAATGCTGTACCCACCCCCACCCGCTTCCATCATAGCACTTATGGCAATGAATGGTAAGTAGTCACGTGTTTTCTGGGCTTTCTCTGTCACTAGGTTGAAATTCTCTTGAGGGAAGCACTAGGTGTGAATTACCCTTGGACTCACCCCCTAGCACAGAGTCTGGTATATAAGTAGCAAGTAAATGTGTGTGGAATAAATGTGTAAATGTACGAAGGAATGAATAGGCCACTTTGGAACAGATGAAAGGAAAAAATACACAATTAGCATCTATGACGAGCCAGGTGAGTATGTAACTCTTCATGTGATAGTTTAACCTTCCCTGTTGTGCATCTGGTTTTGGTGGTGGTCGTTCTCGGGAGTGAGGGAGCAGGCTAAATGTATAGTTTCGGAGCTGTTACAAAAGTCAAATTGTTCTTGTTTGAGAAATATTCTGTTCTTGAATAAAGTGGACCTACTGAAGTACTCCGTGTCTTTGGGTACTTATATCATTCAGAATAAAGAGTGTGGGAGTATTATGGGGTTCATTTCCTTCCTATCATCTAGCGTTTGGAAGAACAGGAATCTTTATAGAATACTTCCATTAGCACCCAAAGTCAACCATGGAAAACTGAAACTGTATCCATTAACTGAAATCCCTGATGAACACCATCTGTGAAAAGGTGTCATATACTCCATCTCTCTTGACATTTCTGAAGAGTTTATCCAAGGAGCTCTTGAAACAAAATGAAAATCCTTGATTGACTAGAAACAGACTCAATAGCTTAACAGCAATATGTAGCCATAAAAGTGTAACATTAAAACTGCCTTTAAAATATTTTAGCAAGGTGGCAATAATGAACTATGCTTTGATCAGTCATCTGGATCAAGTTAACAATAAAACCTTCATGACTATGGTTTAAATAAGAAAAAATATATAATAAGATTTGTTGCTATGGGATATGGAGATAATACCATACAATAGCAATTACACTTTCTTCTCTCAGGTTTTCTTTCTCCCTCTTTCCTGCCAGGGAAATCCGAAAGAGTCCAGAACTCTTCTACTGGTCATGTTTCTGTGAAGTTAGAGCAAGGTCAACAGTTCTTGTCTCTGAGTTAAAGATGAAAAAACCAGACAACAACTGAACAGTGAAAAGGAAAGGGATTTCCTGAACATCCACCAGGCCCACACGGCAATGAATCATAACTGAGTGGGGTCTGGGTTCCAATGCTTGGGTCACTCTTGCAGGACAAAACGAAGCAGGAGGGTGAAGAAACTATTAGGGGAATATGCTGCATTAGGGAACCTTATGGGAGTAAGTAAGAGTCACTGAAGGGCGTCTGCCTTCTACTGTGGACATTGCACAGAAATTCATTCAACACTCACCAAACTCCTGCAACCATAAAGACTAAAACAATTATGTGCCAGGCTAAGGGTCTGAGCAGAATGCATTCATTGAATCCTGAGATAGCTATTCTTATGAGCTGTCTTTTACAATTGAGGAAACCAAGCCCATGATCACTCAGCTAGTGAGCAGAAGAACAGGACTTAAACCCAGGTTTCTGACTCCAGAGTCCTACGGTAGTGTATGAAGGGTAAGGTCACAGGCCAGATGCATGCAACAAAGCAAAGATAAATATATGAGGAATTAGAGGATGGACTATAACGCAATATGAGAAGAAAAACAAGGAGAAAGGCTTGGTTTACATGCGTGTCTGGAGGCAGGGGAAATCCCCTCTAGCTAAGGGCTGTGACATCAATAAGGCTCCATAGGTCAGATGACCCTTGAGCCAAGATTTGAAAGTTGGTGTGGACATGGCTAGAAGGAAGAGTGGACTGGGGAGATTCCATGGTAAACTCACTCTCTAATCGCCATGAGGAAAAACAGGTCAAGGAGGGGAACTGGAACCCAAAACATCGCGCGTGAGTGTGTGTGTGTGTGTGTGTGTGGGGGGGGGGGGGTGTGTGTGGGGGGGGTGGTGCTTTCCTCATTCCTTTATTGGATGTGCGGAGAGCAGGAAAAATATTTGAGATGATAATTCGTATCTTATTTCTCAGAATTTACCAGCTTGGGGCATTTTGGAAAGAAGTTAGGAAGAGCCATAGCCATATGCTAACACATGTCAAACTATGGCATCTCTGGGAAAACGGGCCAGGCTCTGGACACCTTTGTATTTACAAATATCTACACAATCTACTGCTGCAGCATCAGTCCTGCCTTGAAAACTGCTCTGACCTCTTCCGACCCATTCAGCTCATCAGTCCTTCCTCCCGTCCATCTGCAGCCAAACAGGACACTGACGAGACTCTCCCCCCCCAACTGTGCTGAAGCCGTTTTCCCTTAGTCCTTATTTATAGACAGAACATTAGTAGTCACCATGGCCGGTGTGGCTGCTATTTCTGTACCTACTCATTAAGTACCCTTATTTTATTTTATTTTTAATTGTTATAGGGAAGTCAGTGCCCCTCCCATACCCTCTTGTTCCACCCTGGAGGTCACCTGTAGATTGAACGGGCAGTCCTGGATGTGCTGTTATCTTCCCACCTCAAGCCCCTGCACCTCTCTCTGCATGAGGTCTTTCTCTGATCACAGGGGCAAGTTTCGCCAGGGAACAGGGCAGACAGAAGAGATGGGCAGTTCATGCCCTTAGAAAAACCCTCAATCTATGAGGGAGGGACGTGATGGATAAATAACCAGCACCCCCAGTCCCTTAGTGGGACCATACTACGGTGTGTTCCGGAATCTCTCAGTAGGTCCCCAGCAGGGTGCAGCCCTGGTGGACTACATTGGGAAACTACCCATTAGTACGTTTATCTGCCTTTCACGTCCCTGTATCACTTCTCACCATGCTTCTTGGGATCACCTCCCAAATAAACTACCTGCACCAAATCCCTGTCTCTGGGTCTGTTTTTATGGGAATCTCAGCAAAAGTCTAAGATCTGCACAGGACTAACATTTCTGTGACTACCAGGCCTTTTCATGGACAGTTCTGAGATTTCTCATTACCTAGGGAGATAGATCTCTCAACTTTCTTAGGCAAGTAACAGAGGCCTAGCACTAACACTGTTGCTGCCAAACATTCACTCTGTGACTCAAACTGAATCACTTTTCCATGCGCCTCAGTTCCTGTATCTATAAAATGGGCAAGAGAGGAAAGAATGTTTTAGCATGAACCAAACTCCACATGAATAGATGTTGATCTGTTCTTCTTCCTTACTGTACTTTTTTGGTAGCTTTTCTTTTCTTTTCTCTTCCCTTCTAAAAGCAAGGGAGGGAGATTATTCTGATAAAGTACTTCCTGCTGTCACCTTAGGAACCTGAGGAATTCCCCAAAGGGTTATGGGCAGCAATTATAGCTGAGAATATCAACAACTCTGTTCCGCTATCACCACCTCTGTTCTATCACCCAGTGCAGCCCATGGGGGCAGAATTATTTACAGAGAAAGAGTTCTATGTACTTTTCTAATGATGTAGAGATTAGTATCCTTAATAGTAGCAGAAGGAAGGCTGGCACTGTGAGACAGAGCCTCCCGTGAATATCAGTGATAATAACTAGGCTTTCCTAGCCCTTGCTGTGTGCCAAGCACAGCACTTTGCTGTTGTCATCTCTTCTAGTCAGTCACACCAATGCTCTGATGTAGGTTGCCGGGGAGGGGTATATTCAAAATCTTTAATAGCTGCTATCACAGGGGCAGAAGCCCATAAGAACCAAGAGCAACTCAAATGCATATGACCTTACTATCAGCCCTACTAGAGGCTGCTATTATCCCCACTTTACAGATAAAGAAACTGAGGCTTACCAGTATGACAGCTCTATTTGCCTTCTTTGCTACAATATTGTGAGCTGAGATTGTGGGATAAGTTTGAGAAAAATGCCTTTGTAATGCATGGGTTAAAAGGGAAAGTCAAAGTAAAATAAATAATAGCAGTGGTAGTATTTAGAAAGAAAGAAAGAAACTGAGAAAGACTAAGAAACTTACCCAAGATCATACAAATGATAGATTTGGGATTATGATGCCAGAGCTTCCTAAGTAACCACTCTACCCTACTGCTCAGACTCATAAAGACTGACCCCTTTATTATAAAAATTAAGATTGAGTTGGAAATGGGCTCTGACTCTCTGGACATTGACCCCAATCAGAGCTGATGAGAGAAGCAGCTCATTTTTTTTTTTTTAAAGTTCTCTGTGAAAAGGATGAAACTCAGACACATTATAAAATCTTGATCGAGCCCCAAGGGAGTCCATATTGCTGACCAAGCCCTAATATAAATTCAAAAGTCATTATCCACAATCCACACTAATTTTTAATGCTTTAACCAATACGATGGTTTCAAACCTAGGCTAACACATT
The DNA here is from genome assembly GCF_949774975.1 of Lagenorhynchus albirostris. Classification (NCBI taxonomy): domain Eukaryota; kingdom Metazoa; phylum Chordata; class Mammalia; order Artiodactyla; family Delphinidae; genus Lagenorhynchus; species Lagenorhynchus albirostris. Next base: position 33,500,106 of record NC_083104.1, on the reverse strand, counting down.
AGCAACTGCAGACAACCAAGAAATTTCTAACATCTTGAGCACTGTTGGAGGTGGTGGGGGTCTTGCAGAAAGGGAAGGGCCTAGAAGTTTCCACCACAACGTTACTTAGTTTAGTGCAGGTCTGTTTAATTAAGTAGTGGACAGCACATGCTATACTTAGCTTTTAAACACTTGTAAAGTCCTCTTCATTCATTTATCTTACTTGTCACTGACAAGCTCTTCAAGGACTGTAACAGTACGCAGAGCATGAAGAGCCTGGGTAAACAAGGCATATTTTATGTTGAGTCTAAACTGTTTCAACTCAGAGAGTCAATAGAGGGTCTCTGAAAAAACCCCAGACTCTCCGACTAACTAAGGACATATTCTGTGCATGGTCTGTTATGAGTTTCTTTAGAAAGTGATCTTCAAAATCAAATCCCAAATTTTCAACTAAAAAGAAAAAAATAAGAAAGAAAAAAGGGAGGCCTGGAAAAAAGGAAGAAAGGAAGGGAGGGAGGGAGGCAAGAAGGAAGGAAGAAAGGAAGAAAAAAAGAAAAGAAAGGAGGAAAGAAAAACGAAAAGGCTGTGTGCAGACATTAGAATTCAGACTCTAAAGCTGTGCTGAAAGGAAACCATAAACAAGATGAAAAGATAACCCTCAGAATGGGAGAAAATATTTGCAAATGAAGCAACTGACAAAGGATTAATCTCCAAAATTTACAAGCAGCTCATGCAGCTCAATATCAAAAACACAAACAGCCCAATCCAAAAATGGGCAGAAGAGAGAAAGAGACATTTCTCCAAACAAGATATACAGATTGTCAACAAACACATGAAAGGATGCTCAACATCACTAATCATTAGAGAAATGCAAATCAAAACTACAATGAGGTATCACCTCACACCAGTCAGAATGGCCATCATCAAAAAATCTACAAACAATAAATGCTGGAGAGGGTGTGGAGAAAAGGGAACCCTCTTGCACTGTTGGTGGGAATGTAAATTGGTACAGCCACTATGAAGAACAGTAAGGAGGTTCCTTAAAAAACTAAAAACAGAACTACCATATGACCCAGCAATCCTACTACTGGGCACATACCCTGAGGAAACCATAATTCAAAAAGAGTCATGTACCACAATGTTCATTGCAGCTCTATTTACAATAGCCAGGACATGGAAGCAACCTAAGTGTCCATCGACAGATGAATGGATAAAGAAGATGTGGCACACAGATATACAATGGAATATTACTGAGCCATAAAAAGAAATGAAATTGAGTTATTTGTAGTGAGGTGGGTGGACCTAGAGTCTGTCATACAGAATGAAATAAGTCAGAAAAAGAAAAACAAATACCGTATGCTAACACATATATATGGAATCTAAAAAGAATGGTTCTGATGAACCTAGGGGCAGGACAGGAATAAAGACACAGACATAGAGAATGGACTTGAGGACACGGGGAGGGGAAGGGTAAGCTGGGACGAAGTGGGAGAGTGGCATGGACTTATATATACTACCAAATGTAAAGTAGATAGCTAGTGGGAAGCAGCCGCATAGCACAGGGCGATCATCTCCGTGCTTTGTGACCACCTAGAGGGGTGGGATAAGGAGGGTGGGAGGGAGACGCAAGAGGGAGGGGATATGGGGATATACATATGCATATAGCTGATTCACTTTGTTATACAGCAGAAACTAACACAACACTGTAAAGCAATTATACTCCAATAAAGATGTTAAAAAAAAAAACCAACAAAAAATCCCGGAGAGCTGAACTGACCAGAACCCAATACTTCTGAATCAGGACCCAGTGAAATTTTATATGTAATACTGCACTTATAGTTGATTAAATATATTTGACATTGAAAAAAAATAAAAATAAAAAGATAAAACTGTGCTGACAAGGGAAGTAAAGGTCTTCATTTAATTCATATATCCAACAAATATTTATTATCACTGGCCTAGGCAGAACTGGCATCACCAAATCATCTCCTCAACTAATGAATGTTAGAAACTATCTTAGGGTATGGCCTAACAGAACTGGCCAACAGACTGGAAACTGATAGCTCGAATGACGACTCTGAGGGCAACATGAAGGTCGAGCAACCCAGCAGTGCTTCAGGAAGGGACGGAGAGCCTTACACAGGAAGGGCTAAGTGTCCACATACCTGGAGATATGCAAGATGATTCACAGGGAGTAAGTGGGGTTTTTTCATAGTTATGCGTTTGCTATAAAATATATTTGAATAAATTATAACAACCACATCCAACAGAGAATTCACAGAAATTATGTCATAGGACACGGAAAACCTTGGGAAGGCAGTGTTCTAAATGACAGAAGCTTGAGACACCCTCATCAGAAGGAAAGAGCGAAGCAACTGACAATGAGTTGGGTTACAGAGAGCAGACACTAGAAATTCAGAGCAGCCCAGAGAGAGCAAATGCATCCTGAAGAGCTGTGAGACTACAGAAGGACGTTTCTCCTACAGGGGCTTTTGAGCTCAGCACAGAAATGGGAGCAAATGCAGCCCTGGCCGGCTCCAGTTCTGAAGCTGAGTGGAAGGGCACAAACCCAAGACCTCCTCTGTACCTCATCCCCTACAAAACAAAACAAATGACAACAAATCGGGTAGAGAAGGGAGGGTGTGAGCAATGCAAAACATGTGGTGGGGCTGCTGGCCAGTGCTGAACACAGAGAGAACCCCAGGGAGAGGGGTGGTGAGATGGCCAGGAGGGGTTTGGCAGGGCAGAGGGGGTCTGGCAGCCGGAGGGTGAGAGGAAGACAGAGGGAGAGACAGCTAGGGCTTTGGACAGGGAACAAACCCCTCTCCCCAGCTGGTCTCACACTTGGGTAAAACAACTGGAGAAAATGTAAACAGGCTCATTAGTACTTTTCCAATCAGTTGAAAAACAAATGGGAAGAGAGAAATGGCAGTGGAGTGTCCCAAATACCAAATCTATGAAACATTCCCTCCGGCGTTTATCTTCTCCTTGGGTTGCTTGCTGTGCTGTCCTCCCTCCGTCTGGATTTCAGTACCCTTACTAGCTTCATATGGGATACTCTGAATTTGCCCTAACTAGGACCAATTTAGTTCTACATGGAAGGAGAGTCTGAGTCACATGTTCCACTCTGGATAGGTCTCCATAGACCCTCCCAGAGACACACAAACAACACAGGCATGTCATTCGCAGGTCCCCTCACATGCTTCTCCAGGCTGATATTCCCCCAGCACACAAGAATGAAAACTCATTTAAAACCATCACCTCTTCTCCTATGAAATCTTACCCCTAAAGAAGAGACAAAGTGGAACTTCTGGGTTTTTGGATCTGAAAGCAAGCCAGTTTCCAGAAAGGATGATATTACGTTCTAATTTCATCTGGAAATGCCTAGGGTGTTGACTCATGTTGTCTTTTGGTGTGTGTGTGTGTGTGTGTGTGTGTGTGTGTGTGTATGTCTCCCAACACATCAAATTAATTCATCAAAATATATTTTGACAGACTCTAGGTGCATCCACCTCACTACAAACAACTCAATTTCGTTTCTTTTTATGGCTAATATTCCATTGTGTATATGTGCCACATCTCTATCCATTCATCTGTCGATGGACATTTAGGTTAGAGTCTGTCATACAGAGTGAAGTAAGTCAGAAAGAGAAAAACAAATACCGTATGCTAACGCATATATATGGACTCTAAAAAAAAAAAAATGGTACTGCTGAACCTAGTGGCAGGGCAGGAGTAAACATGCAGATGTAGAGAATGGACTTGAGGACACGGGGGGAGGGGAGGGGGAAGCTGGGGCGAAGTATATATCGACATATATACACTACCGAATATAAAATAGATAGCTAGTGGGAAGCAGCCGCATAGCACAGGGAGATCAGCTCGGTGCTTTGCGACCACCTAGAGGGGTGAGATAGGGAGGGTGGGAGGGAGGCTCAAGAGGGAGGGGATATGGAGATATATGTATACATATAGCTGATTCACTTTGTTATACAGCAGAAACTAACACAGTATTGTGAAGCAATTATACCTCAATAAAAATCTATTAAAAAAAAAGAATACATTTTGAAAATCAATTTCTCTTAGTTATCTGTTTAAGGTTGACTCCAAAAAGCCTGGTCTTCCATGACCCTGGAGTTGAAATAGCATAACTACAAAAAAATCCAAAAGTTTTTAAACTTGAATCTAAACAAAAACAGATATTAAAGTACTACGTAACTAAAGTTTCTTCAAAGCGCTAGGTGGACGTGGGTAACTGGAAAGTTGAGATTTCAGCAGCTGTTTCAAATCTCTCTCCTACAAATGAGGACTTGCCAGAATAATCCAGATTCATGTAAAGTTAGGCTAGACCACACCTTAAATCAGTGACTCCAAGTTCACTATTTTACAGAAGGGGAGAATGAGGCTCCGGGAGGTTGAACATTAGTCAATCACAAACCCAGGAGAAAGCCCCAGAACACTTGACTGCGGACCCCAGGTCCTTCCCCTGCCCCTGGCTGCCTTCCCATTTGATTTGCACGTGTAGACAAGTCCACCGTGCCCATGACCAGGAATACCACAGGCCCATCTCATGTCTTTCATTTTGCATTCCAAAGTACTATGGTATTAATTTCCATTCTTGCAGTCTGAACAGCATCAAACACCTAATCACTTTGGTCTCAATGCCTACAGATAGGTTAAGGAATTTTCCATCTTCTTTGAAATATGAGCCTTAGTTTTCCAGCAGAACTACTGATTTAGCTTTCTAATTTCTTCTTTTTCTATAACATCTATACTTTTCTATTACAGGAATCAAACATGCTAGATATGAACAATTAAATAGTATAAAAGTTTATTTTTTAAAATTCCGCCTTCTCCTACCCCAATATCCACTCCCACTTCTAAGGATTTTTGCCAGTCTTTCCAGAACATTTTTGTGCATAATGCAAGCAAGGAAATATGCACAGCCTTTAAAAATAAAATGTCCAAGATGTCTTGGCCATCTTTCCATGTCAAGATCATGTAGAAATACCTCATTTTTAATGGTTATGTATGATTCCATTCTATGCGGTCCTCTATCAATGCACTAAAACAGCGGGCAGAAATCTTTGTTTATTTTGCTCAAAGATTTATCCCAAGCACCTAAAACACTGCCGGGCACATAGTCAGCACCAGTAAATGTTAGTTGAATGAGCGATGAACATTTGGGTCATTTCCAGTTTTTCATTATTCCAACAATGCCTCAAAGAATACTCTTCCAAAAGAACAGCTTTGCCTGTCCTCATGCGCTTGTTCTCAACAAGAATGGATGCTGAAACGTGTAACAGTTGTTTCTATGATGTACTAGGAAAAGAGAGATTCAGTAGAGATCCCTAGAATAAAGTATACACATTTTAAACTTTGAAAGATCTTACCAAATTTCCCTTCAAAAATGTTGGTCAACTTCCAGTCTGCACCTCTTTGCCTGCACTGTGCCAACACAGAATCTCTTCAAACCCTTCAATCTTCAAAAGTCTAATCCATGAAGAACTGTATCTCATTCGTATTTCCCTAATTATAATTTGAGGCTGAGCATCTTTTCATTAATTTATTGGCCATTTCTATTTCACTATCAGAGGAGCCTCCTTTTCACGTCCTTTTGTCCTCTTTTTGGGGGGTTTGTTGGGGACATTTTCTTATTGGTTGTGAGAATAATTGTATACATAAGGAAAATCTGTGGGAGCTGCTTTCAGGAAGGGAAGAGCCTAACTACAAAAGGGAAGAAGGTGTATAAGAACAGGCTATGGGAGGAGAAGGAAGTATGCACAGACAGAGGTGACTTGAGGGTATCTTGGAACCCAATCATTCAAACACATTACCATCTGACATGTTCACTTAAGCAGGAGAGAAAAGGGGGAAATATTAGCTAGTTGGTGTTTTGGAATGCAAAAAGAGTCAGTCCCCTTCCCTTTGTGCCACAGCTCTAGCAGCTGGTGGTTACTGGTGGACCGTTAGCAGGAGTCCTAGCGTTAGCAGCCAATATGGTCCTTTACTCCTCTGCGAAAGACTTTGGGTTTCTTCAAAGTCTAGGCCATCCGTGGGAGAGTGTTGGGTATGTTAATGCCATTCATCATGCATGTGTTGCTGGAAAGAATTAATATAACCCTCCTTCCTCAAACAGGAATTCCCTGCATAGCAGCCCTGGTGGATGCGTTACCGTTAGAGATGGGAAACTCCGTACCTAATGACACAATTTATTAAATGGCTTAAATGGGATGTTCCTCCTCCTCCGTACATATTTTGAGCTTTTTGGTTGCAGTTTTCTAATTCTGCCTTTTGGAGGGGACCCAGGTCTTTAGACACTTAAATACAGCTATGCCCTTGATCTCTAGCTTATGTAGCCTAACCATTCTTTGCCCTCTCAACCCATCATCCTCCACTTCTTTTAGTCCCCTCTCTGTACCCTAACATACATGGGGTTATTACAGTGTGACAGGGCTCCTCTTAGAGAATAAGTCCCTGAACAGTGTCTGAATCCAAGTCTTCACATGTGTCCTTACCTGTGCTAAACACTATTTTAAAACAATCAATACATTCTTACATTTCATTGATTTCTTAGCATCTGCTGTACAATGATGACTAATATTCAAAGCTGCAATTGATTAAACTCATATCCTGGTGGCAGTTTCCCTTCCATTCACACACACACACACACACACACACACACACACACACACACACACACCCCTGAATTTTAATCCTAAATATAAACTTCATTGTTTTCATTACTGAATATTTGCTTTACATTTATCTTAACTAAACTTGCTAAGATATTTGTCAATTCTAATCTTGTCTTCCACTGTTTTAGCTAACCTTCCCAGCTTTGAGGCATCACGCTTTCAAAAAGTGTATTATCAAAGGCTGTATACGATGGTGACAGTTGGGCACCTCTGGCAACCTCCCTGCTGACATGACAGGATTCCCTAACCAAACTGCCTAGGGTTGAGTTGTTTAATCATCTGGTAAAAAGTACACACGCACACACGCGCACACACACACACACACACAAGTTGGTGTTGAATGCTTAGCTGAAATCCTGCCTTTGTATTAACCTTCCAAAAAACAGTGTGAGTTTGGCAATACCTAATCTTAGTGAACAAATAAAGATTAGAGATTATCAATTTTATTCCAAGTTTCATAAACCACTGACTGAATAACTTGTTCTGGAATCTGGGTGTGGATCAATATCAAACCTACAGTACTTCGTAAACACATTTTTCTTTTCAGCACTTGGTGGTAATGCTCAGGAGGTGGGTACAATTTAGAAAAGCTTAAGAAAAGGGAAAGTTAATTTCCCTCTTCTTTAGGCACTTTCATACACTGTTGGCAGGATCGTAAATTGGTATAAACTTTTTCAAGGGCAACTTGGCACTATCTATGAAAATTCCAAATAGGCACATGCTGGGGTCTAAAAGTCTCCTGAAAAGAAAGTTGACCAGATACACAGGAATGAAAAGGATACAAGGATATTCACTGGATGTTGATCACAGGAGCAATTAATGAGAAGTAAACAAAATACCCATACAACATCAAATTACTGAATATTCATTATTCATATAGTAGAATCTTCAGAAGCCATTCAAGAGTGATGTATATTTATATTCATCAGAAGGAAAGAGTATCACAAAATATAGTTGAATGGACGGTGAAGCAGGTGGGAAAACAACATGTCCATATAGGTATGTGTGTATATGGATACACACATACATACTTGCATATGTGAGAAAAGTCCAGAAAGATGAGCACAAAATACTGACCGTTATTGTTAGGTGCTTGAATTTCAGGGAGTTGACTTCCTCCTTTCTTTCTTTCTATATTATTTGAATGTTTAATAAATGACAGGAAATAATAAATGAAAGAATAAAAACTTTTCTGTGCTCCATATACAAAATTGCTGATATATAAGTTGTTTCTCAGATTAGGGGGGAATGGTATCAAAATAATTTTAGTTTAGGGGAAGAGATTCCTGAGACTGACCTTGGAGAACTTAGACTTCTGCTGTCTTCTATTTTGGTGAACTTCAAAAAACAGAACAGGCCACAGCTCCCCTCCTTTCAGCCTGGTCCTTTAAAATTCCGATTACTCTTAACCAATCTCTCTCTAGTCTAGCAAACTAGCACAGTAAACTTCCTCCAGGAGAGACAATGAACAAACCTGGCCCCTATCAAATACTAAAGAATGCATGTCCTTCACAGTTGGAATGAATGTCCTGGCTGTAGCTACACAATACCGTTGGATGGAAAAGGAAGGGTTCCCAAGGTCAGGCTCAGGACCAATGCACTAGTGCCAAATTCAAATCCTCCCCCAAGAGCCCTAGGGCCCTCATCTGGATCAAGTCAGTGTCCATCTGAGTTTTGCATCATGGGCCAAAGATTGGGAGTATCTCTTTGCTGGGTCTTTTCAAGTTGAGAGAGTTAACAGTAGATCTCTGAGTTTAGGAAATATCTTGTAATAACATGGCATTGCAGTAATGTATAGGCTAAACTCATGCAAAAAATATTTGTCTCATTCCCACACACTGAATTTGATAATTACATAGGAGCTGGATATTAAGGACCCAGACATAAAGGAGTGGGTTAAAAAGCATAATTACGGCTCAGAAATAGCACGTGCCTGAGGACATTTCAGACCAGGTCCCACTCCATCAACAACAACAAAAAACAGCACCCAAAATCAAATGGTAGGCACTCTCTCTAGCTCCGCCCCCACCCCACCCCTTTCTCTCTCTTTCCCCCTTATTTTGGGAAATAAACCATGAAAAGAATCATGCACCATAATGATCATTTAGGAACAAACTTGAGATGGAAACTGGTAGCAAAATAAGGTCCTTAGTTCTGGAATTTTAAGGTTAAAGGCCCAAGGATCTCCTCTCAGGTCCTGAAACATTATAGGACACTATTTGACATCTGTGCTTCTGAGAAAAGACCGAAAATGTCCATGTCTCACGGGCTGTTTAACTGAAGGAAGCTATTATTTTATCCTTAATATGGTGGGGGTGAGGATGCATTAATGAAAGACTCAAATCATTACTGACCAACTACTCTTAAGCATGCAGAAAACAAGACCATGACCTGGGAGGTGCCCAAGCTTCATCAAATGCAGGGCAAGGTCTCATGGGCAGAAATGACCCAGCAATTGAATCTCAGAAGCCACTTTATCATTCATCAAAAATGCTGGTTTCAAACTTGCTTCACGTTGACAGTTTTCATATCTTACTCTCCCTGAAGAATACAGAGTAGTTCCCAATCATCTTGTTTATCAGATAGAAACAGTTCAGCTGCCGGGCAAGGCCAACCTCCCTCTTTCCTCCTGAACAAGTGACCTCTTCCCAGCTTCCTCCACAGAAACTCTCCACAAGGATGCTCTATTTCTAATCCCACGTCCACACCCATTCATCTCTACCCTGGTGCTTCCCTTGTCAGGAGCGACTCCTCCCTACAAAACCAGGTCACAGCCAGGCTCAAATGTACCCTGTTAAGACAATTTCCACAACTGGAAGTATCCTGGAGAATAAAGAAAAGTAGAAGTAGAGTCAGAAGGCCCCTGGATTAAATGGTCAAAGTTAAGTCACTTAATAGCTGTTTAGCTACCAGCAAGTTACTCAACCTCTCTGATTCTGTGCAAATGGCATCGTCAGCCTAGGCTGCTAGATATCAAGAGAGGTGCTCTAGGTACCTGAGTTCAGTCTGTGGCTTCTGATTCCTTTTTATAGCCCTAGAATGTCTGGAACAAGGCTCAAATTCTCTTTGTGCTGAGTAACCTCTGTTGATCAACTGTCTCTCTTACCCATTGTCATTGTGTGCCCTGTGCTGACAGGCTTATTTCCACTCCCACCCTCACTCCTGTTACATGGTCCTGTATCAGCCCCCAGTTCCACCTCTTCTGGTTACAATTGCAGCCAAAGGCCAGCCCAAACCCTGCCATTCACTTTACGTTTACAGTAGCTGAATTTGCAAGGATATCTATAAAGAGAGAGTGAGCATTTGGTGGCCCAAGGATTCCCACCTTCAGGGGCGTAAGGGTTGCTGGTCTCCTTTAGTACCTCAATGCCTCCCAAATGCTGGTCTGTCAGTGGGATCCATCAGCTTTTAGTGTCCTTCCTCTGAAATTCTGAGGGTGTAGGTCATTGGGTTGGCCCTCCAGTTGCTATTTGGTGAAGGTGGGGAAGAATCTCAAATGTCCATGTCAAAAGAGAGCCAGGTTTAGGAACTGCTGCTGCAGTTAATGTTAACTATTTTAAACTTTAAGACACACATAAATTCTTTTTGAGAATTATGCCTGAGACAGCCAGAAACATTACAGAGAACCAGAAATTCCTTTTATTTTCCACTGTAATTTGTGACCTTCCTTCTTTATCTATGAGACTATGGGTCACAGCATTAAGACTTGTGGAAGTTCCAAGCTGGGAATAACTTAGAAAAGGTCCAGTATTTTTCACTATTTGTTCTTGGTATGCTACTACTGAAGAATAATCAGGAAAGAATCCTTTCTTCCTCCTTCTCAAGTTTTCTCACTTCTTTAGGGATGCCTCTGTGAAGTTTTCGGAAGCTTATCTGCCATAAAGATCCTGGCGTTGTTGAGTATAAAATCCAGCATGAGCATATGCTGACTCTGTCCCTGAATAAGTGTGTGGTTTTTGTTTGGTTTGTTCCAGAAGCTCTTTCTTTGATTTACGTTTCAGCAGTGTAAAGGATGTGAGAAACACCTTAACTTCCCGGCAAATTTTTAGGAGAATACTGCTTTAAATGGAGAATGAGCCCTCTGCTTTCCCAGAACTTTTCTCTGCATTCTCTGACTTTGGGAACAAAATATAATACTTAAAAAACAAACAAATAAAGGAATCAACAAAAAGCAATAGAATTTAGACCCAAGACTTTACTTCAGAGGGTTCAAGGTAAGGAGAGTAATTGCCTACAAATCAATCAACAGATGGAGCAAAGGAGGGGAAAAGATGTTGTGCTGTTTCCTTGATCCCTATCTGAATTCCCAGAGTTCCACAGAACATTCCAAAAGTAATTTGGCTTTTGTGCACAGTGTACAGGGACTAACATTTTTCAACAGAATTTCATAAGGAGATAGGATAATTTTGGATCCTGCTCTCAGCAGAAGCTGAAAACTGGGTGCTGCTAAGAGGACAGAAATGGTCTTTTTTACATGACCACTCTTCTGAAAAACCACCCCAGGGGTGGAAAATCGCCTGCCCTAACCACACTGAGAATCATGGTGGATTTGCCCAAGAGAATTCCTGCTCATAAAAATCTGCAAAACAGATCTGTTAGAACAAAACTGTAATTACAAACAGAGCAAGAATCTCACTTAAATAATTTTGCAGCTATAATGCCAACTGATTCAATAACTGCCAAACTTGATCAAACGCATCAGAATTGACAAGATTTGAGTCCCCTAAAGGTGATTACTGAGCATGTTTGACTGACCACCAAACTATGTGAGATGCTAAAAAAAAGAATAAAGAACAGGACAATAGATTTCAATCCAAGCGATTTAAAATATTCAACGATTTTCAGTACGACCCAGCAATCCCACTACTGGGCATATACCCTGAGAAAACCATGATTCAAAAAGACACAGGCACCCCAATATTCATTGCAGCACTATTTACAATAGCCAGGTCATGGAGGCAACCTAAATGCCCATCGACAGATGAACAGATAAAGAAGATGTGGTACATATATACAATGGAATATTACTCAGCCATAAAAGGGAACAAAATCGGGTCATTTGTAGAGATGTAGATGGACCTAGAGTCTGTCAAACAGAGTGAAGTAAATCAGAAACAGAAAAACAAATATTGTATACTAACACATATGTGGAACAGGGCAGGAATAGAGACGCAGATGTAGAGAACGGATGGGTGGGCACAGTGGGGGAAGGGAAGTGTGGAATTAATTGGGAGATTAGGATTGACATATATACACTACCATGTGTAAAACAGATAGCTAGTGGGAACCTGCTGTATAGCACAGGAAGCTCCGCTTGGTGCTCTGTGATGACCTAGATGGGTGGGATGGGGGGTGGGTGGGAAGGAGGTCCAAGAGGGAGGAGATATATGTATACATATAGCTGATTCACTTCGTTGTACAACAGAAACTAACACAGCATTGTAAAGCAATTATACTCCAATTAAAAAAAAAATAACTGTTTGGCAGAAAAAAAGGGAGAACTTTTATCAAGTATATTTTTTTACCAAATTCCAGAAATGGAAGTAAAGTGACAGTAGGTGCCCAAGGTCATGTATATGTGGGTGACCTAGTAAAGAAATATGAAATGCCTGACATCTAGCCAACACCTAGCTCCTTCCACTTTGGAGAAAGTAAGAACCAAGAGTGAAAGGATGCTCTGTGAATTCTTGTGGCCGTACCTGTATCCTCATAGATTATTTCCATGCTCAGTGGAGTTATTATTAAACTAAAGCATCGCACATCACTCTAAAATTTTCCTCAGAGAGAAATTATAGCTTTCTACTTCCTCAGTTCTCTTGGTCTGGGTCAGAACATTAATATTTGTTGGACAGCATGTTTTTAAAGTGGGAAGATATTTCAAAAATCAAATATTCTGGTTTGTTTCAAAGAATATGTTCTCAGCTAAAGTCTGATGCTTTCTTCCTGTGGGGGTAAGCCACAGTTGGCCACAATTCACCAAAGTTTCCACCAGCTAACAATAAAAAATTATGTCCCCTTCTAAAGAAACAAGAGAAAAATTACACTAAAGTTGCATTTCCTTTCCAGTCTCCAAAGACAATCTGAACAACTGGCTCAACGTGCCAAATTAAGCCATGAGAATTTATCCATATCTAATAAGGATTAGTAAATGTTACAACATTCAACACGGCCTTAACAAAATTTATACTCCACCTTCTAAGGCGCTGGGTTCAGCGTGGTCTTGTTCCAGCCCTGACGGAGGAGGATATGCAGCCTAGTCCTGCAGTGTCCTCTGAGAAATCCCAATCATGTGTACAACAAGCAGGAGGGCTTTTCGCGTGATTAAAGAAGGTTTCTCTATACAGAAATAGTACCTTTAGAACCAGAACGTGGTAACTGAGCTAACTACCTAGGGAAGATTCAGGTGTCTCTCCCCTCAAGGCCAAGATAATTTTTTTGGAAGCGGAAAACCTAGTGATGGAACCTGCTTTGCGTCTTGCCAAAGCTGGGTGTCCACCTGCAACTTGGAAAACTTTGGAAACGTTTCTAAGTTACATATCTGGAGGGAGGAAGATTAAGACTTCTACACTTTGGGCTAGGCAGCTCTGACTGGGTCTGCTCCATTCCATTTCTCATCCACACTTGCCAGAAGTACAAAGAGGCAACTGGGACATTTGCTCATAGTATCTGCTATTAAGATAAATCGGCAACACTTAAGTGTCTTTGGTTCATAAAAAATGATCCCCCAGAGATGGCTCTTCCCCCTCCAAAATATCAGCTTTTTGTTTCCCTGCCTCACCAAGGATTGCATCACTAGAAAGCTCAGGAACACAGAGGCTCTCCCTGGAAGCCCGACCTCATCTCAAGAATTCTCAGAAGACCCTGAGAAGACCCCCAGCAGACCTCCCAGGAGCCTGGACAAGCAAGACCGGGGCTGGGAGATCTGGATACTCTTTTCCTGGAAGGAAGATGTCTGAACCCACACTGAACTGGGTTCTTTCAAGGCAATGTCTGCACCTTCTGCACTATTTGTTTTTCTTTAAGGATAAATCACGGTCTGGCTCCCAGAAAAGCAGAAGACAGAGGCCTATTTATGAACATTGTCACTCAATTTCTTTCTTCTTTGGTCAAGGGAACAAGTCATGTGGAATGGGTCTGTGTCAATGGATTGTCACCAGAGACTGTTTGGGACCATCATTCCTCAAAGCACAGTGCTACCCTGTGGGGGAAAAAAAACATAGCCCTGTCTTTGCACCTCAGAACTGAGATCAACATCCTGCACATTTGTGCAGCCCTCAGCGTTTTTAAAGACCTTTCCCCAGAGAAGATGCTTCATGATAATGCTTCTCTGTGAGTTAGACAGCAAACAACATACCCATTTCACAGGAAGGTAAGTTGACCTGCTCACCATCATACAACTAATAAGTGAAGATGAGTCAGGATTACACAAGCCAAAAGAGCAAAATTCAGAGCCTCCCTTCTTCTCTGTCATCTTTGAAATCTAGAATTCTCAAACATTCCCTGGTGGGAAAGATGGCAACTGTGTTGCAATGGAAAACAAAGGGGTTAACTCTGTTATCCCTAAGGTAGACTCGCTCACTAACTCTGTGACTTGGTTTCTCCATTTGCAAACTGGAGACAATGATGGTATTACCTCATTGAGTTTTTGTGAGGATTGCAATAAAACAACAAAAGTACAATGCTGTGCCTAGAATATCATTTCTTCAAGAAATAATAGCTGTGTTAATATCTTACTGAATAATATATCTCCCCTACTCAACTGCAGGCTCCATCAAAGCAAATACTGTCACTTTCCTGTACATCCTTAAAGTCCTTGGTATAGATCAAGTGCTCAACGTACTATATATATGAATGTGCTGGAATCGTTTCTGACTATCAGAGCTGTGAAGAGCTAAGAGGTCTGTTAGTTTAATCCCTTCACCTTACAGATGGGGAAGCTGAGCCTGTGAGAGAGAAGCAAAACGAGCTGCCCAAGGTTCTCAGTGTGTTGGGGGTCAGAGCTGGGCTAAAACTCTGACCCCCAGGTTCATTCCCAGACCCTGCACCTTCTATTACCTGCCAGGGCTTTCCTGGCAGCCCACCTGGTGAGATGGGCTCCCTTGTTTTGTTTACAGATCAAAGATTTAACATCATACTTTGTGGATGGCTGCTGAGTCAGACATCTTAGAGAGTATCTGGCTCCCAAACCCGAGAAGACTGACAACAGAAACTCTGCCTGACCTTGTGACCCACACACCTGCTTCCTACCCTAGCACCCAAAGGGGCTTTGGCACACCCACGGTAGCCCAAAGCAGTAGGGTTTCTGGTTGGCTTCTGAGCTGTGTTTGTAATTCTAGGAGCGCTGAGCCATGAGAGAGAGGAAATAAACCAGCCTCGAGATGATTGGTTAATCGGAGGTTTCTGGGGCATAAGAACCAGCCTGGACTGAGACCTTCTGAGTCGCCACTGTTGTTCAGTCAATTGTCACTGTTTTCTGAAATGGACCGCCTCTCTTTCCAATCTGAACTTGTAAACTCCTTGCACAATTCCACTGTGCAAAGATCATCTGAGTAAAGATTTCCTGGCTGTGCCCAATGGGCATTTCCAAATGGCCATATCAGGGCAAAGATAAGAGAATGGGGTTTTGGTTGTGTGCTGATTTTTTAAAAAATTTACCTCATCTAAACTGGTGCTGTGGGGTTCTGGCTCCCCCACCTTGTCAACTCAGCAACTGCACTTGGGATCTGACCTGAGAAGAATAGATTCCAACTCTCCTGGCTGCAGTTTGTCCCCACGGACCACTCCCTCCCCGCACAGTACTCCACATGGCCTGCTCCCACCTCCCTGCAAGTCTTTGCTCACCTGTCCCTTTCTCAAGGAGGCATCCTGGGAATGCCGTATTCAAAATCATCCGCAGACACCTCACAGAACATCATCTTCATTTTTCTTCATAGCCTTTATTGTCAATTAACATGCCATATATTTGATGTCTTTATTTTGTTTCTTATTTGTGTCCTCCACTAGAATACAAGTTCTCTCGGGGCAGGGATTTTTGTGTTTTGTTCCCTATGGTACCCCCAATGTCCAGAACAGTATCTGGCATATAGTAGATGCTCAATAAAGATTTGCTGAATGAACTGCCCATTTTGTCCCATGACTACTCCCCTTAGAAGTCATAAAAATCTGCCTCTGCCTCTTGCTCTCTAAGTTTACCTACCATTTGTCCTAGAATAGCGATATTCTTTCCCAAGTCTATGAGACTGGCATGTTATTAGAAACAAACTTAACACAAACAGTTGACATTTATGTAAAAATTTTAAAATGTCAACTATTTTGTAGAAGAGAGCTATTGCTTAATTCTCTAAAATCCTTAAAATACCCGTAACTCCAATATTTCAACTTTGGGGCATTAATCTTAAGGAAAATAACAGAAAAAAAGATTTATGTATCGAGATGTTCACCAAGTGAGATTATAAAAGTGAAAAACTAGAAACGATTGAAATCCCAACGATAGGAGAATGACAAAATTAATTATGGCAGTGATGGAAATCATAGAACCAAGATATATGTGTTTGAAGACTTTTAAGGACATCGGAAAATGCACACAATATCAAACATTTATAAAGCTAAAAAAGCTTTATTATGTAGTATGTCATGTCTTTGTTCAAATATGTATGTAGACAATGGATTGTAGGCAAGTATAAATCTTATACTTATTATATCTTATACTTACACTTATAATTATTTCCGAGTGGCAGGATTATGGGTGATTTTAGTTTTTATTCACATTTTCTAAGTTTCTATAATGAGAATACATTATTTTATAATTTTATAAAATAATTATAAAATAATAATTCTCATTATTTTATAATGAGAATACATTATAAATAAAAACATTTATTTACATGCTTTCAACTATGAAAAGTATCATTTACATAATAATGATGGCTACAAAATTAAGTCCTTATTACTTTTTAAGAAACTTTTTATTAGAGTATAGTTGCTTTACAGTGTTGTGTTAGTTTCTACTGTACAGCAAAGTGAATCAGCTATACACATACATATATCACCTCTTTTTTGGATTTCCTTCCCATTTAGGTCACCACAGAGCACTGAGTAGAGTTCCTTGTGCTATACAGTAGGTTCTCATTAGTTATCTATTTTGTACATAGTATCAATAGTGTATATAGTCCTTATTACTTTTTAATATAGTGCTACGTTGAAAAAAAACTGTAAACATGGGGGATTCTGGAACTTGTGCCTCTGCATGTGGCAGAGGATAACAAAAGAAAGTGGCACTTCCCAAAAGGAATATGGAGTTGAGTAAGAGTAAAGAGAAATGTTAAATTCTGAGTTTGATCATTGTGTTTCTGTAATCAGGAGACAGGAGGGTGAAAAATCCTTTTCCTGTTAATTACTTGAAAAAGCCAAAAAAGAAGAAATTCTGAAGCCAGGAAAGGGTAAACTCAGTCCGTACAACAATGCAGATCAATGACAAAATCAGCATGATTTAAACACAATTATTCAAGGGGTAGTATGAAGCAAAAAAGGGGCAGGGGAAGGACTTTTCTTTCATTTTGAAATTGAGCATCAGGAAGACACAAGGGCAGGAAGTCGGATCTTTTTTCAATTCAATTGAAATGATAAGGTGAAGACAACCTGAAAGGACTTTTAATTATATGATGAGAGGAAGGAAAGGAGGGAGAGAGAGAAAGAGACCAGGAGGAACCTGTTTTTGTATGTTAAATGATGAAGAAGAAACTGGAAAACTAAAGGAAAAAAGGCTTTCAAGCAGATATCCTGAGAATGAAACACAAAGGCTCCAAGAGGCAAATGTCAACATTTCATGCGGGGAAAGCAGAAAATGCAACACACTTGATCAAGCCCGTAGCCCTTTCTCCCCTTGGCAGTGGGTGACGCCTGGTGATGCAGGAAGAGATAAATCGCCCTCCCCAGCCTGCACATGTGACCCCGGGGTCATGGAAGGAGCTGGCTGGGGCGGCAGGAGAGGCTGGGAGTGGTGCTCAGGGTCACAAAATAAAGCCTGCTTTTTATGCTCCTTTTTAACCCCAGGTCAGGGGGGCTATGACCCAAGAGGTATAGCACCAACGTGGGGACATCTGTTGGGAAGACCATGAAAGAGTTTTGGAATGAGACCCCTCACTAGCCGTGGCATCTTTGCCTAATTCCTGGACCATAGTTTCCTCATCTCCAAAATGAGATTAATAACAACTGGTTTTCAGAGCTGCTATGAGAATTAAATGAGATAATATATTTAAAATTTCTAGCCCGGTGCCGGGTATACATAAGAGCTCAAAAACTGTTAGCTCTTCCTACTCTAAAATGTGAGTAGAAAAACTATGATGAATAGCAAGAATACTGCACACATTACACCCACACTTGATTTCTCTTAAAGCAATGTCAGTCTAAGGTCCCCCCAAAATCTACACAGCATAACCGCTGGATCCCTCCCTCCCCAAAATACAATGGCTCCCTGGAGGCTGACATCTTGGAAACTCTCCCCCATATACACTATCTGAATGTTCTTGGAGGCAGTAATGAACAGGTTAAAGCTGAGGGGATTTCAAACATGTCTAATCCAATAAGAGGCTTGGTAAAACATGCGTTATCACTTAAAGAATAACTGTTTAAAAATAGAGCGCAGATGTGAAATTTGAATTAAAAAAAAGAGAAAGACAGCACGTGAGAGATCTTCTTGGCATTTGTATACTCTTCTCTGTTTTGGTCACCTTCAGCTAAGCCTGTTATTCTGATGTACTGTGCCAACGGCTAGATACTGCAGGGGGTGCTTCAAATGACTGAAACAAAGCTGGCAAATCACTCTAAAACTTACAAGTCAGACCTGTCTCCCCCTTTATGTACTTCTAAAAGTGGGGGAATGAAGTGGTAAAGTTGGTCTTTTCAAGTTTTTCTACTTCAAAAGGTATACTCCAAAAGCAAAGAGCAAGTTTTTCTAAGAGTAGCAATACTTACACTAGGATCCTTGAAAACTTAAGAAAGTATCATGGTTGGATAGTCATTTGTCACAAAAGATAGGCTACGGATTGTCAATTATAACATCCATAGGAATGCCTATTTCTGCAGGAAGTATTCCCTGCCCCCTCTAGCAAGCAAAGACCTTTGCACATTGGTAACACTTCTGCACCAAAAAGTAGCAGTTTGCTCTGTCATCTGTTTCATGAGCTAATATCTGCCTTATAGGTGGTAGAGATGATTAAAAAAAACAACCCAAGGCTCAAGGACAAAATCAGTATCAACATCTCCTTCTATAGCCCAAGAGTGCCCCACACAGCACCACCAAAGGTGCTCCATGAATGTTTAGGGAAGGGAACTAAAATGGTTTAATTAGTTAATTAATTAATTTATTAACTGGTTTTTAAAACATGGCTTCCTTCAAATGAGAGACTCAGAAAAGTGGTCCATCAGAGTCCGCCTGACGCTTTGGGAAGGTGGATTTCTAACAGGGATTTGAGAAACATATGGATTCGCAGAGAAAACACTTTGCCTCCACAATCTTTGAGCGCTAGTTTGTGTTGTAACTGGCAAACCAAATGGATTCCCCGAGTATTGGGATTGGGGCACCAGTTGCCTAGAGTAAGAAATGTCTCCAGGCTAAGAGAGCAGAGTAGTATCCTGGCCAATCACTTGGACACTAAGAGTATACTGTTCTCAGTAACACCAAGGAGTTCAGGTTTTACCTCTATGAGGATGCCCTGCCCTTGGCCTGCCGAGGAGTGATCTAAGTATTTCTTTTTTAGAAAGGGGTTCTCTAGAACATACTGTAAAGACCCTTGGCACTGAAGTCAATGATAAATAGAGATGTGGCTAGATTCTACCAGTGGGTCATGAACAGCTTAACCCAAAGTGAGTCTACAGTGAAAACCAATGCATTTGCATTCCAGCAATTTGATCTGGGGCGAGTCTGTGATGCATTACAATGCTGGGATCAAATCAAGCTTTTCTGGCACTCATCCAACCACAACATGAGGCTATGGGAACCCTATTGCATGAAGTTCCTTCACTGCTGTTCAATTGTGCTCACCTCCTAAACCATAAAGGGTAATTAAAAGTCATCTGCATACCATGTAATGGAAGTGTAAATGGGGAGCACAACCAGGTGTGGCCCCAAGTACAGGGGGAAAGAAATGCCTGGTCAACCATCCCACTCAGGTGATTCCTGCTTTCCTTGACAGGATGGTTCTACCTCTGCTGAGATCCAATTTTGGCTAGAATCTCATCCTTACAACCAGCTCTCCTGAATACTTCCCAGGGCAGAGTCTGCCTTCTCCCACTCTTGGCCATACCTGTTTGGCTAATTCTTAGACACAATCCTATGATGGTCTGGACACGATAGGGGAGGGGGAGACATACCCAAATCAGTTATACTGTGCAGACCTGGCATAGCCTCCAGAATGTTAACCTGGACATAGGACTTCTCTGCAAGCTCTGGGGGAAAACACAAGAGAATCAGTGGACTAGTCTTAACGCCTTTCTGTTCCCAACTGACCAGTGGGTAACCAAAAGCAATGCCAGAACTGGTAGGAAGGGGAAAAGAAAACCAAGCACAATTTATCTCTGATCACAAAAGTATTCTAACTGGTTCTGAGAAATAAGCTGGTTCTAATTTCAACTAAACAATAGTGTCTGGCCCTCATTTTAAACAGGCATTTTCATCAAGGATGTACATTTCACTACTTCAGCACACAAGGGAGCATTTGGGAATAAGGCTTAGGGGGTAAGATTTAGTTTTAAGCTTCCTTCAAAACCCTTTAGCAGCAGGAAAATCCAATGATTTCAGAATTAATTATTTTGATGTCAGTCCTTTCTTCAAGGGTGGAGGAAAAGAGTTGGGGGGATTGGATCCAAGACACAGAAGAAGGAAAGATGGTAAATTTTAATAATATTTTTTAGAACTACCATCCCTAGAGAAAGAACAAGAAAATTTAAAAAACAAAACAAAACCAAAAAACCCTTAACTAATTCCCAATTGAGTCCCTCTCCCAATATTGCAAAAATCTAGAAGGAAGATTTTTTTTTAAGAAGAGGTAGAATAAAAGTGTCAGGGGTGTGTGCTTGTGAAGAAATGGAATCGGGAAGAACACAAAAATTGGATAGACTTATATGTCTACTACCAAACTATGATTAATCCTTTATCTTCTTGTAAGCAACAAGTAACAGAAAGTTAATTTGTACTGCTCTCCTACCTTTATACAGCGCTCAGCCTAGAATCAACTCAGATGTCAACACCTGAAGAGAGTCATAAAGATTCTTTTGTTGTTAAGCATAGTTGGAATTTCTGAACTGATTTCACATCATCTTCTCTGGCTCTCTTGATAGGTGTTTAATGGGAGTTTAGGTATTTCTAGGCAAATTAATTTATAAGACGCTCAGACGTTTTCAGGAAAGAAACGGCGGGACTCCCTTTATAACTGCAAGTAATCTCTGCCACATCTGGAAACTCAGTGGCATTTAACTCAAGAAGAACCTCCAAAATTGGAAGGGATCTGAACTAGAATACGGCAAAGAGACTGGAAGGGAAGGTTCAAAATGGACACCACTGCAAATAATTCTAGTATATGGTAAAAGGCATCTCTGCAAAGTGTCTCGCAACGTGGCAAGAAAGAACATGGTGCCAATTCTGTGGTCATGATTCAGCAAGCAGGTCTCCATGTCTTCTACCAACTCGGGTAAGTTGGTGGTGGCTTCCCGGAATATTAGGCTCAGAAGAATTACAAGGCTAAGTCTTGTCTAATGTAATGACTGATCAAAGAAGTCTCTTCTTTTAACAAGCTGCCCTGGCAATTCACTCACTCATTTATGTATACAGTCAACTAATATTTGCTGAATGCCTACCATGTGCTAGCAATTGTGTTAGGCCTGGAGACAAATGGTCAGCAGAAAAAAAGTCATGAGGCCACATTCTCAGTCCTCATGGAGTTCATTTACTAGCAGGACAGATAGTTTCTATTCAAGTAATCACCAAAACAAATGCAAAATTGCATCTGTTCCAGTGCAATTAAATGATGTACATGCGCTACAAGAGTGCCAAATTGGGGATTTGAACCAGTTGAGAAAGTCCCAGAGGCCTCCCTGAAATAGTGATATTGGACTGAGATTGAATTGAACCAGTAGGTGTTAACCAGGTGAGGAAAAGAGGGAAATGTGTTTCAGGAAAAGGGAATTGCATGTACAAGGCAGAGAGCACGCTGGCTTGAATTTGTCTTTATCCCACCAGCAAGGGAAGCCAGGGAAGATTTTTCGGCAGTGAGAGCCAGAGAGTGATGAGCATTTCATGATACATCTTTAGAAAAGATCATGCTTCTGCCCACTGGGGTTTGAGAACGTCTGGCCTGGCCTGGACTCTGGCTGCAGTTCTCCAAGGCATAGCCACCACCCTGAGCAGGCCAATGGCATGGAGGTGGTCACTACTGTCCACCTGCCTACCTCCTCATAGCAAGGAAACGGCAGGATTTGGACTCCAATGATATGTTACTGAGACTGCCAGAAAGTCAGGGAGGGCATTTTGTCAAAGGGCCCTGTTCCTATTCTATTTGAAAATAGCCATAACAAGCAAGTTCTGGCATTAGTTCTCTGTGGCTCCCATGGAGTGCCAGTGCTTTTTATTTTTTTTTAATTTTTATTTATTTATTTTTTAACATCTCTATTGGAGTATAATTGCTTTACAATGGTGTGTTAGTTGCTGCTGTATAACAAAGTGAATCAGCTATACATATATCCCCATATCTCCTCCCTCTTGCATCTCCCTCCCACCCACCAATGCTTTTTAAAAAAATGCAAGCTAAGCACTGGGACTCCTTCAAGGCTGGAGCCAGGGGATTTGGAGAGTGGGCTCAATTAGAGCAACCTCAAACAGGGCACTCTGAGTGGTACTGGAGGGAGTCCTCCCTGTCCTGACACTGCATGGCTGGTGTATTCTGCTTCCTAACTTTGGATAATTTCTGCTCCAGAATATACCACTCTTAGCAGATCCTGCACAGCCTACCCTAGCCCATTACTGCTGTGATGGTTCACCTTTTTACTCACTCCAGCCTCACTGCCCTCCCTGCTATTCCCAAACACACCGGCACTCTCTTGCCTTAGGGTTCTGCACGGGCTGTTCCCTCTGCCAGAACCTCCTTCCCCTAAATATCCACAGAGCTCACTCTCTCACCTCCTTCAAATTTTGCTCACGGCTTCTTCCCAGTGAGGCCCATCCTGTCTACCCTATTTTACAGTGTCATCAGCCCCTCAGTCCTACCCTGGCATGCCTGTTGTTGTTATGCTGGTCTATACTTTTCTTTTTTCTACCACATGACTTACTTATTATGTTTATGGTTTATTACCTTTCTCTCTACCCCCTCTAATTTAACAAGTAAGGTCCATGGGAAGGGACTGTGGATATTGTGTGTAAAATATCTGTTGTGGATGAATCCCCAGCACCTGTCAGAGAGCCTGGCGCATGGTAGGTATGCAACATGTTGGGTAGCTGGGTGATTATGAGGACAAAATGAGATCACGTTTGTAAACCTATGTATATATAAAACACTCGGTACAGACCTGGCTTATGGAAGTCACGTAACCATTCACACAATAAGTATTTATCAAGTGCCCATTATGTGCTTGGCAAAGTGCAATAGCTACGGGGATTGTTGAATGAGCTACTCGAGTTCAGTCACTGGGAATGATGTGGGCAGAGAGACCTGCATGAGATGAGCTCAAAAGGCAGCCTGGGGCTTCCCTGGTGGCGCAGTGGTTGAGAGTCCGCCTGCCGAAGCAGGGGACGCGGGTTCGTGCCCCGGTCCGGGAAGATCCCATATGCCGCGGAGCGGCTGGGCCCGTGAGCCATGGCCGCTGGGCCTGCACGTCCGGAGCCTGTGCTCCGCAACGGGAGAGGCCACAACAGTGAGAGGCCTGCGTACCACAAAAAAACAAAAAGGCAGCCTGAAGAGGGTAACACCTCTCATGAGCCCATCTGCCTCAAAATCTTTGCAGAACATTGTGCAGGTGAACATCCAGACCTATGACCTTCCCCTCCCATTAGCCTGGGTGCCTAAAAGAGCTCTGCTCTCCCAAATCAGACATGCAGGTGATGACCACTGAGGTCTGGGACTCACCCTTCTGGGGATGTCCTCTCTGATGGACGTCCATGTGGGCTGCATACACAAACCAAACAAACTTAATAAATGTTGGGGGCCTGTCCAGTGCAGGCTGGAAACTAGGGTCTAGAACTCCTAACATGTCTGCGCCCCACTCCCCAAGGGCTTGGGCTTTAGGGGTGGGGGGACCGGGAAGGCTTTAGTGCCAACAAATGTCTGCTCTTTCTCCCACAGTTCAACAGTATATTCTCAACGAGCTGCGACTCCAAGGCATGTGAAAGACAGCAAAGATGAAATTGAAATGAAATTCAAACTATCTCTGAGGGCTGGTGGCGATAAAGTCAATTAGTAGCAGCAGTAGTAGTAGTAATAGCAGCTTACACATATATAGCACATTGGTGTGCCAGGCACGTGCAAATCACTTAGTATACATTACACCTCACAAACAAGCCTTTGAATTAAGTTATTAGCCCAGTTTACAGATGAGGAAACTGAGGCTCAGGGAGGTTCAGTATTTTGCTCGTGATCACTCAGCGAACAAGTGCCAGAAACAAAATTCAACCTAAGCAGTGCAACTCCAGATGGCATCTACGAAACCCATTTAAGGTTGTGTGGCAAGAAAATCGGTTTAAGTATCATGGTGTGTCCAGCTATGAAGCCTGAGCAGGGCACCCAACCTCTCTGGACCTCTGGTTCCTTCTCTGTGAGAGCATCAGCCCTTCTGCTTTGGTGGGAGTCGATGAGTTAATGTATGTAAAGCCCTTTGACCCATACCTGGCACATGCTGGGAGCTCAGAAGTATTAGTAGTTGCTGATGTGATCAAACATCCTAAGCTCAAGAGCTCTAGGCAGAACCTACTCTTTGTGAGTGGCTGGAGAACACTCTTAAATGGGTTTTTGGCATCTACTTCAGGTATACAAAGATAAGGGGCCCTCACAATTTCTGGAATACCCATCCGCTTGCAACTCTGAATTACTTTCTGAACATGGTGGGGTATGTGTGGACGCAGGTGGACTATACACAACCTGAGCTCTATCACTTACAAGCTGTGTGTGTTGGGCTGCTTATTCCACACTCTGAGTCTCAGCTATGGCCCCTAAAAGAGGAGGTAATCTTGACACTCACACCACAGGGCTGCTGTGAGGACTGTGGGACAAAATCCCTCAGGGACACTGGATTCACATTCTGGGACAAAGTAAACCCTCAGTAAAAAAGGTCATGCTTCTATAAGCAAATTACTCATTATCTTTAGAATCATTATCATTTACAACAAGGATACATAAATGCACATTCTCTCTTGCTCTGTGGCCAGCAGGGTGTGGGGAAGAATTTCAAACCTAAGTCACGGAAAGAAGCCCACCCTCCTCCTTTGCTGCCTCTTTTTCCACAACAGCCCTTCAGACCCTGCTTTAGCCCAGGCGGGAGGCTAACTGTGCATGGCTGGGGTTTCCTAAATGTGCCCCATGATACCCAAAACCAAGCCTGTCGTGAATAATGAAGGCTTTGTACAGCTTCCCAGGAGCAAATTGAAGGGCTACACTCAATCCTTCCTGGAATCCAGGAGTGCATTTTCATGATGCTGAGAAAGAAAAAAAGCAGCCTTAAAAAAAAAAATTCCTTATTGGGAAGGGTAGAGGGAGATTTGGGGAGGAAAGTATCTAAGAGACAAAAAGAAAAATTTAATCCAATGTGCCTGACAGTAAGCCCTCTGGCATCTTGTCTTCAAAGCAGTGCCAGGCTATTTCAGAAGAGCTGTCCCTGTAGGGTGGCCATCAAAACTAGAACCGCTGGCAAATACAAAATAATCAAATTGCATTATAAATCAAGATATAGTGCTATCATCGATGGTTCCAGACTTTATGGCCACTGAATAGTGGGAATCATCAAAAGAGGTGAAGGTCAAGATGTGATGTAGGTCTTATGCACCCCCATCCCCAATGGTGGGGGAGAGTATCTCCTTAGCAGCTGACTGACCTGAGACCTTTGGATCATGTATGCATCGTAGCTGGACCCGTGGTACTTGGCCGTAATATCTGGGCTGTAGCCAGCATCACAAGTGCATGGTATATTCGAGCTCGGGGGCTGTTTCCTAGGTCTATAAACCTGTGGGAGAAAGCTACAATGGTTAGGTGCAAGAGGGGAGGGCACAGGGCGCACAGGGAAGGAATTAAGAGAAAGCAAAGAAGGAGCCCCGACTTGACTTTCTGTGGCCCAGTGGGTGGAGAAACCAGTGCAGAAGATGCACAGCCCCAAACAAAGAGGTCAGATGTAAGCGGCTCCCGACCCCTGGGGCCAGCACTAGCAAGGCATGCTGCTCTGCGGAATGACCCCGATGTCTGGCAGTGACTGGGACCTTCCCTCTGCAGGAGAGGGCGCCCAGGCGTGGCAGTGCTTGCTCTCGTGCTCTCTCTCTTTTTTTCTCTCTCTCTCTCTCTCACACAGCAAGGCAGCCCCATGAGAATAAGACTCTGGTTCAGGGCCAAAGGATGGCTTTTCCTTCCTGAGGAGGGAAAAAGTTGTCCCAGTTGTGAGGGGAGAGAGCTTTTCCTTTCGGGCTTCCTTTCCATTTACCTTGCACACTATGCTCAGCCCAGATCTCCCCAGCAGGCAGAGAGCCAGTCCTGGGGGCTGAAATCAATATGGACGCACTCCACATGGTACCACGTGGCATTCACAGGTGGCCCTAGCTAAGACGTGGCAGCCACCTTGTGAGACCACAGACCATTGAGCCATTATCTGCTGAGTGGGTTTCATAATGAAGCTAGAATCCAACTGAATATCTTTAACTATTGATTCCAAAAGCCCTCAAGTTAGATACGGAGGAGAAATAATGCCTGAAGATTTCAGGGATGACTTTGCAATATGCTCCAGGTAGATATATTTCCATTTAAGTCACTACTAGAAAACCCTCCAGACAGCAAAGAACTTTCTGCACAAGTTAGGATTTTATCTCTTCTTCCTTTTCCCTCAGAAGAAGTATAGTGGCCTAGAGAGGAGGGAAAAACAGGTTAACGGGGTAAACAGGTAATAGAAAAATATTTGACTAAATAATGGCTGAGGAGGTCTCCAAGCATAGGGGGTGGGAAAGGGTCCTTGGCCAGAAAGTCCTGGGAAATAGGTGAAGAATCAAAGTTGGAAGAATGGTGAGAAAGAAATCGAAAGAACTGGATGACGGGAGTTACTATTGGGCCCAGAAAGTGAGCAAGTCAGAAGGTAACAAGTCCAATGGGAAAGAAGGTGCCCAGAATTTAATTAGTACTTTTTAGGATTTAGTCAGAAGTCATAGAAAGTCCACTGGAAGGAAGAGAGCTGAGAGCTATTTCTGGGGAGATGATGCTAATACAAAAGAAAGGAAAACAGCACTGGTTGCAAACCACACAAGCCCAGGCACATGCACAAAAACACAGAAAAGCAATAAAATATTGTTCCAGCGACAACTTGGGCCATTTCGCTCCTACCTGGTTTTAGCTGCGTGAGCCTGCAGGATGGATGGCAAAATGAAGAGTAGCTAAACCCAGAGAAAGCACCCCAAACCCCAAACCCAGCAAAACACACCATTCGTGCAAAAGGCCCCACCTGCTGCTTTAACTGATGCACAAGTCGATCTTTTTCCCGCTTGAGGGCCATCACTTCTTCCTGTGTCTTTTTCTTTTTGGAGGCAGACAGTTCCAGCAGGGCAATGTTTGCATCTTTTTCACTGATTGCCGCAAGCAGTGCTTCCTGTCTGGTAAAATAAAGATGATTGTGATGATTTTTATAAAGTGAAAAAAAATCAGCATTTAGAGTTGAGATGAGCCATGAAGTGTTGTCTCATGGGGAGGACCTATGGATAGTGTTTAAGAAAAACTACCTCCTTGACTCTCAGAATGTACAAAGTAGTTCGGGTCAGAATCCCTGAGACCAACACACTGTGTCCTCTGAAGCACGCATCTTTTGATGGTTTCACAGACACGGCTGCATATGAGAAATGGAGGGAGTCAATCTGCCCATTTATCCATCCAGTCATTCAACCATTCATCCATCTGTCAATCCTTCCATCCAGCTAGCCAGCCAGCCATCTGCCAGGTAAGGTTCTAGGTACCCCAAGACGACTCAGCAAAATTGGGCAGCAACTTCAATATCAAGTATTATTTTTATCATGCAAGGTTTTCTTTGGAAGAAAGGCATGCAGAGACATTTACTAGGGTCTCCTTTAAATTTTCAACAAAATTAGTAACTCTCCCATGCCATTCTACCAAAAACCACTCTCATTTCTCAGTCTTCCTTATCTCAGTAATTACTGCACCATCCACTAAGTAGCCCAGGCCGCCTAATTAGAAGTCATCCTTCATTCCCTTCCTATAAACTTCTCCCAACCACCAGTAACCACTGGTGTAGCTCTGGTAACCACTGGCCGCCCTGGTACAGAGACCAAAGTAGTCTTTAAAAACAATATAAATCCAGATTCCACCATTCGGTTGCATGACAAGTCCATTCCATCACCCATTAAACTTCAAATTCAGACCTTTTACTGACGCCTGCAACTCGTTACACCAACTGGCTCTGAGCATCTCCCTGAGGTCATCTTGTTCCGTTCCTCCCTCCTCAATCACTAGCCTCTAGCACATTTCGTTCCTGATCTCTTTTCTAGTCCCTGAAAATGTTACACTTGTTCTCACCTCATAAGCTTTGCTCTGCCATTCCCTCTGACTGGAATGCCTTTGCCACAAATGGCATGTCTCAGCTCAGAAAAGCCCTCTCTAGCCACTATCCCTAGCAGTGTCTTCCCAGCTTCTACCTTGTACCCAAGCCACTGGCCTGTCACGTTACACTGTTTTTTCATGGAACTCTTTACTATTTGAAAGGATCTTAAGATACTTTTTGTTTCTTTGTTTTCTAGACTTGACACTCCATGAATTGGAACCGCATCTGTCTTGTGCACCACCAATTCTCCAGCTTCTGGAAGAGCATTAAGCATAAAGCAGATGTCAAAAATGTTTCTTCAAACCTAGGGGCAAGATGGGAATAAAGATGCAGACCTACTAGAGAATGGACTTGAGGACACGGGGAGGGGGAAGGGTAAGCTGTGACGAGGTGAGAGAGTGGCATGGACATATATACACTACCAAACGTAAAACAGATAGCTAGTGGGAAGCAGCCGCATAGCACAGGGAGATCAGCTCGGTGCTTTGTGATTGCCTAGAGGGGTGGGAAAGGGAGGGTGGGAGAGAGGAGATATGGGGATATATGTATATGTATAACTGATTCACTTTGTTATAAAGCAGAAACTAACACACCATTGTAAAGCAATTATACTCCAATAAAGATGTTAAAAAAATGTTTCTTCAAGAAATAAGTAAGTTCCCTTTATACTTTCTAAAAACTGTGGAAGACACCACTGGATAACTCTTGCTCTCACTTAAAAAAATTACAATGCTTTGACTGCTGTTTAATCACTGATCATTGCTCACTCAGAAAAGTATTACAGTTTCTTGCTCCCATTTTACAGTGCAATTTTCTGTCAACATCTGTCACAAATTTTAACCTGGAATTTTCTGAGACCATTATTGACTAAGAAATGGCTCTCCTGCTATGTTTCATTTAGTCCTCCTTTCCTCTGAGGAGGACTTGTCTCAACCATTTGTGTCACTTCAGCAATATTTTAGATAATTTAGAAGACCCTAGAGACCCAGGAAAGCCTCCATATTGGGTACTTCCTTGCACACAAGTCCTAGGACTAAAACCTGGTCATGATGCTGTTTTGCCTTTCTTTAATCCCCATCACCAGACCAGGCCCTCTCCAGATGTTTGGACAAGATGGTCATTATTTGGATCTCAGATTTTTTTCCCTTTCCACTATAGGGATTTGTATGGACTTTTCTGGGTCCTGCTCATGCCAGGCAGTAGGAGCTTCTGTCTGAGGATCAGTCAGATGTGAGCAGCAGAAATGTCAGGAAATATCTCCACTTTCCAGAAGAAAACCAGTGCAGGCTGGACTACAAATAACAGCATTAATATTCAGCTTCACAGAGCCTGTCTTCCTCTGGAGAACATCTTGAGACAACAGACATGTTGGCCATTCCTGGCCACTGCATATACATAAGGCCAAGGTGAAGAGGCTGCATGGACTTCAAATCAGGGGGAACCCAAATGCCATCTACTCCAACTTAGCTACAACACCCCCAAAGTGATTGCATTATTTTTTGCCACTCTGCCCCAAATAGAAATTTCCAAGTTTTTAAAATGGAAACAACCGGAAAGACCATTATTTGGAAAATTGGAAGTTGATAGTACATTTTGCTATATCCCAACGATTCCCTCTTTACAGCTATATGCAGCCATTTAAAATGCTGATGGAAAAAAAAGCAATGATATATGAAAAGACTTATGTTTGTTGAGAGACTCCCTGAGTCTCATATTTCTGCACATTTTATGAGCAAAGGTATTATCTTCTATTCTCACAGTTTTCCAAGGGTGTTTGTAGAGTGAATAGCCTTGGGAGATAGATGTAGTGTCTCCCTTAGGATCAAAGGGTAAACATGCTTACTGCCATGTACAATAGTGTCTCCCTCCAGAGCAAAAGGCAGACATGTTACTGCCCATTATAAAAGATTCAAGTTCCCGAAGCTCAGGGTTGCTCTCCTTTAATGAAACCCACTGCACATACAGCTATTCACCTGGCCCACCTGCCTTGCCTCCACGAGACTTGGGGAAAGGGGTATGGACATAAACATGCTGATGCTATTCTCTGCACCTTGAGCAATAAAGCCGTTGCCTCTGACCCCAAAGCCTCTGGTCTTCTGCCTGCGTCCATGAAACTGAGGCAGGCTAGCCTGTTAGCAATGCCAGTAGGGAAAATCTCAGACCCTTCATAGTTTTTGACTTGCAAATGTACACACAATAATATTCCCCAAACATAAAACCATATGCATAGAAAAATAAAATGAGAGGGAAATACACTAAAATGTTAAAAGTCATTATCTAATGGTGGTGGAATGGATAGGCTAGTTTTTACTCTTTTTCTCCTTATACCTTGCTGTGTTATCCTTCCCTCCCACAAAGTATCATAAGAGTAAACATTAAAAAATTGTAAATGAAGCTTTTCAGTCACCAAATAAACTGCAGGTACATGCTTCAAATCCTTGGCATACCTGAAATGTCCTCATCTTCCCATCAAGGTATGTATGTTCTCTCTGTCCTTCTCATTCTTTAGACACAGGTAGGTGCACACACACATTTTCACACACATACACGTCTGGTACGATCCACATCATCTCCCACTTGGACAATTACAATAATCTCCTAACCAGGCTCCCTATGTCCACTTTTATGTTCCTATGTTTCGTGACCTTTTTAAACCCATTTTCCTCTGCCAGGTCAAAATTCAGAATGAGATAGCTTTAGTAACTGTTAAAAGCCATCATCAACCTAAAGAATGACCCTTCTAAACTCCTTTTCTCCTACAATTCTATAACTTGGGCTCTTCATCTATTTAACATGCATTGCTCCTCTTATAATACCATCAAAAGTCCCAATAAATTAATTTAAAATTCCCAGTTTTCTCTTGATCAAAGAAAATCATTAATTCCTAATTCTCTATAGATATTGTCACTAAATATAGCCCCAAATCTAATTATTCTTAACTACTGAACCTCAAATATATTTAAAATCATTTTTATAAAAGTGTGTTTAAAACCACTCATCAATACTCATATCCATACAAAATAACAATTTTGTTCTTTGTAACCTTTTCCTTATTGATTGCTTGTTTTTTTGCTTTTGGCTAACGAATCTGTTTTATAAGTACTGGTATTATATAATGATAGAACTCTGAATAAAATTAGTGTAACAAGGATTACACATATTTGGAAACCCTCATTTAAATACTGGTCTTAAACTAGTGATAATTTCTTCTAAAATACCTTGATTGAAATCTACATTCCAGTAATTCCAGTCTACTTAAATCAAAGAGTAATTGGCAGAAGATTTTTTTTAAGTATATAAAACTAGAGAAATATGAACATTTCACACTTTAGGATATCTGGAGAGATGTTCTTAATATGTTAAGGTTATATCTAGCCATTACCTATTTGTACAGGGATGCCAGGTAAAGCGAATTCTTAATTCTGGGCTGACAGAGCCATTACACTGTGGGTTTTTTTTAAGGAAAATCTTTACAAAATGAGTTTAAAATAACTTTTTATTAATCTGATACTTTTAAACAAATAGTTTAAATCATTATGAGCTAATTCTGCATGGTTATGGATTTTCATTAACCTTACCTTGAAAGTCAGGAGTTTTTTTTTTTGAGGGTGAGGGATACTAAGCCTAAGTTTTTTCTAAGAATAAGTTCATCTGCTAGCCCTACATTAGCTTCTAAACTTTTACAATTTCCATAAGCCAATGAGCTGATATATCTTAAAGCACTTAATAACAAATACTTCACAGTTTTTAGAAAATAGCAGACAGTGAAATAAACTAGGAAGCTTAAATTAAATGTTTCTGGGTTGTTGTGTTTTTTTTTTGACTCAGCCTTTCAAAACTGAGAAAACTGAAGTATTTGCAGCTCTGTAAAGCCTCCTTTACATCTACATCTTTTTTAAAAAAGGCTCAAGTATAAAGAGTATATACACTTGGCTATAAATTGGAAACACAAAGAAAAATCCTCATTAATTTCTTCATCAAGTAAGCCACCTTTTAGATTCAAGGCCAGATTTACATTGCTTCAGAAATTGTCACTGTCCCATCAAACTGAAGAAAGTTTCTATAAGCCTGAAGTCACTTTCAGCACTTAATCTGTCCGTTTTGCTTATTCACAGACAACATAAAAAGGAACATATATACTCATCTTTAGATAGTTACTGGGGTTAAGTATATGCCAAAAGCTTGCAGAATTATCTTTAGAACACTGCAATGCTGCAGTATACAATTACTAAGGTAATCTGTCTATGCCGCAAAACGTAACTTAAAATATGAAAAGGAAGCCCAAATACGCTAGAAAGGAAGATAAGATAATGCAAAGAGAAATAAATCTATAAGAGTCTGCTGAATGCCAAGTTAAGAAAGTGGACCATAGACAGCATTTTATCAAAGTGCAGCCTAAACAAACGTCAAGGGGAATAATTTCTTTAACAAATATGGGCAACAATGGAGGAAAAAAGGGGGGGATTCTGTGCCCCTGCATGCATTTAGTCAGGGTTAACAATGGATAAAAATATGTGCAAGAACACATTTAATAACCCTAAGCTGTCATTCAGTTTGTAGGAGGTAGTCAAGATACAGCTAATAAAACACCAAAAAAATGGTCTTAGCCACCCTGAAAAAAAATCCTCAAGGGAATAAAACAAAACAGGACTGAAGGGCATCTCCTGCCAAGATAAATGCCTTCTTTCGAGAGTTGCCTGTGGCTAGCCTTCACAAAGAGAGTTCCAGAATCCTCCGATGGTAATACATCTCTACGTCACTTATCACAGTCTATTTAAAAGGGAGCTTTATAAACATTTCTATTTCACTCCCCGTTGCTGTCGTTCTATTAATGATGACTTGGGCCCTGAGAGAGGGTCTAAAATTAATTTTAGGAGTTGTAAATGAGGCGGGCCAATTAGGAACTGTCATAAATTAGATTGGGAGAGAAGCATTAACACAGTTTTTCCTGTGGGCTCTTGCTTTAGTTAGCTGACCCATCTTTAGGAACACATTCGATTACAAAAGCAGATGCTTAAAAAAGGCATTCCATTAAGAAATGTTTGGATAATTTCAAGGGAAAACCTACATTATGTATGGTGCTCAGCCCACAGTCATGTTCTAATCATAATGTGGGGGAAAAAATTCCGCTCAATCAACTTTTCCCAGTTAATTACTGTTTTCTTTCCCTCTTGACCCTGAATCTTCAACCGTAAGTTCAGTAGGAGGTGACTTAAGACAGACGGTGACGAAAGACCCTGTTCAAAACAGCCTCTCTCTTACCCCTGGCATGAGGGTGGGTGAGGTTCGCTATGATCAACCCTGGAGATAGATGCTCATTTGCCTAAATTTTAAAAGCTGTATTTTCAAACGGCATCTTGAGAAAGAAAAGGCTTTTGATATCAATTAATATCAACACTACCCACCAGTAGAATGATGTACTGTGTATACAGAAGGCCCACGCAGAAAGTGAAGCAGCTTGCATGAGGTGGGCCCACAGGGTGAGATATATTTGAACAATGTGAGTTTCAGCAAGGACAAAGAACAGACCAGATTTGTAAAGGCCAGGCTTTGGCAGCCCAGACTCGATGTGGTTTGCTCTCTGTCGCCCACCTAAAACTGACCTCAAGAAATCGTTTACTCCAGTTACAGGGAATTTTGTCTTTGAAACTTAATAGCACACGACTTAAGGGACCACGAGTCTTGTGGAAGTTCTTTGCTCCGTGCACCGGCTTCTACCCCACTACTCTCTCAGGGCACGACCCAGGGAGGCAGCTGGCTCATTCTTGAGCTCCTCCAAGTGCAACCAGTCCAGGCAGCTCTAAAGAGCCAGCATCATGTGCTTCAGGATACAAAGACGTCGGCACCTCTCAGCATCCTGCTACAAAGGGGTATTGGTGAGTCTGAGGCCAGCTGATTTTCCCGTGTGGAAAAGGCCTGAGGTCAAAGGAGGCTGAGTGCCAGGAAGAGGTACTGCCCTCATCCTAAATCGCTTTCTCCATTCCCAGCCCTTTGGAGATTGATAAAAAGGCAATAAGGGATGGGGGGGGGACCTCTGTCCAGGTCCTGGCAAGGACATGTATGAAGTATTATTGACTACTGTGTGCCTGATCCAG
Organism: Lagenorhynchus albirostris; assembly: GCF_949774975.1. Taxonomy (NCBI): domain Eukaryota; kingdom Metazoa; phylum Chordata; class Mammalia; order Artiodactyla; family Delphinidae; genus Lagenorhynchus; species Lagenorhynchus albirostris. The sequence goes on along the minus strand of NC_083104.1, from coordinate 33,465,554 downwards.
ACAGACAGAGAGACAGGGAGGGAGGGAGGGAAAAAATGAGTAAATACTTCTTTTGATTACCTTAGTCTATTTTGAGTTTTTAAAACTTACCCATACAAATAAAATATCACTGAAGTCCTTTAGAGGAGAAGATACTTAGTGCCTTAGTTTTGGAATTGAATATAACTCGGTTTGAATCTCAGCAATATCTTTTGTTTCTGTGCCCCTGCACAAGTTACTTTATGCATCTGAAACTTCAATTTCCTCATAATGAACTAAGAAGGATAACAGTAACTCTCTCAGACTGTTGTAAGAATTAAACGTGATGATGCAAGTAGAGATTCTGTCCAGTGTCGGACAGGACCACACAAATGTTAGCAATTACTTATTATTACATAATATGGACACCACCAAATGTAAAGACTCAAAAGTTTTGCATTAATTTCTACTGGGTCCTCTTTGTAGAAAACATAACGAAATATGCCACTGGGTCTCTTATTTTCAAGACAGACTCTCAGAGAAGCCTCTGAAATTGGTTTCTGTTAAGCTGCCCATTTGACTTTCATGAGGTGATGTTTGTTTTGCAAACAAACTTAAAGGAGAAAATCGAGCTTGAATGTGGAGAAGAATATGTCCGTCATAGAAGAGTTGCATCCAAGAGCAGCCCGGTCTGACTGTTCAATATCATCCCGTCTGAACTGACAGGAAAGGCCACACAAAGGTGGGCAAGATGTGGTTCATGCAGTGTGAGAAATGGAAGAGTGTTCTGAAAAGTGACCTTTGAAAGGGCAAGGTCAAGTGCAAAATCTAACCAAAGCCAAACAACTTCAACACAACAACAAAAAATTCTTTCATTAAAGAAAAGACCAAAACTTTAAAAAACTGGTAAAATTGGAAGGCAGTGAGGGCAAGTGAAATGAAAGGGCTCCCTGACCCAAGAGAATACCCTGTGTCAGTGTAATGTTCTATGATGCTCGTTCATTCTTGTTATTCCCATTCAGTGATGAGAAGGCTTCTATGTTGAGCATTTAACTCTGCCAAGGTAGCTTTCTATATAAAATACACCCAACTAGACTCCCTGGAAAGGTTATTGATGATTGATAATAAGAAAACTAAATACATCTGGACTTCACTGTGGGCCGGAGCTTTGCCAACATCTACCTAAACTAAACCTGTTGTCCACGGATGATCAGTTACTGTCAAGAGACTTGCCTCATCACATTAACTTTTTGGTTGACTTCAAGGCTTGGCCCCCAAGGCAACTGATCAATTAATTTTTTCTTATTGGTAAGATGTATATGTGTGCATGCATGTGTGTATTATGTAACTATCCCAAAAGATAGTATATTTTAATTTTCCCTCTACTCTATATTTAAGGCTACTGAGAATCGTTAGTGAGTCTTTGCACAGAGCAGCAAATCGCCCTCCTGTATCTTGAACTACATACTTCCCTTCTTAATTTGAAATTTTTGTGTTAAGTCAAACCTCCCTTTGTTTATGTTTACATGGAATAGAATATCCCCATAGGCTATACTATAATGAAAAACAAAGCAGATTGTCATGTCATTGCTCTAAGAGGGATATAAGCAGAAGGAGGCACATTCCAGAATTTCGTTAATGCAACATTTGAAGAAAATCGAATTAAGGTTCTGTGGAGCAGATCTTTGTAGAGAGAAATACAAAAAAATTGAGTTTGTTGGAAGCAGCTTCTTTGAGAGACCTCCTATTCATGGGAAGGAAAAAGGCAGCTGTGCTCCTGTGTTGGGAGAAGGAAACATGGAGTGATATGTTTACGTGTGCTGTGGATGACCGTAGCGGCCAGGTAAAAAGCAGGCTTCTAGGAGGGGCAGGAAGGTGATACGTGATAAAAAGGAGGGCTAAACAGATTCCCATCAACTTGAATCTGTTCTCCCTTGCTGTGCCTGCCACGGAACTGAACAACAATTCAGGATAACCAATAGAAGTTTTCCTTCGGAAAGCTGATGACTTTTAAGGCATCCTCAAAGATGAGATTTGGCACGTAAATCTCTTTGAGAAGTCTGGATTTTAGGTCTGCCATCTCGTGGCCATTGCAATAAATTCTATCCTTTTCCACTTTTTTTCCAAAGTAGTTACATCTTTATAATCTGTATTCTAAGGAGATATCACAAAGGGAGCTTATTTTTTAAAAAATGAACTTTAGCCATAGGAGAGCTCTGCAATGCAGAGGGAGCTAGGACATTTCACAGTCTAATCCTCTTTCCACTCACATTTTTCATTCCTTGATGAAAGCCTAGAATCAAATTATCACTTATCAAATTATCAAATAATCATTCCATATGGGATTCGGCCTGCTGAGAAGTCAATTAAGAGGTGATAGGTACGTTTTAGGTACCTTTTTTTTTTTTTTTAAAGAGGTAACTTAATTGACACATAGTTGCCCACAAATGAAAGTCTCAGCATTTCTGTTCTTGCCATAGATTTGCTAAGAGAACATATAGAATAAAATAGACTGTAAATCCAACGGGGCTTTGTACCTAAAAATTAGGAGGATGTGTCTTTCTGGAAATAACTTAAAAGTCCAAAGGACAGAGATTAAAAATACACACTTCAACATAGTGAGGGGAAGAAGTGAGACCAAATTCATCACAGTTCTATGCTGGCAAGAAATTGCTAAAATGCCTCCATGAAAACAGACTGAACCTGTCTAAAGGACACTCACTGACCACTTGTTGAATGTGGCAATGGGAGAGAAAGCAAATACACAGGGCCGTTTTCTTGGTAAGGCCTCAGCAATGTACCATAACCTATAGACTAAAAAGAGATGCAAAAACGTATCCAAAGACGATAAATTCATTTCAGAGCCCAAATTAAAGAAGTATAGAACTATAAACACACACACACCTAAACTACTGCATTGCTAAGCAACTGATTTAAAAGATATGCAGAACAAAGAGCGGCAAAAATCAGCTAATGAGTCCAAAAATAATGAGAATTTATATCTGTTAGTTTCCTGAAATTTCTGTATTCATGAATACAATATGTGGGACACTACGAGGGCTCCTTCTCAGAGGGTGAGGGAACATGAAACCAGACAGCGGATGAGGAATGAAAGAGTCTGGTAAACTACCTGAAAGCACTCCACATCTGGAAAGAATCGTGGGGGGAACCAGCCCAAGACACAATGGTATAGAAAGCGGTCTCAGATTTACAGTATGGGTGGCCCTGTGGCTCATGGAAGCGAAATTTCCACTCTGGGAGGAGTGATCACTAGAGGCAGGAACATTTCTGATGTGAAATTATGAAGTCCAACCAGAAGCAACTGAAATGAACGTGTTCCTCTGGGGTGGCTGTTTACTGGTCACACAAGGAAGAATAAACCAACCAGATGATCAGAGCCCAGTTCTTCAGTCCCTTCAACATGAGTGCCCACTGCACACCAGGAACCAGAGATGAAAGGACAAACAAAACAGGCACAACCCCTGCTTCCTTAGAGCTTGCCACACAGCAGATCCCAGAGACTCTCTATCCACATAGTCATGAGATGAGCTGACCCTGCAATGATGCCACAAAACACAAGGAAATACCCTTCGACTTCCTTTAGGAACAAACACCAGCTCGTCAGCAGTACCATGCAAAGAAGATATCCATGAATCCTATTTACCAATTTGAACGCTGGGAATAAGAATCCACGTGGCATCTCCACCCACGTGTATCAAATACTGGGATAACTGATTCAAAAGCTCCCTCCCATCCGGTCCTCTTCATTCTCAGTATCCAGTGCAATCCAGCTACAACCCAGAAGCTCAAAAACAAACAAATAAACAGAAACACAAAATCTTATATTTAGAGCTATTAGACTGAATGATATGAAGCGTTTTTGTAGGTCAGAAGCAGTCAAATGTCAGCAATTTCATGTAGTTCAACCTAATAGTTTTCTTCCATAATAAAGGCAGCTCTACTGGTTTCTTTCTTTGCTCGTTTATAATAGGTGCCCATTTTCATTCTTTACCACTTTCTACTCTCAAAGGTTTCAAAGGTTGAGGCATTTCCCTCTCCACAATATCCAACTCTTTTTTTTTTTTTTTTGCTGTTAAGGAACTTTTTATTTATTTTAAAACATCTTTATTGGAATATAATTGCTTTACAATGTGTGTTAGTTTCTGCTGTATAACAAAGTGAATCAGCTATACGTATATCCCCATATCCCCTCCCCCTTGCATCTCCCTCCCACCCTCCCTATCCCACCCCTCTAGGTGGTCACAAAGCACAAAGCTGATCTCCCCGTGCAATGCAGCTGCTTCCCACTAGCTATCTGTTTTACATTTGGTAGTGTGTATATGTCCATGCCACTCTTTCACTTCGCCCCAGCTTACTCTTCCCCTTCCCTGTGTCCTCAAGTCCATGCTCTAGTAGGTCTGCGTTTTTACTCCTGTCCTGCCCCTAGATTCCTCAGAACCTTTTTTTTTTAGATTCCATATATACTACGTGTTAGCATACGGTATTTGTTTTTCTGTTTCTGACTTACTTCACTCTGTATGACAAACTCTAGGTCCATCCACCTCACTACAAATAACTCAATTTCGTTTCTTTTTATGGCTCAGTAATATTCCATTGTACATCTGTGTGCCACATCTTCTTTATCCATTCATCTGTCGATGGACACTTAGGTTGCTTCCGTGTCCTGGCTATTGTAAATAGAGCTGCAATGAACATTGTGGTATGTGACTCTTTTTGAATTATGGTTTTCTCAGGGTATATGCCCAGTAGTGGGATTGCTGCATCGTATGGTAGTTCTGCTTTTAGTTTTTTAAGGAACCTCCTTACTGTTCTCCATAGTGGCTGTATCAATTTACATTTCCACCAACAGTGTAGGAGGGTTCCCTTTTCTCCACACCCTCTCCAGCATTTACTGTTTGTAGATTTTTTGATGACAGCCATTCTGACTGGTGTGAGGTGATACCTCATTGTAGTTTTGATTTGCATTGCTCTAATGATTAGTGATGCTGAGCATCCTTTCATGTGTTTGTTGGCAGTCTGTATACCTTCTTTGCAGAAATGTCTATTTAGGTCTTCTGCCCATTTTTGGATTGGGCTGTTTGTTTTTTTGATATTGAGCTGCATGAGCTGCTTGTACACAATATCCAACTCTTAATCTCACATATACCCAAGACTAACCACTAGAGGCAATTAATCCAGTCCACAGGAGAGAGACTGCTACACAAATCAGAGGGGGAGGAGGGAGATTAGAAGCCTAGAAAGGTGACAGACCTCAGTCCCTTTCAGACCTGGAAAACCACTTAGTGAGAAACATCCTGGTGACCAGACCCCAACCTGAGACTAATTACCACTCCCTGAGATACTGACCTGTTGACTGATTGCTTTGAGAGCAGATCAGCTATCTCCCAGGACAGCCTTGAGGCTGTCCAGCCCCGCTGAGCAGCAATGGAGTACCTTCTTTTAGATTTGAACTTCAAGTCACAGGACCTAAGGCAGAAGTTCAAAGAAGAATGGGGCTGCAGAACTCTTAATGGGGTTTCCAAAGGCTCATTGATGAGAGGCCCAATAACAAAAAGCACCTTTGAGAATGGCAACACACTCCTGGGTAGTAGCATAAGAGAGCTGTCTAATGTTGTCAGCCAGTGTCTTAATCTCCATCTATATCTGAAAAGAATTTACTACAGACAAAAAAACTATGCTAAGTGCTAAGAGGGATCAGCAAGGGATGAGGCTTGCAAACGCTTCCAGTAAAGAAAGCAAATGCATATGAAAACTTAAATCACAAAAGATAAATAATACTTGATTATGAATGACTCCATTGTTAGGATGAAGGATAAATGATTATTAATAGTTATCACTGTGTTTGCTGTATGATACACAAGGCATAAGTAAAGCACATTATTTCATTTCATCCTCTCAAATTATCCTCCAAGGAAAATGTTATTATTATTCGTATTGTAAAGTTGAGTAAACTGAGTAAGTTTTAAGTAGGTTGCCCAAAGTCACATTACTTTTTTTTTTAATAAATTTATTTTATTTATTTATATATTTTTGGCTGTGTTGGGTCTTCATTGCTGCGCGCAGGCTTTCTCTAGTTGAAGCGAGCAGGGGCTACTCTTCATTGTGGTGCGCGGGCTTCTCACTGCGGTGGCTTCTCATGCTGCGGAGCACGGGCTCTAGGCATGCGGGCTTCCGTAGTTGTGGCGCACGGGCTTAGCTGCTCGGCGGCGTGTGGGATCTTCCCGGACCAGGGCTCGAACCCATGTCCCCTGCACTGGCAGGCGGATTCTTAACCACTGTACCACCAGGGAAGCTCCCACATTGCTTTTAAATGGTGGAACTGGAATTTGAATCCAAGTCTGTGTGACTTGGTTATTTTGCTAAAATGCTTGATTGTAGGAAGTAAGGAATGTCCCTTTGGTCCGGGATGATGGGGGGCAGCCTTCAGAGAGGGCAGGGGTGACAGCTGAGTATGATGGAAGGCTGGACTGGAAGGGCTCTGGAGGGAAAGAGAGGCTTCCAGATGGTCATAAGCCTTTGAGGAAACACTAAGAGGATTCGGCCATTTAAAATTATTTCTCTCTTGCTTATTTATGCTTATTTCCAGCTGCACAACTTCCAGGAATGTTAGGGTACCACCAAGGAAAAGTGTGGCCAAACTAAGTAATTCCTAAGTGCCAACCCAAAGACTGGTACTGGCTCGTACTGAAGTTTTCATACATGCACGCACTCACACATACACATACAAGTCCCTGCGCACTCATTCACATACACACACGTGAAGACACAGACAAACATTGTGGGAGTAAGATTGCCAACCGCTTTGTAAGTAACAGCAGCCTTTTATTCTGAAATTAGGTAATGTCCTTCCTACTTTCTGCTGTTAAAACACCCTTTTATGCAATGATGATGATAGTAGTTAACATCTGAAGACTCTTATTTAATAGCTTTATGTTGTTTTCAAAAATATTTTTTCCTATTATTGGTCCATGACATCCAAAGTCTAGAAAGCATTCATTTGATTCTAATGAGGGTATCTATGAGGAATATCTGGGGCATTCCCTTTGTCCCCGCATTGTTCTACGTAGATGGGCGCTTGTCTTTCACTTTGAAAAGTGCTTGACATTTCCCTAAATATTGCTGAGGCTTCCAAGCAGTCTGCCTTACAAACTTATAAATGCCATGTTGAACTCAAATTGTGATTACTAAGTAACCATCCCTTTGACAACAGGAAAGTCTGTTTCAGATATCGTATCCATAGGATACGTGGAGAATAATCTTTTATTTCACAAATAAGCCTTGTCAGGCATAAAGTCCAGGTCCTTCTGGGGGCCCTCAGTGATCACAGAAGGAAAGAGAAATTGAGTTGGTCAACATCAGTCTTTAGGAAAACCACATCTAAAGGTGGCCAGAGGATCCAGTGCGAACCTGCTTCCCCTCCCATTGCCCATTTTGTTGGATTTCTAATGCAATATGTATATGTATAGAAACTATGAATGTGGGAATAATCAATGTCTCGGGCGACTTAGGAACATGGTAGTTACACCTTCAAATATTTCCCGACGTGACTACAGACAAGGCTTCTTCCACGGGGCTCCTAATATTCGAACTAGGACCTAAGGATGAAGCCACAGGTAGGTGAGGCTGATAGCAATTCAATAAAAGGAAGAGCTCTGGCTAAGTAACAGATGCCCAGCAGTAGCACAGACTGCCTCATTCTCATCTCAGAAGGTACTGGTACAGACAACACTGGACCATCTTGAGCAACTCCCAGAGAAAGAATTCTAACAAAGGATGAGTGACGCGACTGAAACTGTATTTTAGTTAGGTTTCTTTGGATTATAAGCAGCAGAAACTGATTCTGGCTAACTAAGCAAGGAGAGGACGTGTTAGAGGGATGCTTGGATGGGACAAAGGAAAAAAAAAAAACAGCTAACAAGGGAGTTTTAGGAAGGTCAGTGAGAAAGGCACTCCAGGACCCTCACAGCAAGAAATCCCAAATCTTTCTTAGGAAGTTTATGTAATAACTCTGCTACAACCTTTAGGCTTAATAGAAAAAGAGTGATGTCCGACCTTTCTGGAAAGGAAATAGATTAGCCCAACTCAGATCAGTAAACTACAACCTGGGATCCCTATCAATGGGAACCCACCCTAAATAATTGGGTCGCATAAACAAACAGGGATAGCTATGATTTGGGAGCAATCACTAATTGGCAATTACTCTAATGATCTTACAGCCTGAAGGGTCTATTTCAGTGGGGTGGCTAGAGCTGTCTGTTACTGGCTAGCGAGAGTCAATGATGTGCATCTCTTTCCAACTCCACGGTCCGTCTTTACCTTTGCCATGGTAGGAGTATTTACACCGTGGAAACTGGCAAATATTACCAATCGGGGCTTTTTTTTCCTCACTGACATTGTTTAGCAGCACACCGTTGCCCTATTTCAAGATTATGAAACCATCTTGCCAAGATTGCTATACACCCAAGAGGACATGCCACAGATCCCATAACTGGGAATATTTTCTAATATTTGCTAACACTCATCAGCACTTTTCCTGTGCTGAATACATTATTCTAAAGCACTATACTCCTGTGACACTACACTATACACTATACTATTCTAACTTCTTTATGTGTATTAACTCATTCAACCTGCACAACAATTTAAAGAGGTAGGTGCTTGCTATCTTTCCCCCGTTTGACAGATAAGGAAATAGAGCCAGAGAGGGGTGAATCAGCTTGCCTGAGTCCACATGGCTAATAAATGGCAAAGTGGAGATCTGAACCCAGGCAGTCTCTCATTCGACAAGCCCTCAAAATAAAAGAGACAACGTGTAACTATTGTTCTGAGTTGTGATATTCTTGACACAGAGAAACTAGACAACCCAATTACTCTGAATCTTGTGAGGACCTGGCTGAATCTCAATAAGAGGGTCATCTGTCAGTCACAATGCTGCGGTCAGCGAGACCAGCCCAGAACAGCTCCCAGCTAGTGCTTGGTTGTTCATTCCTTTCATTACCCAGGATGCCCAGTGCATCGAAGACAAATCCAAAAGCTGCTACAAATCCACAGAGGAGAGAGAGGTTCACAGTGTACAGCGCTAGAACTCCCGAAGCGAGTGAAAACAGCACTCCAGGACTCAGTGGGCGGTGCATATCACATGGATGTTCCTGAAGAGGCCCTGACGCCACAATCCCAGGAAGAAAGGGGAGAGAAGTCTGAACCTTCAACCTACCTCCACCACTAGTACTACTGGGAGGTAGGCATGGAAAACAGGAAGCAGGGGCCTAATAGAAAGAGTCACCTGATTTTAGTTGTGCGTGTTGGACAAGTCACTTAACATTATGCATCTTAGCTGTGGGGCCTGTAAAATGAAAATGATGTTACCTACTCCCAATGTCACTGGGAGGTTCAAATGAGATAATCCACAGGAAAGCATCTGATAAGCTGCAAAATCTCACAAAACTCGTGAGCAATATCCCTACTCACATAACTGTGGCCCCTAAGGCACGAACAGCAATAATGTAGATGACTCATTTCAAGCAGTATCTGTTATACGCACTCACTATGAGCTAGGCACTGCTTCTATCAATTAAGCCAAACCGTTAAGCTGGTGTAAAGTCATCAGTCCAAATGGCTGATGGGAGTTTCAGCTGGGATAAACCTAAGTCCATGAAGGGAAAATGACTATCTGAAGGAAACACAAGACAGCTTTCCTTCTCTAATGATTTATTTAGAGAAGTGACCACAATCCATTGACAGGAAAGACAATGCTGTCTGTAAATAGTCTTTAAAAATTATCAGTTATTTAAATCCACTGAAGAGTCAATGAATATTTGTTGAGTGAATGAATGGGATCCCACAGATCTGGATTCAAATCCTAGTTCTGCACCACTACCATCTGTGTGATTTTGTGGAAGTTAATTAACTGGGTGAATCTCAGTTTCTTCATCTATAAGATGAGAATACTACTACTCTCACGGGGTATTATATGAGATAGAATATGTAAACCATTTAGCACATTTACGTGGATGCAAGCAGTTATTATTCCTATGAACACAAGCTGTAGTTATTATTGCTATAATTATTAGGTTAGCTTGTTAGTTTACTATTAATATCAGCTACAAGATAAATATGTTCAAATCACCAACTGCCAAGGGAGTAATATGAATATTCCCAGCTGTTAGAGCCGAAAAGAGAAAACTATTTAAAAAAAGAAAAAAGAGGAATGTTGATTAACAATATTCTCAGTTTTCTGTATTTGTATCTAGAGATTTAATACGTTCCTAGGGTTTATCACGGTATCACAATTCCACTTCCACTCGCTTAAGCAAATGTAAATTGGAGAGTGGAAAGGAATTTTCTGATAAGTGCAAGAAGAACCACATTATAAAACTGAGTGTAGCCAAGACAACATGTCCACTCTAGACTCTGGCTTCCTTTTTTTCAATCACTTAGCAGGACTCTTTTGAATATCCAAACTCAGTATTTCAGTGGATCTTCAGAGCCAAGAAGCTTTCTGCAAAGGATTAAAGAAGTAGCAAAGTGTTAAGAATACAAAGTTAATTCCCTCGAAGAAAAAAACAACTGTGAAGCTGTGACAGTTGCCCATTCTTGGGTAAAGAATAAAAAATAAAAAACACCACAAAATTTTAACAGGGAAAATATCAATGGACTGCTATGGTCAAATCAACGAAGCCCCATCAATTTACTTGTAGCTTCTCTTTGAATTGCAAATAGAAACAGGTGCTAAATGTCTTCCTTTGTCCTGTTAAAGAAGTCTGAAATTCTCAGGCTTTTCTATACTAAACAACACAACGTGAGCGGTGACAATTCTTGGCTCAAATTGAATCAATTTATTGTAATAATATAGCACAATAACTGCATTACATTCTTAAGTGATAGCTGCATTCTTTATTTTTTAGTTTAAAACAGGGAGGATGAAGGAGATACAGCAATTGTCCTGATAAGAAGACAAAAATCTATCTCCATTTTAAAGCGTTTAAAAAGCTAATTACGAATAAAATGCTCAGAGTTCTAGTGATTGGCTATTAATCTTTTTTTTTCCTCAACCATTTCCTCGAAGATCCATCTGCACTTCATTTATTTATTTCCACATAAAGACAGCTTATAATTCGCTTATCCCAAATTTGAAATACCGGTTTGTCTGTAAATATGGAAGCCTAGAAGAAGCCCCAGTAATTGGTGCTTTTAGCCGCCCACTTAATCTTACTTAAATTACCAGCATTCACAATGAGGAAAGACCGAGAGGCTCAGGTTGAGTAACCACCAGGATGGCGAACGCAGGAGATGAGGTTAATAAAGATTATTGTCAGGAATCTGAACATTATTCCAAATCACGGTTACCACCGAGTCACAGATGAAGAGTTTTGCTAACTAGAAGCAAGGTGATGGCCAACTGCGGTAGTTAAGACATTATTGCTTCTGTAAACGCTAAACCCGAGTATAAAGTAGACGTGTAATCTTCAACTCCCTGAACACCCCAATTTGGCCACTAAAGATGCTGTTTTACATTTCCAAACATTTTCCCCTGTCACTACTTTTTATACTTCAGTTCTCAGGTTGTAAGTATTTGTTACTTGCAAAGCAGGCCCCTTTGAACACTGAATCACTGGAGGCATCTGTAACTCACTGCCAATGCCGCCTGCCAAACAAAAACTCCCTGCTGGTGACATGACCACCTAGTGACCTCTAAAAATGTTGTAACAATGTGAAAAATAGCTCCCTCTTGTAGGAAACAGCAATTTTTTAAATTAAACGTACATCGAACGTTCGCTTATATACAGATAAATGGTGTTCAGAGTCACCTTCTCTGTTTCCAATTTCAATCTTTTGAAACCCAGCCCAAACCTAAATAAATAAACGTTGATACTAAGAAGAAACTAAGAGCTCAAGAGCCTTGTGATTTTGCAAACAGCTTTTTTCCATTTTCGAAAATCTAAACTCTGGGCCAGACACAGAACAGGTAATGAAAAGGAACAGTCTTGGCAGTCCCTCTGTGGTTCTAAGCTGAAAAATACGTCAGGCAGAAATAAGTGGCTATAATTTGGCAGGCTTAATGTCTTTAAAAGTTTGCAGCTTGCTAGAGAAAAAAAAATTTTTTTAAACAGTTATAACGTTTACAAATTGAAACACAATCACTAAGCTAAAAAGCCACCTTGACATAATTTTCATTACCCTCATACTTTTAAATATACTTTTATCATCTTCAAGTGTTTTTCCACCTACATAATAGTAGCACTGGTGGTTATTAAAACTGAGGGCACCAGGAGGTTTTTGATGCTAACGTGATGTTAGGCGACTGTAATACTGGTGAATTTTGTTTATGCCGTTTGACATCAAAATATTCAAGCCTAGTGTCAGTTTAAAAGGTGCAATGGAGCTTCCCATAGGTGCCCAATGGGACACAAGAAATGGGAAATTGGACTTGACAGTAAGTATTTTTGAGGCTGTGGATCACTGTTTTTCCAGTTAGCTTATCTTCCTAAATTTCAAAATTAAAAGTCTCAAAGCACCAGAGCTATGACATGTCAAAGGCTGTTTGACTTTAATGTGTCTATTGTTCATCCTGACAACTTCTCCTGATGAATTATTTCCAAACACTGGCCCGAGCCACGAAAAATCAAATCTGCTTGAAAACAAAGTGGCACCAGCAACTGTTTGTTTCCAAGCCGTTAAAATGCCTGGAAGATGACCCGTTTTAGAAAGAAAGGGTAGTCAGTCCTTTTGCCTCTGAATCTTTCTGACCTATCACCACACTCCACCCTCCCCCTACCAAGGCAAAGAAAACCATCTGAGTTCCCTCCCTCAAGGCAAATGTACCTACTCTTCACTCTGATTTTTTAAAATAATAAGATATAAAAAACAAGAAAATGCATGCCCAAATTCATGTTAAAATATGCTTTTACCTTGTCAAATTTTAGCTTAAAACCTACTTTGTTAATATGTGGATGTACCAAATTCAGTATGTTCTTGGTGAAAGTGCTGCACACGGCACTAAAAACTATTTCCCTTAAAACTAAAGTGAATTTTGGCAATCAGAAAAAAATGTCAAATGATATTAGTGTTATAGCATGGTGAATTCCTACCGTTTCCAACCGAGGATGGCTTCTCCTTAATTTGTGACACTTTCCCCAACTTTAATTAACAGTTCTATAATATGTAAATTGTTCTGGAAAACTTATGGTCTACAAAAGAGCACTCATACTACTGAGCATAAAGCAAATTTGAATTTTTAAAGAAATCTGGGAGGTAGCAGGGGAACTGCCTTCCACCCTGACCTCTCTGTCTCAGGCTTTGTGGAAAGGCAGTTCATACTGGCAATATGATTTGACCAATGTTACATCCAAATTCATGCAAATTATAACTATGCATATAAAATCAGTATAATAAAATTATATTAGGGGGATCTATATGAAGTTTCTAGTCTCCAAATGACAATACCACTTTCAACCTAACAATAAAGTACCTTACTTTCTGCATCTATAAAATGAGTCTAATAATTATCTCACAAGACTGATATGAGGGGTCAATGGATATTGTATATAAAGGAGTTAACACAGTGCCTGGCACATGGTAATCATTCAGTAAATGAATGTAGTAGTAGGAAGAGAAATCATAATTCTATAAATATTGTTCATTTTGAACATTCTAAGTTTAGGCTACTACTGCTTATGTAAACACAAGCTGTTTATCAAATAGCTTACAATTTAAGAAATGTAAGTACTTTACTTACAATTTAAGAAATGTAATCAATTCTTAGTTAATATCAACTAAGTGTTCTCAGTAAGTATGATATCTTTAAAAGTCAATTTTATTTTAGGTTCAGGTAATACTTCTCTTTTGTAAAAGACAATTATATCAAATCAAGATAAATATCATATATACATACACACATTTATGTCTCTGAGTTCTTATTTTCTGTATTCAAATAACAATAGAGACCATTTTCTCATCAGGAGAGAATTACATTTGATCACTACAAGAGTGGCTGAAATATTAACACTTTTCTAATTTTCTGTCTATCCAATATTTCCCAGAAATTCCCCGTACTGTGTTAGGTGACTCTAGTAATCTGCTATTCTCCCCAAAACAAACATGGAGTGTTCTAAGTTCATGAAGAAGAGACAGAGTTCCATAGTTTAAGTTTCATCATGCAAAGGAACAGTATCACACTAAATTATCCACTTCTCCAAGATTAAGGGTCTGGAGTATACATCTGAGATATTCTAGCGCTCTGAAGTTAATTAAGCCAAATCATGTGAATTGGTTTCCTCAACTCCAAACTATGTACACCACAGGACCTCCACTCACACCCAGGAAGATCACAGAAACCCCTCCCTGCATCTTCTCATTTTCTGCTTTTCCTAGAAATCTGTCATTCTCACAACCACTTCTCTGGCTGGTAATCATGAAAGTTGAGAGGCCGACTAATGAGGAGGAGGGCTTCCTGCTGTCCTTCAGAGCCCTCCAGGGCCCCTACATGCACTTTAGGAATCTTTGGACTTGAAGATCCTTACCCCCATTATACAGCTTTCTGCATTAGATTTCTTTGTCTCCTAGGGTATTGCTAGCCTGCACATTGAGGGCTGGCATTCAGACAAGGTGGGTCATGTCTGTAGCCAAAGGAAATTCAGCTATTTAATGTAAGAAATTGTGGATATTGGATCTTTCCACTCTTCTTATTGTATGTTAAAAGCCAAACCAACTCCCTTGCAAAAAGTTCAAACTATATACTATTTTCCAAGAAGGTTACAGTGGGTTTATGTCAATGCAGGTGAATGGATCAAATATATTCTTCAGTAAGGTCTCCAACAACAAATAAGGCTTAAGCATATTAAAAGACAGTCCATTTTGGAAATTCAAAACACTTGGCTTGCCAAGGTAAGGGCTAACCACCAAATTCCACCAGATAAGGTGGTTTCTCTCTTTTCTTTTTAGATTATACGCTCTAATTCTTGAAATTTTTAGTTCTTTGCAGTGGAATTTCAATTTGGAATAAAATTTTACTCCCTAATAATTAAGCCAAACCTCAGAAGGAACTCTGCTTTATGACATTTCAGTCTCCCCCAGTTTACCTATCTGTGGAATTCCTCCTTTTGTACCAATCCAACAGAGCGTAAATTAAAGCAAATTGTGAGCAGTATCCTAAAGGAAATAAACCATCCCTGAGTTGCTGTATTGTTGTGCTATGTCTCCTTGTGATTTTGCAAATTACAATCATATTATAACCTTCAGAAACAGCTTTCAAAATATTTCATGCATACAAGGAGATGACTACTTCCACAGTTCACTTAAACCACTCAGGTCTTACTCCATCTTCTCAACATTAGCAAAGGAAGAAGGTTTCACCATTGACTCCTCCCCCTCACTGGGAGTCTGACCAGCTGGGACATTTTAAGTCTCTTTCATTAAAAAAAGAAGGTTAAGGTCAAAATAAGTATGATAAACATGGTAGTTTCTATTCTCAATACTCAAGGACGAAAGACTAAACAACAAAAAAATGTAACATTAAAATTCACTAAATACATGATGAAGATTGTTTTTTCTTCCCTTGCAACATAATCATGGAGTTTCGAAAAACAGAAGATTTTGCCTTTAGTAAATCTAGTCTTCTAAATGAATCCAGTAGTTAATTTTACAGCTGCACATTCCTTAAATTTATGTTTCCAATTATCTGAGTGACTGACACTTTTAAGTTTTACAGTTGATTTTGAAGAGCAGTGCACTTAAACTCACATGAAGAATATTTTTACACAAAGGAAAAAGTAATGAAATTGTACTTTAACGAGTTCATCTTTGTACTTCTGAAGTTTTAGCATTTTGGTTGAAGTTTCTTTAAAAGTTAGTAAATTCCAACGCTGTGACTTTTCGTAATACAAACTTTGTTATTGGGTTTAACCTTTTTTCCTACAGTGTCAGCATCCCTCCCTGACATAGACCCCCTACCAAACAGTAGTCCAGTGTCAAGGTTATCACATGAAAAGAGACTGTAGGTTTCAGTCTCTCGTCCTTTTCCAATAGCTGAAAAAGGAAAATTCACAGCACTGACAGACTAACACGTTGACATCAGAGAGTCTGTGATATCAGAGGTAAATTAATGTGCTTCCCACTGCCCAAAGCCAAGGAGCAGACTGGATTCTTCAGAAACACATTCTGAAGCTGTTTTATCTCCCAATCACCTTCTTCCTTAAAGGTAATAGTCTACTGTCTGTAATGTAAGCAAATATCTCAGTTAGGTTGTAAAAAATTGATTAGGGGCACGCTGGAGACCCCAACCCAGTGGTGTTTTTAATAAAAGATACATGGATCAGCTCTTTGATATTTGCCGCATATAGGAGCATAAATATTTACTTTTTTTTTTTACTTTCTTTTTAACTTTTACTCTTTTACTTAGCTCAGAAACACTTGAAATAGAATGAGTAGCAAAACTTAGTTACCAAATCTAGTTGTTATCCAATACATTATTATTAAAATATTTTCACAAATATGTTGGGGAGAAAAATGAGTGAACAATGATGCACAGTTACTACATGGCTTCACCACCAGAGGACTGGATCACAACTGTAGATAAAGTTGGGAAGACTGCCCTGAGGACATCCCTATTCAATGCTTGTTCATATCAAATCCGGCTTCCCACAGGGTGCCTCTGCTGTTCTGCATGGAGGTGATTCAGTGCCTGAAAATGTGCCGTATAAAAACAACCCTCCGATAAAATAATCCAGAAATAACGCTACAATTATTTGACACGTATAATAAGCATATGGAGTCAGTTAACCAAGGAATGAGATACAGCAAACGGTAGTGGTTCACAGGGTGCCTTGATTTGTTTCTGGAATAGGAGAGACTAAAGGGTGTGATATAAACCTGTGGGAAAGAACACTGATAAGCCACAAACCCTCCTCCCAAACAAGTAGGTAGGTCCGGGTGGATCAGAACATGCCAAGTGAGGAGACAGGTGTCTACCAACTTTAAGGTAGATGCTTTGAGGATCAACCGAGATAACACACTAACGCTGATTATGCAAATAAGAGAGGTGTTGCTGCTATTATTATTGGTGTTGTTCTTAACCCTGCTACTCCTATCGTCATCATCATCGTTATTCTTAACATAGCTCAGGTGTCAGCAAACTTTATCTGTAAAGGGCCAGATAGTAAATATTTTAGGCTTTACAGGTAGAGTTGCCAGATTCAGCAAATAAAAATACGAGAGTCCAGTTAAATTTGAATTTTAGATAAACAGTGAATACTTTTATTTTTAGTATAAGTATGTCCCAGGCAATACTTCGGGAACTGCTTATACTAAAAATTTATTCACTGTTTATCAGAGTTGTGAATTTAACTTAGGCTTCTTGTATTTTATCTGGGAACCCTATTTACAGGCCATGGGTTCTCTGTTGCAACTTCTTGACTCTGCTATTGTGGTGTGAAAGCAGCCATGACAATACATAAATAATGTCATGTGGCTGTGTTCTAATAAAGTTTTACGTACAAAAGCAGATGACAGATAATGGTAGGAGTTGGTCCATGGGAAATAGTTTCCTGGCCCACACCACAGCTCAAAATTAAGCCTACACTGAGTAAAATAACCAGATTTAATAAAAGGATGGACTATTCTAAACATTGAGAATGGAACTTTTTTTTTTCTCATTTGTATAAACAGTATAAAACCTTTGCCACTGCCTGGGTTCAATTTCCAGGTCCTCCCGTCTGCTACTTTGCCCAGGAAATGTTTCTTACATTACAATGTACCTGAGAACACAGTCATTGAAAACCAACATTTGACAGACATACATGTTCCAACATCGGATCAACTATAACAGATACACGAATGAGACCCTGTCCTCGCCATCAAAGATCTCCCACCCAGGTCATGAGAATCCATTTTTTTTTGAACAGTAGTACTAAAGGTAATCAATATTGTAAGCTAGGTGAGTCAAGCAATTTTTGACCAAGGTTGGTAGAAGAAACTGACTAAGGGACCTGAAAAGGTCTTGATGACAGATGACGTGCACTCAGGTAGTTCACCTAAATGATAAATGAGGCAGAAAAATACAATCAAACTGGGATATTTATTCAAAGAAAAGGCTACGAAAGAGGAACAGTGAAGAGTGGTTGAGTATTTAAGTGATACTGGTGGGGGAGAGATCCCATTTATCCATATAGGTTCCAAGGGACGTGAATTCTTTCATGTAGCTTGAGATGGCAGAACTAGAGTTCAGTTCAGTTCGATGTAACAATTCTGTACTGAACACGTACTAAGTAGGTCAGCCAGAACCTGGCCACATGTAGGTTACAGTCTAGCTGGGAAGATAGAGGTAAATACATAATTAAATAGGGCATCAGGAAAGGGACGGTTGAGGAAATGGCATTATCAAGGACTTCAGGAATCACCAGGATTTGGCCAGAAGAAAGAGGTGGGAGGCAGTCTGCAGGCAGGTGGGAAATCATGGGCAAATGTCAAAAGCGTAGAGACAACATGGCAGGTAGAAGGAACAATAAGAAGTTCAATGTGGCTAGAGAGTGGGGAGTTAGTAGAATTAACTCTCTCCCAGGAACGCTGATGAGACCGTAAAGGGTTTAAACTAATTAGTAGGTAGGTATTAATTTTACAGAGGTGGAATGTGGCTCAACTTAAGCATTGATGGAATGCTCTCCATCCACTGAATTCTCCAAGAAGGGGAAGAATGGCTATCTTGACAGAGACTGTGGAGAGAATTCTGCTCTAGGCAGGACATTGCACTCATGATGAAGACGTGTGGGCTGTGTCCGGCATTAAACACACTCAGATTCAGGGATGGACTCCACCTCTTACCAGCTGGGTGACCCTGGGCTTCAGTTCTGCCACCTTGAAGGGAGGATAATTTTATTGTCCTTGCAGGGTTATTGTGAAATTTTAAAACGATGGCTATCCAGTACCAAGCATAACTGTCTGGCACATATAAGTATTCAGCAAGTAGTATAGGTATAGACTTCCCAGCTTTAAACTATGGACATTTTCCAAACAACCAGAAATGGAGAGGAGAATAGTATAATAAACACCCACAAGCCCATCACCAAGACTTAACAGATGCGCCATATTTTCTCATCTTTTATTTCTGAAATATTTTAAAGTGAGTTGGACATGACATTTCACCCCTAAATACGTTGGTATATGTTTCTAAAAAATAAGAGCCTTTTCCTATATAACAACACCTAATAAAATAAAGAATAATATTATAGATATTTTAAGCCTCTCTCTTTTTTAAAAAAAATGTTGGATTTTCATGATACAGTTCTATGAGCATTATTTTAGTGCATTCACTAATTCAAACATGCAGACCTATCCCTTTTAATCTTTTAAGGTCCCCAAAACAAGTTCCCAAATACTAACATTCTCAATATTACTTTCATTCACTGTTTCCCTTACCATCTTTAGTTCAGAAAAAAAAATTGCAGTTCTTACTTTGGAGCCCTGCAATGTTCTCCAGAAAGTGTTTACCTCTCTGAAGACAGACAGTTTTAACTGAAATTATGTCTCTGCAACAGTCACGACAGATTATTAAGCGCATTTGTAATTAGGGCCTTACTTCCAGCAATTTCTTTTCCTTCTCAGGCTAGTTTAACTTCCAGGTGAACACAGACCACTCCTTCTTCTTATCTCCACTACTGCCTGTAAGAGGACTGACTTCTGTTGCATCCGTTGTGACATTTGCATTGTGTTTACTTTTTAATGGCTTCTTTTCACCTGGACTGTATACATAGGGCCTGTGTTCATCAGTCTGCAGTACTTCATCCAGAGCCTGGCAGATGTTAAACCCACAGTAACTGCTGGCTAAAGGACTACATGAATGAATAAGACGCCTTACAGCTCTGATCATGCTGTCATTTTGTTTGTCAAACATTCCTTTCCTAGACGGGACAAAAGCAAAGTTCTGCTTAGATCATATGATCCTAAAGTCTGAATTAACAGATTCTAAACTGAGATTTTCCGATAGTTTCCTAGGCATTCCTAAGACATTTTGGCAATCACTGAATAAATCCTCACTTATATTTATTCACATATCTCCCAAGGATTCATTTACAGACCAACTAACACCCAGTAAAATCTAGAGGTCTAAGAATAAAGATGGGGACCTCCTTTCTCCTTTCCCCTTTCCCTTAAATGAGGGAAGCATTTTTCCACTGTGTGTAGCTGAATGTGACTACGGCCAACAGAACACAAGCCAGCCAGGCCCATTTTTGGTGGGGCTTTTCTTCTTTTTGGCAACACGTAAGGTTAGAATACGGCTGCCAAATTCTAGAGCCCTTCAACTCTGTGCCAAACTGTCAATTTCAAGAATTACCTATCAGCATAATTTCTAGGAGACCGGTTTTAATCCAACTCAATATAGCTTCTTAGAAGTTGTCAACATACCTCTGGCTCTTCCAATGGTCATAAAAGTAAGTCATAATCAAGTCTCCTCACAAGTCTACATGATCTCTTTCCTTTTTTTTTTTTTTTTTTGACTGAATGAAGCTGAAATTCCTAAGGTAGAGAATTCAAACCAGGGCACATACGTGACTGTAGTATCTTCATAAATCAAATTATGCAAAACACATGCAATTACCAGAATTACCTGCTTGAATAAAGGAGACTTTTTTTTCTCCCAAGACACAAGAACAATCTGAAATCTACTTTTCTTGGCAGATTAAGTTGCTCATCCATCTCTAGCCATTGGTACTTGTTCAAACTGGTGTAATGGTTCTGCAAAGGCTGATCCTAAAGGGTCCCCAAATTCGTATTTAATCTAGAGATAAATGCAGCAATCAATCTTTCCTAGGGTCTAAGAGAGCCATTGTATTCCACTCCATGACGTAGCACTTGCAACTATTGTTATGGCTTTCTGCCCTAATGCCTCAAAATGAACATTTTTAGACAATCTAAACTGGCAGAGACATCCTCAACAGAGGGAATGAGCATCAGGGAGTGGGTTGTTACTTGAGATTTTTTTCCCCGAGGTTTAGGGAGTAGCTGTCACTGGAGCTATGACATCATGCAGACAGTATATTAATGCAAAACACTGCAAAGCCTGCTTTAAAAGGGGATGACCAACTAGCTGGAAAGCCTGGGTAAATTTTGCCCGCATCGCATCTGTAGAGCTGCTATTCCTTGCCTGCTTAGGTGAGTTTGGTTTTAGTTCATTTTGCTGAATTATGAAGTGACCCCATCGCCTCTGTTTTACTTTTCATTAATCTCAGAGAAAAACAGTTTTTAATAGAATGAGTGTGAGATGGCAGTAGAGTTGGATGTGGATTTTGAACGAGCTGGCTCCAGGCCAGACTCCAAACTCGGGGAGGAATCTGTTAAGCCACTCAAAGCCCACACAGGGTGTGCCCAGGTCCCGCATCCCGGAACACCAAGGGAACTGTGGGAATCTACTTCCAAGGCCTGCCGGGAGGAGAGGCTGATTTCAAAGTCCAGACCATACACAGCAGCACTAAATCCCAGCAGATAATCAAGATTATTGCTGTCTCCCAGGGCTGGTAACAGGAAACTATAGATTTGGAGAAGGGGCATCTGCTCCACTGGAAGGTTCGAACATGCCTCCTGGCTCTCTCCACAAGGAAAGGGAACAAAGACTCAAACAAAATACAAGAGGAATGGACAAAGGAGTGTTTGGGGGGCTGATTTTAATAGAATCAAGTAACAGTACGAGAGCTCTCCCTGTTCAGCCTTGGAAATGACCTAAAGAGCCAAGCAGGGTTGGCACTTCAAGTGGATATGGAGGGAAGCAGACTGGGCTCATCCCAGAAACAATGAGAAGGAAGGGGCATGGGCCGAGCTTGGGGGACAGGCTGAGAACCCACAAGGGAGAGTATCTTGGAAGGCAGTGCTCACCCTCTGGCACAGGCTGGGAACGGTTGATGATCCTCTTAGAGACCGTGGGCACACTGGGCATTGGTTATGTACAGAACTCCGGGACTGTCACCCACAACTCATCTTCTCAGAAAGCCCAACATCTGGGGAGAGAGAGCTGCCAAAAAGCACACTATATTCCTTTTTGCCTTCCCACCTCCACTTCCTGGAACAGGAGTCGTGAGTGTGGGCCACCCGCCTGATCCCCCACATTGTAGCCTCCTCCTCCTATCGCGTCCTTCCTGTCACCTACGTACCCCAGGTCATATCATCTTGAGGTTTAGAAAGGCTTCATTTGTTCCCTCATTCATTCAGACAGTGCGTATTTATTGCGCACCTACTGTGTGCCAGGCCCTGTACTGGGAATCGGGGATAAAATGGTGAGCAAAAGTAGGCGAAGGTCCTGCTGCCTTCATGGAGTTATTATGACTTAATGGGTGGGAGGGGGGCAATGACAAGTGGGGAAGCGTTAACTAAGTCATACAGATAAAATGTAAACTTTGAAGCTCCAGTGGCATAATCAATTAGCGCACAGTACTTACAAAATGTAAATTGCTCAGAGGGCTTTGGTTTCTTGCCAGGGGTGCCAGATTCCAAGTCATTGGCACCTTCTTCCATTGCTAACGTACCTGCCTGCTCCAAAGTGGCTGGTTCCAGGGGCTGTCAAAGACCCCAGAGGCTTCAGCAAGGCAGCCTATTCAATTTTCACTGACTGTCCTAACTGCAGCCTCATTGCCTTCAGGTGCAAGTGCGAGGGAAGTAAAACAGAAAACTTCCTGTTTGACAGATGTCCAGCTCCACTCAGAGTCACTCCTCCTCTCTCAGCCCAGATTTCCTTACGATGCTTGAATTCCCAGGACTCTAATGCAGGAGTCCTTCATGCATTAGACCTCTAAGGAACCTGCCTAATCAGACATGCCCAGATACATGAAGACTCAGCCTAAAGCAGGGATGGCAAATAGACTTGCTCTGATCTATGGGTGATGCCCTCCAGGAGTATTAAGGTTGAAAAGGGTTTTGAGGCTGAACAAGAAACTATTGCTTTGAGTAATCAGTGATGTCTGCTATAGACATGAAAATGCAATATCTTGTATGACACTCAAGCTACGAACACCCTCAATACTCCTTCAATGAATATTTGAGTACCTACTATGTACCAGATGTAGCAGGATGTGAAGAAGGCTGCCAGCCTCTTCACACATTCATTCATTCATTCATTCAACAACTAGTTGATGATCACCAACTCTGTAATAGGCACTGTGCTTGGTGCTGGGGATACAGTGGTGAACACAAAGGACTAGATTCTACCTTCCTGAAATTCAAAGACTGTAAAAGAGAAGAACAATAAACAAGTAAGCAAATAAATATAACTTCAGAGAAAGAAAAGTGATAGAGTTAGAGGAGAGAAGGTAGACTGTAACTAGGCTAGCCTCTGTGAAGGAGACATTTGAACTGCGCTCCAGAAGGGGAGATGGGGTCACGCATGGGCAGTTTAGAGGGAAAAGCATACTCGGCAGGAGGAACAGTAAGTGTAAAATCTCTGAGGCGGGAGGCGGATGATACCAGATGGATTTGGGGAGGTAGGCAGTGGACGGGAACAGGCTGCATATCCTAGTATGGGGTTGGAATTTTACTGTATTTTTATGTTTTAGTTTTATTTAATTATAATAAATACAGAGATATGCATCTGAAGATGTAGTGCAGCAAACAGACATGATCTAACTTGTGCATTGAGATCACTCCTGTGCCTATTGTGAGGCTGGATTGTAGAGCTGGGGTAAAAGCAGGACCATGGTTTCTGGGTCTATAAAATGGGGGTGTTGGACTACATGGGCTGTAAAGTCCCTTTGGCTCTGAAACTCTAACATCCGTGATGCACCAGGCTGAGCTCTAGGGCCACAGTGAGCCTGTCTGCCTTGTTCACTGTTATCCTCCTTGGAGCCCTGCCCAGGGCCAGGCACACAGTAAATATTATACTAAATTAACGTCTGCTCTCTATATACATAAGACCTGTCCTCCTGCCATTTAAGAAGTCTGCCCTTCTGTACCTAAGAGCTCACCATCACTGTTGATGAGGTGAAGTCATTCAACATGTATTCAGAGGTGGGCTGGGGGCTAATAGCCAATCCAGCCTGGGCTAGGAGCTCTGAGGCACACCAGGCTATCCTCTAATAGTTTATACCCCTTCCTGCTGATCCTATGCCTGAACACATTTTAGGGGTGAGACCGCAGAGTCTCTGCCTGGGGGGGTGGGAGGTGGAGAAGGCCATACAGGCAGAGGGAACGGCAAGAACAAAGGTCTGCGGGTGGAAGTTACAGGATATTGTTAGACAGTGCTGGAGAGTCCAGCCTTCAGCTCCCAGAGGATAAAACATTACAAATGTTTGTTTGAAGATTATGAAATTGTCATTTTTCAGATTAAAAAAACAGCTGAGTATCAGCAATTTCATTCAGTTCGACCTAATATATAGGGGCCAAATTATGGAAGGCCTAAGTATCATGTTAAGGGTTTGGGTATTCACCCCCCAAGGCACAGCGTCATACTTGGTTGTAAGGAAATCTGTATACATTCTGATCTGGATTTTAGAAGATAACTGGGAACAGCTGAACAAAACTCTGGACAGGGGAGTGAATGGAAGGCAGAGGATCAGGCAGAAGGTTTTTGCAGTAGATTATTTTACCACTCCCAATTATTTGCTTCCTACTTCGCTGTAAGAGCAGTCAATATCCCCTCCCGCTGCCAGGTGATGTGCCCGGCCTTCTGTAGGAAGAGTATGCTCCCCCTGCCCACTATCCAGCTTGGCCTTATGATCTCTTCTGGCCAATAAGAGGCTAGGTAATTGGTACATGCCAGCTCCAAGAAGAAACTCTAAGAGCCATCTTGTGCTCCCTCCAACTCTTTTCTCTCTGTCACGAGAATGGTATGTCCTAGACAGGGGCTGCTACTTCATCCTGGATCCTCAAGTGAAGGTGACAGTAGAGCACAGCCCCCAGTGACTGATGACTGCCGTGTAACCTCTGAGGTGTGGGGGTCACTTGTTATACTGCAAAGCTGACTACTGTAGCTTGTAAACAGGCAGCCTTCAGGCCATACCCGACTCATAGGAACATTTTATTTGATGTGCATGGAATTTTAAAAGTTTTTTCTTTTTAATTAGTTGCTATTATGTAAAACTCCCAATGTGGTGCTTTCTTTAACAACTGGAAGAATTAGTAATACCAAGGCTGTGTTCCTGCATGGCAGAAATCACTTAGAACTGAGTAGGACCTGCCCCCTCCAATGTGGAAGATGCTCTCCAGTCCTCACTATTCCTTAGTGTCTCTTCAACTGTTTGTCACATTTATCACAACTGGCAAACTGTTGTTTTTGTTATACCCAGCCCAAAATGGATTACTCAGATTATAAATTGTCTTGATTATTTGTCTTAAAGATAAAATGAAGAATGACACGAGCAACACCCACCCTGCTAGGTACTTTCCCTGCATTATTGTCTCACTGACTGTTCATGTCAACTCTATTGTACAGATGGGGAAAATGAAGCTTGGAAAAGCTAACAGCTGCTCAGAGTTAGACAATCAGTAAAAAGTGAGGCTAGGACTTGAACCCAGATCTGTCAGCCTCCAAACTCCATGCTCTAATCCTCCCTTATTACTTGTTCCTAATAGAAAAATTAGAAGATGAAAATAAGTGGAAAGAATGACAGAAAAAAACACTCACAACCAACTAGGACATGATGATACGGTTCTTTCTAAAGTCTGGTATGTGTGTGCTTCCTTTTCACTTAACAACCTTTCATACAATCTAAATATGCCTTTGTTTTCCTCAGTAATTTCACTTGCTGTGGCATCCTTATCCCGAGCTTTTGTATTATATGGGAAGGCTACAGGAATGGCTTCCCTCAGGAGTAATCAGGAGTAAATTAAAGCAATAGATTAGTTGGGATGATTTAATTATCAGCTCCTGCCACAGAGCCGCGCTCTGGGCCTGTCTGCTGATGTCCCTGAATACAAGACCTTTCTTTCTCCCCAGGCCTCCATCTTCACTGCCACCTGCATGTTGAGGCCCAGGCCCTCCTAGGCCGGCTAACTGTGTAGGCACAGAGCCCGGGCCACCTAATCGAGTTGGGCTTCCAGTTAACCGCCGCCCTCTCCTGGGACCCCGTGGGGGCAGCAACAACTCTCAGTCCCACTGAGCTGAGATGACGCTGTTCACCCTGCACATCTGATGGGACCGTACCTTCTGCAATTCCCACCTTGCTCCATAACATGCCTGACGAGGCAGGTTCTCCACCTGCTGTGGGAATTCACCTTTGAGCGGAGGACCTAGCGTGCTGGTAGTTACTGTTTCATCAGAAGTCCCAACTGCGTTGGTCTTTTGCTCTTATCCAGTGGTGAGCCTCACTAATAGCCACGCACTTTGGAGGGTGAAATAAGACATCAGCAACCCAACAGCACCTCAGAAAGGCTCTGGTCTTCAAAGCCTCACATCTGTGGGCTTCTCCACCCACCAGAGGGGTGGTTGTGCATATTAGATAAGAAAGTCCACGCCCCAAAGTTCAGCATGGTGCTCCTGGTGTGCTACCAACAGTCAATATTCTTGGAGCTGCCATTTATTTTTATTACTGAAAAGACTATTTAAGGTGATTTCCCTTCCTTTCCCTCCCCTCTGCATTTTCACTCATCACAACTGAGCCCAGCATACTGGAATGATAAAATCTGCCAAGAAGGAGGAAGCCCCTTAACCCACAAGCAGCTCCTGCTAGAGTCACCCTCATTTCAGCTCAGGGCAGCTCTGTTTTCCCGTTGCTCTGACCCAAAACACGCCCCCCACCCCCCGACTCTCTCCTGTCCCACATCTGATCCTTCAGCATTGCCAGTCGGCTCTACCTTCAAAACAGATCCAGAAGTGGACCAGCGGAACCACCCTGCTGCCACCACCTAGTCTGGCTCACCATCGTACACTGCCTGGATTTCTGTGATGGCCTCCCAGCTGGTCCCCCTGCTTCTGCCCTTACCCCTGCAGCCTTCGCTCAACACAGGCATCATGCTGAAATGCTACATCGGAGCAAGTCATTCCTCTGCTCAGAAACTTCCCACACGGCTCCCCATTTTACTCAGTCAAGACAAAGGCATCCTAATGGCACCAGCCCTACATGACCCGGCTCCTAATTACTTTTCTAACGTAATTTCTACTCTCCTTTACCCACTTACTCTATTCTTGCTACACAGGCCTCTTTGCTGGTCCCACCTTAGGGCCTTTGCATTTGTTGTTCCTTCTGCCTGGAATGCTCTTCCTCCCAGATATGCATTTGGCTGGCTCCCTTACTCTCTTCAACCTTTGTTCCAACCTCACCTTCTCTGTGAGGGCTTTCCTTAACTGAAAGTCCCTAACTGCAACATTCCATATATCCCTTTTTTAAGTTTTTTCTCCTTAGTGCTTATCACCATCAAAATATCATATGCTAAGCTGAAACTTAACAAAATTGCCAACTTTTAAATTTTTTGACCTGTGAAACTGACAATGTCATATGGGTCAACCTAATACTTATCTTACTTATCTTGTTGATTGTTTTTCTCCCTCTAGAACACCAGCTCCATAAGAGTGGGGATGTTGCTTGTGTTCACTGCATTTCCAGCACCTATAACAGTGCTCGGCACAAAGTATGCCCCAGTCAATAGTCATTCAATGAACAAAGATGGTGGCTTGGTGCTTCAGTTTCAGTTAAAAATGAAAAAAAAAAAAAAAAAATCAAACTGCTGACAGGTGTTCCTGGGAAAGGCAATTTTGGTTAAAGTATCCTGAAAGTGCAGTGGGAAAAGCTTTAAGTGTATTTTTCGGTTCACTAAACACCCAGAATATACTGAAAGGAACAGAGATTACAGAGGGAAAGGAGGCTGCCTTTGTATATATATTTATCCAATTTGAGATTCTTGTCATTTTATTCTCCTCTTCCCCAAATTTGGGCTGCTACTCCTGCCTGATGCCCAAAGGACTCTAACCAGAAGTCCCATAATCATAATCTTTTTTAAAAAAACATCCTTCTGGCTGCCCTGCTTAAGTTCAAAGCAGCAATTAACCCCACAGCCTTTGAGACATGGCACACCCTCATTTAACACACAGTTTTAATATGATACTTTCAGTCTCGAACCTGGCTGGGTGAAACATGGTCCTTACTATAGGGAAAGGGAAGACAATGGGACATAACCGCAATGCTCCCAGTAGTCCAAGCACCACCTAGCTGGCTGGGAAAAGCACCCGCAGGATCTCATGCAGGGAGGCCTTATGTCAACACTGGTTCTTCTAGCAAGTTAAGATGAATTCCACAGCCCAAGTTCAGAGCCGAGCACTCATTTAGACACTGGGAAAGTGAAATTCCCTGAGCTGTGGCCTGGAGCAGGATGACAAAGCGCTCAGGGACTCCCAGACTCCATGGTCTTTTGTCAGTTTTATGATGCTGCGGTACACCCGGCCCCACCTCGGCTCTCCTGTTGGCAGGTTGGGCTGCCCTGGTCCTGCTCCAGTGGTTTCCCGCAGACTCGGTTCACACGTGGTGACACTGGTCCTCACTCTGCAGGTTTGGTTTTACAAGGCCAGGCCTTTGGAGGTGCTCATCCACCTACACCCTCTGCCTTGAGCCTTGAGGCTGGGTCGCTGCCACCAGGTAAACAGCATGGTCTGGCCCAGCCAGGGGGAACATGATATCCTTTTCCAGTCAATTTGCTTTATTTTCCATTTAAAAAGAAAGACCTTCATTAAAATATCCATTAATATTAACTAATTACTAATATTTATTTTAACATGGTTAAGAGAATGGTGTGTTTTACAAGTTTTAGAGACATTAAAACACAAGCCCAATTTGGTTCTTGCCTCATTAAATTTTAAATTGTTATAGGTCACTGCTTACACCAACACTAATTCTAACTCCCTGGTCTAACAAGAGAAAAATTTTAATTCAGTGGACATTTGAGAAGAGTCAGCACCCTTATGGGGGCCTTAATACAGCTAACACAGGAGCCTGGCATGCCTCAGAAGTCCCCACACGTGTCATCCTGCCTTTCATCTCGTTACTCAGCTTCCAATCTACCAAACTTCAGGGGAAAAAACCTTCTTTGTCTTTAATTTACTATTTTGTCCCTTCCCCTCTGTTTCCTTCCTTCCTCCTTCTCCCTGATGAATAAAGGTGTGTGTGTGTGAGAGAGAGAAAGAGTGAGAGAGAGAGAGAGAGAAGATAACGAATAAGTGCGAGAGGATGAGACAGAGAGTAAAGGTAATAAGAATGCCCTCCCCAAGCTTGACCAGAAAAATCGGATCAGAAAAAGACTTTCCCTTCCCAACCTTCTGATAGTCACAGTAGCAGACAAGTTACGAGCTCAAACCTGCTCTTCTCTGCCAGTCTCTGCCAGTTTCCAGAGAATATGATTTGTTCTGTGTGAGGTTTGTTCAGGGGAAGTCTGTGTGTCAGTATAATTTGCATAATCCATTTTCCTTTCAATTTTAAAGGAAAGAAGGACAATGAGCCTGTGTGCCAGAGGAGAAGAAGGGTGAGAAAGGCAGCCTGGTGGTGGTCCCCCAGCGCAGCCCCACTGAGCTAGGACTAAGCCTCCTTCCATCCTGAGACCAGGCTAGAGGGTTCCCTGGCCTAGGCCACTGCTCTGAGGGCCTGCATATCAAAACACCCACATGGAATTTCTTTTTCTTTTCTGGCTCTTAAGAAAGTTGTTGCTATTACTGTTGTTGTTGAAAGTTTAGTAACTGACCAAGCGAACTAGAATTACAAAGAAGAACACATCAGCCAAACTGAGCCTCAGTTTGCCCTCTTGTCCTGGGCCCTGTAAAAGTCAGAAGCAGGCCTGTCTGTGCCCCATAGAGAGAGGATAAGCTTGGAAATTGAAAGAGAGGTTCTCATGGAGAAGACTAAGGAATAAGAACATACTGATGATTTAATTCTTCAGACACAAAATGTGACTAAGGGTGGAACAGACGTAAGTGAGACAGTGATGGAGTAGAGAAGCCACTGAGTGCATATGGTGGGACTACAGAGGAGATGGTCCAGAGATTTATGAGTAACATCAACTGGGGACTCTCGAAACCAGAGGAAACTAGGAGCAGAGGGGAAAATCGCTACACAAAGAAACGGCATGAGTCTCTGATGTACATCCTAGAAGGACACGAAGAGCCAGTTAAGGGACAAGTTGTGGGCTAGCCAGACATGGCTTTGAATACTGGCTCCAGAGCTTTCTAGAGATTATAAGCTGAAGCTGGTAACTGCGGAGCTTTGACCTAGACTTCTCTAATCCTTGGGTTCCTTATAACTGGTACCATCCCATAGAGTTGCTGGGAGAAGAAAAGAGAAAGCACATACAGAATAATAGCACAGAACCTGACACACAGCAAATACATACAAATATTAGGCATTTGCACTATGGTTAGAATTACCATCAGTATTAGTTTCAGTATTAGTATTAATAGTAGTTGTTCTGTTTAACGTGATTCCATTTGGCTGGTGGATTTTGAAGAAACACTGTGGATAACTGTAACTCCTCAGACCCATCTTTTCTGTGACTCTCGCTTACAAGGCCCAAGTGTCTCCCTCCTTGTCCCCCTCTCCCCTCAAGGACATTTGAAAACACATTTAAAAAAAAAATAGCAATATACAGCATCTCAAAAAGTAACATGTCATTTCTCCCCAAGAACAAATGACTCTGCCAGGCAGAAGCACTTGGCACCCTGTGCTTCACGCTTGGTGCTGATGGGCCAGTGCCAGGGGCGTGGGGCTTCAGGTGGCATCTGAAGACCCACACATCACCAGGTTCTGGGGCAACACCCTGCTGGAAGGCAGGACTGTACCCACCTAGAGCAGGAAACAGTTGCGGCTCTGTTACAGTAAAAATGAAATTTACATTTTAGCTACAGACAGGGCTAAAGATGGTCCTTAGCCCACACCCAAGGACACCCTCCAGGCCACCTCTGGAAGGAAGTCTGGCAACAAAAGCAGACACGAAGATACGCTAGCAGGACAGCAGAAGGAGACGTGAGGCTTTGTTGTAATCTGAACTTATTTATGGACGACCTCCAGCTCCACTGGAAATGTTGCTCATTACCCAGAAAGCCAAATTTGTGCAAGTTAATTTACAACTCGAAGACGTAATGTTATGGAGTAATCTAGACTTTGATTTATAGTAAATTTCCTACTGGCATGAATTTTTATACACCGGGCTTTAGCTGATCTCTCTAACTGACAAATAATGCTCAGCAATTATACACTATCAGGCAAACACGCTGTAACATACACTTTTACCCTTAATCCTGTATATAAATTTTACTTTTTATACTTGTGTGGTTCTCTTCCACATGTGAATTTTAGAATACTGTGCCCATTTACTATACTGTTTATCATGGTGAAATGTGACATAATTGTCTATTTCCTATATGAGGCAATTATTTTAAAAATCATGTTTGTGGTGTTGCTTCATGTTTCTTAAAAGAAACAAAACTTTCATGGCATAGGATATTTCCTTGATGATGTTTCACATCTGATTAAGTAAGTTTATTAACGCTCACTGATGGTCAACATGATCCTTCTTCAATGGAATAAATCCAAATACCCCTGGGGGGAAAATATTTTTAATTTTTCAAAACAGAGATTTGTTACACTAGAACCCATGTGTGTGTATGTATATGCATATACTGATGCATAACTAAAAGAATACCTGTGGGCATGAATATATGTACATGAATATATGTGCGGGTGTTCCTTAAATCCAAGGGGGGCTACTGATAGTGATAATTGTGGCGAAAACCAGGTCCTCTAGAAATATGGTTTGGGTAAGCATGGCTGTTTCTAAGACTCTATTTTTGGCACTTTTCCTCCCCATTCAAAGTGGTATCGTAAGGAGGAGGGAACAAAGAAGGATGAATGGGAGGCTGAGGGGGAGTATTTATGGGCAGGACGGTGTTTTCACGTCCCTTGCTAGTCATAATGCCCAGTTATTTCATTTTTCAATTTTTTATTTTCAAAATCTTAGCATTGGGAGGACTTTTCAAAAGACATGAAATACAGACATCGTAAAAGAAGACTGAGATTCATATACAGTAAGTCCCCTACATACGAACCTTCAAGTTGCGAGCTTTCAAAGATGCAAACGTGCGTTCGCGTGTCCAATCATGTAAGTTAGTTCATGTCTGGCGTACATTGTCACATGTGTGCATCCTCTACAAGTGGTTGTGCTTTTGTGTACTTTACTGTACAGTACTGTAGAGCGTACCGTAGTACACTATCTTTATTTCAAGCCCAGGATGTCTGAAAGCAAGTGTAAAAGCAGCAGTCATGTAGCTGGTACTGCTAAGAAGCACCAAGCAGTAACAATGGAAACAAAAGTGAAAATAATTGAGAGAGTGGAGCGAGGCAAAAAGATGGTAGTAAAGAACAAGGACAAGATCATGAACATGTGAAGTCTGCTGTGCTGATGATGTCAACAATAATATCGAAGAAGCGTGGAAAAGTGATGGAGGAGATGCAGAAAATTCTCAGTGTGTGGATGCGGGATCAGCATCAGCGTGGAGTCCCGCTCAGCTTAATGCTGATTCAAGAGAAAGCTAAGAGCCTTTAGGAAGACCCAGAGAAGAAACACAGCCAAGAATCAGAGGGTGCATCTCTTAATGCCAGCCATGGCTGGTTTCATCCGTTCGAGGCAACATAAAAGTAAGTGGCGAGGCAGTGAGTACAGATACGGTAGCTGCCTGGGAATATTCTGAAATGCTTCAAGAAATTATTGATGAAGGTGCGTATTTATCCGAGCGGCTTTTTAATGTGGGTGAGACAGGACTGTGCTGGAAGAGGATGCCAGACGGAAGTTACATCAGTAAAGAGGAAAAGTTGATGCCAGGCTATAGGCTAATAAAGCAACAAAGGATAGGCTAACTCTGCTGTTTGGTGGCAATGTTTCTGGCGATATGAAACTGAAGCCTCTCTTAGTTTATCATTCAGAGAACCCAAGAGCCCTTAAAAACATAGCTAAGGGCTCTCTTCCTGTTGCGTGGAAGAGTAATCCCAAAGCCTGGGTTACACAGGCCATTTTCCAGGACTGGTTTTTCCACCACTTTATCCCAGAGGTAGAGAAACATTGCTTGGAGAAGGACATCCCATTCAACGTTTTTCTGCTGCTCGACAGTGCTCTGGGCCACCCCCCATTCATGGATGACTTTCATCTCAACTTCAAAATAGTGCATCCGCCACCAAATACCACATCGCTCATCCAACCTATGGACCAGGGAGTTATACCGACTTTCAAGAAATATTATTTACGTCACACTTTTTATCAGAGAGTAAAGGCAAGTGACAAATCAGGAACAACCTTGCAACAATTTTGGAAGGACTATAACACCTACGAGGCTATAAAAAACACTGACTTTGTTTGGCATGAGGTTATGGCCGTCACCATGAATGAATTTGGAAGAAACTTTGCCTGCAGTTTGTCCATGATTTTCATGGATTTGAGAAGGTGGATGAGGAATACAAAGAGGTCTCCAGCAACACAGTGACCCTCAGAGAGAAGCTGGAGCTAGATCTGCAAGAGGACAACTTCATCCAACTCCTTGCTGTGCAACACGCGGAGGTTACTAATGAACACCTGATGGGATTGGAGGCCCAGAGAAAGGACGAACAGAGATAAGAGGAAGAACAAATAACTGAAGAACCAAAGAGATTCACGACGCAGGAAATGGCAAGGGGATTTTCTTTATGTGTGGAGGCACTGTTAGTTTTGGAGGCAAAGGACCCCAATGTACAACAGTACATGAAGGTTGCAGCAGCCGTTCAGAATGCAATCCAGTGCTACTCGTGTCATCTATGAGAAAAAAAGAGCTACTACCCAGACATCACTGGATCATCTTCTCAAGAGGGTAGACAGAAAAAAATCCAGCAAGGAACCAGAACCTCTGCCATCCACGTCAGGCATGAGTGAAATTGCAGCTTGCCTTCCATCTCCCATTGCTGACAATCCTTCAGCTCGACCATCTCCCACCTCCTCTCCCTCCTCCAGTCAGTAACTCTTCTTGCCTGTTCACTCGATGCCAGCACCTATATGCCAGCTGTTGTACTGTACCACTGTACTTTTCAAGGTACTGTACTGTAAGATTAAGAATGTTTTCTTCGTTTTTTGTATTTTTTTAAACATTTATTTATTTATTTTGGCTGCACTGGGTCTTCATTGCGGCGCATGGGCTCTAGAGTTCATGGGCTCAGCAGTTGCAGCGCACAGGCTTAGTTGCAGTATGTGGGATCTTAGTTCCCCCACCAGGGACTGAACCCGGACCCCTGCATTGGGAGTGTGGAGTCTTAACCACTGGACCACCAGGGAAGTCCCCTGTTTGTTTTCTATGTGTTATTTGTGTGAAAAGTATTATAAATCTATTACAGTACAGTACTATATAGCCGATTGTGTTAGCTGGGTACCTAGGCTAACTTTCCTGGACTTATGAACAAATTGGACTTACGAACAGGCTCTCAGAACAGAACTCGTCCGTATGTAGGGGACTTACTGTAATTATAGAAGTTCTATGGGGCAAAAAACAATCAACCACCACAACAAGCCAAAACAAAAAATAGCAAAAGACCTCACATAAGCAAAGGTATAAGATAAATGACAATTAGGTAAGCACATTTCGGATAAAGAACCTGCACATTCTTTGACACATTAATAAGAAAAAGATCCACTAGCCCAGCAGAAATATGGACAAATGATATGAATAGGCAAATCACGAGAGACACACGTAAATGACCAATCAATGAAAGGATGTTCACACACAAAAATATTAGGAAAACAAAAAGTAAAACAACAAAACCCCTCTTTCTGGGGCTGTCTAATCAAAAAAAAAACCAAAAAGGACAGCAGGAGAATTCAAACAAATAATTACAAAATGAGCAAAAGGCAAGATAATATAATAGACAAAGAAAAGATCATAATGAGGACAATAGATCTCTATGTAGATGAAATGGATAATACTTTGGGAAAATAAAAATAATAAAATTCACTGGGAAAAGAAAGATAATACCCCCCAAATCATGAAATAAATGGAATATGTTGCAAAATAATTATCTCCAAAAATGGCCCTGGGTTTGGGTCCCTTGACAGAGAGAGCACTTTCAAGAACAGATCAATTTTTTTTTGTCTGCTTAAAGAGTTTTGGAAATATAGACCACTTCACAATTTAATCTTCAAAGCTGCCATGGCTTAGATACATAAAAGAAGAAATTATAGGCTAATTCCACTTATGATTATGATATAAAAACCATAAGTCATAACACTTGCAAAGAAAACCCAGTAACATATTAAAAGAATAATATAAACATAGCCAAGTAAGATTTATTCAGGGAAAGTAGGACAGTTTAATATTAGGAGTTCTATAACTTATCACATCATAAGTCAAGAGAGACAAATATATTCAATATATGTGATCATCCAAGTCAATGCTTCTTAATCAGTGGTACACATCAGCATCATGGGGCCGATTTTTAACATGGCCAATTATCCTGCAGCATATCTGGCTCAAGTCCTGGTCTTTTTCTTTTTTTTTAAATGCTCTTTGGGAATTCTTATGTATACCTCTGAGATCCATTGATTTAGAAAAATGCTTAAGAGGCATTTGGTAAAAATTGAAAAATTCCTGATACAAAATCACAAGAAACTAAAAATAAGAGTGCATCTCTTTAATAAGGATGATCTCACTTGAATAGTGAACATAATAATGGTTAACTACTGGCAGCATTCCCATGAAAACCAGATACAAGACAAGGGCACCCACTCTAGTCACTAGTATTTAGTATTGTTCCAGAGATTCTAAGTAAGCAATATGACAAGGAGAGGATATTAAAACATAGCTATCGTAAAAGAGAAGTCAAATCATCATTATTTACAGGTCATATGATTATCTACTCAGAAAGCGTAAGAATCAGCTAAAAAACTACTCGAACTAATAATTCAGGAAAGCAACAGGTTAAAAAAATTCACTAAGCTCTCCTATAACTTGTACTGCCAGTTCAAAGAGACAATGGGAAAACTTTCTATTCATAATAGCCAATAGGTATATAAAACAGAATAAATAAACCTAAAAAATCAATTACAAGTTCCAATCTGAAAAATATCAAAATGGAAAAAATGTGTAACTTAGAATTAAAGCCATACAATAAGTGAATACAAATAACATAATATAAAAGAATACCTCAATCATAACAGCTACTATTTACTGAATGTGTAACATGTGCCAGTTATTGTATGGAGATGAGTGTTTTACATACATTATTTCATTTCCTACTCACAACAATTTACTTTTAGCTAGGACATGCCAAAATTATATCCATTTTACACATGTACCTTTTGCCCCAGGTCACAAATCTAGTACTTGGTAAATCCTAGATTCAAATCCAGCCAAGTCTTCCATGTTCCTGATCACAGGTTTTACGACAAATATCTCCCCACACTGAGTTGGGAGCATCTTATCTTGTTCTTTAGTTCTGTGTTATGTGTCAGTAAATGATATGCCAATAAGAGTTCATGAAAATCAAAATCTTTCCACATCACTATTTACTAAAACTTCCTAAGTGGGGAATGGCAACAAAAGGCTTTGAAGGAAACCATCAGTGAATTCCAGGGCCTCAGCTTGCAGTATGTCACCCAAATATATTTGGACACTCAGTCATGGCTGTTCTGGGCTCCTGCCAAAGACTTCGTGTAAGACCTTGAGCAAGGCAGTTTGCCTTTGCTGAGCTGAGTACTCTGTTAATATTCAAAATAATGTTGAGGTAGCCACAGCAAAGCCCAGGAAGGGATGTCCAGGGCTGTGACATTTTGCAGAGGATACCCATATTCATCACCTTGTTTCAAGTTCAGACCTGCCCTTGAGACCTCTAACAGAGCCCTTCATGTGAGACAGAAAGTGACACTTGAACTCTTGGAAGGAGAAGCACTGGGAAGAAAAAGACCCTAACATCCCTGACGCCACAGCCCGTCCCACCAGCACTGCTCCCCAGGGTAGGTAGGTACTCAGAAAACATTCCCTGACTTCTCCAAATGATCCTAATGAAGGCCTGGGGGAAGAGCCATTTGTTACCTGTGAATTTTCAAGTTCATACAATGCATTCATTTAATTTTCAAAAAATGTTTTTGTCATGCCTTGGTTGCTTGGTCCCTTTTCTTTCCTCAGAAAGTCTAAGGACAGAAATGGCTCTTATATTTAAAAAAAAAAAGGAAGAGGCATACAAAGGATGAAGGACCATATTGGATAAGCAGCTTATAGGTACCTTCCTTCATTCCTCGGTGCTTCCCCGTAAAACGGGAATGGTCGAGCTGTCAAAAGAAGGGACCTGGGAAGACATCTCACTGCTCCTGTCCTCTCAGCCTCCCATACAGATATCCCTGGACTATCACGGACGGGCACCCCATATTGGTTCCCACTGTGTACTCTGATATATTCTTTTATTTTAAGGCTTTCTCACACCTCAACTGGAATTCCTTTCATTCCCACCTCTCCAGGAGAGATAGCCCACTGAGGAAGGTCTGCCTGTGTCAGGCAGACACTCTTGCTCCTATAAAAGACCACAGGTGACTTACCTAAGGGGTAATTCCAGTATTTTCTTGGGTGCCTTTCCTGGGTGCTCAGTCCCATTATTTTTTCTACTTATCCCCAGCTCCCCACACCCTTCCCTCTTCCCTCTCCTTCCTTTTGCATTTCAGAAACAGGCACCACCATCTGGCCATTTAATCAGACCAACAGACCAGATTATCCTTGACTTCTCTCTCTTACCCACCAGGTTCACTCCATTTACTCATCCCAAATCAGTACTTTTCTCTCCATTTCCGTTGGGAAGACTACTACCATGTCACATGTCACAACCCCAATAAGCTCCTTACGGACTGTACCACTTTTATCCATTTATTCAATAATTACTGAGTCCCTCCTATGTTCCAAGAACTATTCTAGGTTCTGGGAACATGGGAGCAAAAAAAAAAAAAAAGAGCAAACAAAACCCATCAGGGGAAATGGAATGGGGAATGAGAAGTACTACATTATTGTCGTGAGTAGGGTGCATCAGGAAAGGCTTCCTGATGGCATAGAGGCTCTTTTGCTCCCACTCTCTCCAAGTTCCTCTCCACTCTCCATATGGCAGCCTGAACCATCTTTTCAAGATACAAATCAGATCAAGTTACCTGTCTACTTGGAAAGATCCACTGACATTTTAAATAACGTTCATCACCCCCATTATTATTTTTTGTCACTATAAGTAAGAGGTATCAAATGAATATGTGATAAATAAACAGTACTGTATACTTGGTACTCTGCCTGTTACTGCCATTGGAAATACTGAAGGAATCTATAAAGCATACTTCTCACCTCCTGAGCTTACAATCCGATCACTGAAGCTACTATTTATTAAGCATTTACTGTGCACCAGGAGTGTTTGATGGCAAAATGTAAGCAAGGCTCCATTTCATCGTTGAATTCTGTCCTCCCAGCTAGTCCACAAGCTCTCTTCCAGGCTTCTAGTCTTTCTGCAGATATTCTTATGCTGTTTTGTATACAGAGGGTACTCAATCAACATAATGAATAGAATAACGCTGTGTATGTTAATTTGATAGTATGTTTGCTGCCAAGACAGGTAACATATCACATATTCATGTCATTATGACAATATCAACCACAACAAATACTATCATTTATTGAACAACAGACTGCTTTCTTCAAGTTTTCTCATTTAATTGGCATTCCACCCCTATGAGGTGGGACTGTTACTATCCCCATTTTACAAAAAAGTAAAGTGAGGTTCAGCAGATAGCAAATGGCAGAGTCATAATTCACACCTTGGACTCCAAAGCCAGAAACGGCTTGTGTAGCCAGCCATAGCAGAGGCCACAAAATGTGGTCCCATCCTACAGTTGGACCCTGAGGTGTCCCACACAGAGCGGCACACTTTTCACTCACACCATCAAATAATTCTCACCCAGTAGCACCCACAGTGATGCAGTGAATGCTCACCAAAGCATGAAATGAAGGGTTCACATACAGTTTTACAAATATCTGCACTTCACATGAGGAAGTATGCTCAGTAGCAAGGAGTTTGGGCTTGGCAGGCCAATTGCATGGGCTCAAGTGTCAGCTTGGCCACTCCTTGGTTAAGTCACCAGTCTGGGCCTCAGTTTCCCCATGGATAAAAAGGAGCAAATATTTATACTACCAATAAATATTTACCTTAGCATCGACTGTTACTTTTAAAACTATTTTATAAACAGATATTGATTTTCTCATACCAACAGTCTACTTATCACAATTAGTGCTAAACTGATTCAATCTCAAGTAATTCTCAAGTAATGAGAAATGTGGGATTTACTTTTTGAAATATTTTGTTCTTTCCCCTAGAATGACAGTCCTAAAGAAAAACTTTTCTGCTGATGCCATTTATTTATTTATTTTTAATAAATTTATTTATTTTTGGCTGCATTGGGTCTTCGTTGCTTCGTGCGGGCTTTCTCTAGCTGCGGCGAGCGAGGGATACTCTTTGTTGCGGTGCACCGACTTCTCATTGCGGTGGCTTCTCTTGTTGCAGAGCACAGGCTCTACACACACGGGCTTCAGTAGTTGTGGCATGTGGGCTCAGTAGTTGTGCCATGTGGGCTCTAGAGCACAGGCTTAGTAGTTGTGGCACACGGGCTTAGTTTCTCCACGGCATGTGGGATCTTCCAGGACAAGGGCTTGAACCCGTGTCCCCTGCATTGGCAGGTGGATTCTTAACCACTGCGCCATCAGGGAAGCCCTGCTGATGCCATTTAAACATATGATGCTTATCTGCAAGTTAACTTCCGAGATAGACTGATAGCATCTCTCAGTGTGCCTATCACTTAGGATTACTGAGGTTGGAGAATGCCCATCCTTGAGAACACAGGAAAAATAGTCATCTGCCTTGGGTAACAAAACATCATTGCTTTGCCCCTACAGGTGATAACGTGAAGATCACCAAACACACATTCTCAAGGTGGCATCCCCACACTGAAAGCCACAGGTGGCCATTAAAAAGACTGGACAGTAACTAAGAAACTAGGGTTAGCTGTCGAATATCCAAAATGATATTGGCTTCCATGACATCTCTATATCTTTCACCCCAACCACTATAGGTTACCACATTTCATGTCTTTAAATTCAAAAAACTTTTTTTTTTTTTGCGGTACGTTGGTCTCTCACTGCTGTGGCCTCTCCAGTTGTGGAGCACAGGCTCCGGACGCACAGGCTCAGCGGCCATGGCTCACGGGCCCAGCCGCTCAGCGGCATGTGGGATCTTCCCGGACCGGGGCACGAACCCGTGTCCCTTGCATCGGCAGGCGGACTCTCAACCACTGCGTCACCAGGGAAGCCCTCAAAAAACTTTTTTAAATTAATTACATGTGATTAAGATATTATCTTAAACTAGGATGCTTTTGTTCTAGAGGGGGAAAATACTTGTTATAGTAGATAAAATTCATTTTGAATAGGCTGAAATAGACCACTCTTTGAGGAGTAATTTTTTCACAGGTTATGTAAAATCCTGTGTTTCTTGGCTCATGTGTGTTTTCTGTTTCTGTTCAGAGAGCTCTGATTTGTCTCCCCCAACTTTGTGATTTTCCCTTTAACTCCACAGAGGAACAGAATGAAGGTTGAGAGGGAACTGTGGTTTGAGATCTGCCACGGAGGTTCATCATTTTCCATCTTTTCAGAAAAGAAAGAGTTTCAAGATTTTCTATAGAGCTTGTCAAGGTTCTTCATATTGGTCACCAACTTATGTAACTGTGTAAAAAAAATGCTGCCTTGATGAGGTCATAGGACCCAAACCAGTCATATCAACAACAGAGCTCGGTGAGACTTTGAAATACTTCATAGGAACTCATAAATTATGTCTGTAGGTAAAAAAGCCTTCCCTGGTCTGTTCATTGTTTGGAGTCCCTCTTCGAACATGACACCTTGGTAAGCTTTCTTCACCCTTTAAGTTTTAACATCTACTATTCCCTTTCCCTCCCACATTTTTCTAGGTTTTGTGGGTTCTACACAAATAAAGTCAGTCTGCACAAATCACAATCACACAGGTGAAGTCTTCCTTGATGTTTCAAATTGTGCGTCAATCACCATCCACAGGAAGCCAACTGGGAAACATCCCTTAGCCTCCTGGTATCTGTCAGGAGTTAGTCCTTTGCATGTGGCCAGAAGTTGCTACCAAAGCTAGTTTCCACAAGTGCCAACAAAACAAAAAGCTGTTCATTTAGGCTTTCATCATATATTACTTAACACTTAATATATGTGGATAATTCTGGATAACAAGGACATTTAAAGGAATAAGCAAAGAGTTTTATGACAGAAAGCATCACAGGGGAGGGAACCGCAGTACAACACTATGGGGGTTCGGAAACAGTAAAGGTTACTTCCAGTTGCAGGAAAGACTTCTCGCAAGAGGTGTCATTTAAGCTAGGCCTTGAAAGAATGGTAGGATTGCTACACAGGAATTGAAAAAAAGAACATCTGACCCAAACAGAATGACTAAAAGAACCGCTGGGAAGTGAGATCGTTCAGGGTACACAGGGAGAACCTTAAAATAAATCCGGATCAGAAGACTTTCTTAATGTTCCTGTTTAGCCTCTCAGTGTTTAGATGACAGAAAGGGTCTTCAGAAAACTAACCAGCACCATCCTTTGCCATCTAACCAAACCTCACTTCAAATTTTATTATTAAAAAAAGATGTTTTTAAACTTATAGTTTCAAGGTTTCTTCCCCCACATTTTCTCAGTTGCTTCTTTTAGCTAACCTCAATCCCTGTGCTATAATTTTGAGCCTATATCTTCAACCTGTTTCCATGGGCAATAGCTGCTTCTCACGGTCTTTACATCGATTGTCTTTCCGCTCTTCCCAACCCCCTAATGCCCTGTGTTCCTCAACCTCAACTCTCTCCTACTCTGTGAATCTCTTACAGCACTGAAGGGTGCTCTGCCTGTGCCAATGAAGAGGTAGTGAGAGATGCCTCCTGAAACCTGTACAGTCCACAGCTTCTCATTAATGCTGCCTGGAAGTGCCCCTGACTTTCAGCAATGCCTCTACTTGGGGTGGGCTGTCTTGACTGGGTCTATGCAAAGCCAGATCTCTACCACCTTCTGCTCACAGAGTTTGTTTTTCTCCTGCCCCATTGAACTGAATTCAGACTGATTGTTTCTGATCACGTCTTTAACATATCAAGGACACAAGGAATTCTAATCCTTTCCTCCAAGGTGCCAGCTACTTCTGAGTGGTTTGCTTTCCAACTCAGTGGTTAAAGGGACTTTGAAATCAACCATGTGTTTAAAATATTGAACAAAGACTTAGATCTTGAAATGTGCATTTATCCTTTCACTTATTTTCTTAAATCATGAATTGACTACCACGTATGGATCCTGCCTGTACATCTGTTTTAGATGTGGGAATTTCTTTTAATTCCTTCATCATTTGAGTTAAACTCTCCATACTATGTCACATTTAGCTTGCAATATGCCAACAGACAGTGGAATAATTTTCTTTTGCAAATCTGATAAAAAATGAGCCGAGTCCTGTCCTTCTGTGGAACGTGTGTGAATGGTGGTATGGTGGAAAGTAGGGGGGTTCTTTAGAGAAAGCCAGAGCCTTGCTTAACCATGAATTTTGGATGGAATTACAGAGCCCTCTACACACTGAACCCAATGTCATGAAAATTATTCAAATGCCTTCTTGGTGCCAAGGTCCATGCCCATTGAGTTCATTCCTGAGGGGCAAGAGAGTCCAGTCTCTGGTTCTTCATGCTAGGGTCTGGCCTCACGATTAATTCCACGTGTGTGACTGTGAGTGTAGGTGTGTGCATAAGGCTCTCCTGCTGCTGCTGCTGATTATAAATAACCATATTTATAATTTTGTCATACTTACTATGAGCCAGGCACTGTGCCAGGTATTTTACATAAATGTTTAATTAAGCCTTCCCAGTAAGTCTGTTACATTGGATAAGTACTATTATTATTCCCATTTTATGGATGAATAAACTGAGGCTTAGAACGATAAAAGTCATCTGAACCAAAATTTATACACTCCAAAGTCTTGACCAATATCTGCCTACCATTCTGAATGTCTTGTCGCTAAGCTAGAGTCTGAGGGAATGTTGCTCCAGGTTTGGGCTGTGGCTGGATTGGAGGGTGAGTTGAATGAGCCCTACCCAAGGACAACAACGGCAGCATCTCCCTCAAGATGGTGAATAATGAAAAATGCCCGTGGCCTGTATCCAAAAGGAAAGATCTACTCAGCTCTTAGAAAGGTCACTCCCAGAAGAAAATATAATGCTTTGAGTCCTTGTCCTAGATACGTATGAATGCAACATGACCTGTGGGGTCAGAGACAACTTGGTTTTAATACTACCTCCCTTAATTACAATCTTGACCTGAGGCAAGGTACTCGGTGTCCTTGAGCATCAATTTCTTCATCTGTAAAGTGGAGATAAGAATAGTACATGTCTATTAATACCCAGTAGGGATGTTATGAGACATATGTTAGATAAAGCCCAGTGCTTGATTGCTAAAAGATAACTTCTATTTTTATTGTTGTTAGCCAAGCTCAGCCATCCCCATTCAGATACAGGGCCTGACTTGGCATCTTAATTATTTCTTACATGAATATTTCACTATTAACTTTTTATGCATTTTACCTCACATAAGATCTTTTACTCACTAACATTTCATTTTATTTTAAATGAGAAATAGGAACAAGAGAGATAAGAAACATTCCTCTCTCCAGTAAATCTACAAAGACCCCAAACAGATATCTATTAATCCTAAGAACTCACTGGAGATTTACCAGTCCACACTGACAATACTACCCCTACAGGCTCAAAAGAGTCTCAACATCAAATATTCAAGACGAGAGCACAGCTCAAGCCCAAAGAAGTCTCATGGTAGTTTCTGAAACACAGAGGCTTTCTGATTCCTAGGACCTTTTAGTACCTATGATAAGAAAGCTATGTCTGAAAGAGACCTCTCCAACCCTGGGAGATTTTTGATGTTGACCCAGCCCCCAGTATTATTGACTACGACGCCAAGAGCACATTCATTCTTGCAATCCTTTCATTATGTGAACCACACAAAATAAGCCAGTACTTCCAGAACCTTCTATATTAAACTTCCTGGAAGAAGGGAGAAGAGAGGCTTCTTAACTAAGACCCAGTTAAATCCATTTTCTTCAAATACTGTTTAGGTCAAGTCTTACTACCTCCCGTCTCTTAACTGAAAGTCAAGGAGAATGTGGCAGGGGTTAGGTCAGTTCCAGCTGGGATGAAGAGCCATGTCTGCCTTAAAAGATGGTCCAGAATCCCCACTGACAATCTCACAGTTCCGTAAACACTGAGCCTCCCACTGGGCAGGAGACAGTCCTCAAAAAGTATCTTGAGTCCAGGCCATGTGCTAGGAAAGGGCCCATGAAATCTCCTCTGTTTCTCCCCAGCATGATCATTAGCTACAGTGGGAGGACAGGAGACAATTCAAAGCAAACAAAAA
The DNA here is from genome assembly GCF_949774975.1 of Lagenorhynchus albirostris. NCBI lineage: Eukaryota > Metazoa > Chordata > Mammalia > Artiodactyla > Delphinidae > Lagenorhynchus > Lagenorhynchus albirostris. The sequence goes on along the minus strand of NC_083104.1, from coordinate 33,421,145 downwards.
GCAACACAAAGGTATTTTGATCCTTTTGTCCTGTGAATTTTTATCTTAGAGGTTATTTCCCTTAAGAATTCAGTCTCCTTCCTCAATTCTCGTCTAGAAATACCAAGCCCATCAAGTAGTTAGGATGATATAGAGACAGGAGCAATGGCTAAGTCCCTTTGGGCACCATATCAATTCCACAGCTGAGTAGTTGGCCAAAGGCCTTAAACATACCCTTCCTCTTCCCTGGGCCTTGGTTTCCCAGAATCAAACATATATAGGCTGGAGTAAACGGCCACGAAAGTTAGCTCTGTTCAGTTCTGAGGCCTGAAGTTTCCATTTTCATTTTTGTTTTGTTTTTAAATAAATTAATTTATTACAGAATAACATGCATACAGAAAACTTCACACATCATAAATGTACAACTCCATGCATTTCACAAAGTGATCATACGTGTGTATCCAGTGCCCATCCCAAGAAACAGAACATAACCAGCACTCAAAAGCCTTCTTGTGCACTCCCTCAGTCACTTCCTAACAGGGGTAATCACGGTCATGAGTTCTAACACCATAGATTTGTTGTGCTTATTTGGACTTTATGGGATCATATGTTCTTTTCTCCTTTGTGCCTGGCTTCTTTCACTCAACAGGTTGGTAAGATTTATCTTTGTCGTGGAGGTTACAATAGTTCATTGTCATTGCTCTAGAATATAACACTAGCCTTAGGTGTAATATTTGTGGTTTATACTAGACGTCCCCAATTTTGTCCTGTAACTTATGACCCACCATGATTGTCCTGCAAACAGAAGTAGAAACACAGAAGAACCCGCCTGAACTGCCTAAGAGAGTCTTTGTTAACTGCATCTTGGGGCCATGGATGCTATGTTCTTTCTAAATCCACAGGAGCCTTATGGTCAGAGAAGCTGAAAACAAAGTGTCAACAGCACCAAACTTACTTGAGCAGTACATTTTGTACTTACTACTATTCCGTAAGATTTATACAGGTTAGACTTGAGGCCCCTTAGGAGTTTCTAACAACACTGATGCATAGAGAAATTATAGAGACACTGACGATAAGCCTAATATACAACTTAGTTTAAAGAAAAAACATTCAGTATAAATGAAAGAAAATAACTTATGTGCGAGAAGAAAGAAAAAGACATTGTGCAGGGTTATGTCAGGTAAAATTGCTATCATTTTTTCAAACAATTAGTCTGAGAAGAACTCACAAGGAACGCTGGAAAAGACAGGCACAGGGTTGTAATCTCGGGATAATAAACTGGATAGAGTTAAAAAAAAATTTAGCCACATTTTTGAAAAAGGAAATAAAACCTTTCCTATTTAAGCAAATGATCAAACATAGAGGGTCATGAGGTTACTGGTGATGCAAAAAGGCAAGAGAAGTTCCAGAGCCATCATCCGTACCCCTTGACAAGGCCAGGAGACCTTCTGGCATCAATACGATTTGATTTGGCAGCCAGCGTTGACACTGTTGGGACTCATCAGCCTGAAGAAAGGCTCTTCTATTGCCCAGATTTAAGGCAATGACTTAGCCTCACAAGCTTGGATTTTACCACAGAATACTCTGAACTGGGCTCCTAGTCTCCTACTGTGACTTCTTCCCTCCGTTCTCTGAAATGAAGCCTGAAGGATCTCCCCCCAATGCAAACTTAATCATGACATGCCTCCATTGAAAAGCCTTCCATGATTCTCTATTGCCCACTGGATAAAATCCAAATTCTCTATTGTGGCTTTCAGGGCTCTTGGGATCAACCTCTGTTTACCTTGCCCTGCCCATCTCTCACCATTCTCTAGCCACATGGAACTTCTTAGAGCTCCCTTCACCTAGAACACTTTCCACCCCAGCGTTTGCCGGCCTAATTCTGCTTATCTTACAGGTCTCAGGGAACTGCTGGCTTCTCTGGAAAGGTTTCCTTGATGGCCTTACGGTGCCCCTGCAGCCTCCCACAGCACACTAATCACAAATTGCTGTCTGGTTCCCTGTGGCAGACGTTCTGGTCAGTGCCTCACTCTCATCCCCTCAGCATTCACAACCACGGAATTTGCCAACAGAGTCCTACTGTGGAAACCTGCAACACCACCTGAAGGCTTCTTCTCAGCCTGCCCTGCACATATAGGCCAGTATACCAAAAGCTCATGCTCCTGGAAGCATCCCTCAGCTAAGGGTGGAATAAAGATGGAGAGTGACTATCTCAACTTTCTCCTCCTCCGGATAAGTTACTTGTTCCTAAATCCTTGCCTGAAGGCCTGTTTCTGGGGAAACCCAACCTGAGACACTGGCCCATCTCCCAGCCAGACTGTGAGCTCAGCAAAGCTAAGGACTGAGGTCTCTCGTTTGTCAGTGGGCATCCGCAGTGCCTGTCACATTCCTGGCACAGAGTAGATAAATGTTTTTTGACTAAATGGGATACAACACTCAATGAACACCTATTTCATTGTTGGTTTTCTATTTAAAGGAAAGATCGAGCCTAGCAAAGAGCACAGACCCTGGAGTCAAAAGACCTGGGTTCAATTAAAAGAATGAAATCCTCCACTTCTGATGAGTGTGACCTTGGGCATAGGGGCATGGTGGGGGAAGGGGTACGACTACTGACTCTGCTCCTCTTCTGTCCAACAGGAGTCTTTAGGAGACTCGAAGAGAGCTTCTTAAAACTGGGGAGAGTTACACATATGTAAATTGTCCTTATTTTAGGCATTTATGTAATTCTTTGTGACTAAGTAGGGGAAAAGAGATTTTATCCCAGATACCATAAACACTTGTGGTGGGAAGAGGAAGTTGATGAAACTGGGGGCTGGGTAAACACTTAATTCCATTTGGAGAGTCTTTTAGACATTGAAATCTCTGTTTTAATAAAGATCATATTTATTAAGGAAATATGATCAAGGAAGTAAAATAGGCTTTGAAAAGTCTAGGAATAATTGCTAAATATAAATAGACATAAAAAGATATGCCTATATTCCTCTCTCTCAGACTTGTAATGCACCATATCGAATACAAACCCTCTCAGTATGGTTCTTACTTTGTTTTTCTCCTTTAACAGCTTCAAAATTCCTAAACACAAATGGAGAAATGTCTGAGATTTTTTTTCCAGATTAAGCTAAAATCAAGTGTCATCTGTGCCTTCACACTGCTGTTTTTATTTTGTGAGACATGCCAAACCCTATATTACCCAACCAGACCACAATTTTGAATATAGGACTTAATAAAAGAGTAAGAATCAACAATTAGAATATGGCCTAAAACAGTGAAATTCTTAGTTGTGGTCAATACCGAACATCAATATGGAATAAACTGAACATTTTTTGACATCTTTTAAATTTAAGGACCAAAAAATAACTGTTTTGTTTTCTGGAGAGAGGCAAAGCGAGGAGCAGTTCACAGGGAAAACCCGGATTCTTCATCATATTGATTAGCACTCCGTAAGGGTAAAAAGTATGTGAAAATTATTCCCACAGAGTTCTCAAAGTTAGTGCTTCCAGGGCTGGGCTTTCTCTTCAGACCCTCACCCACGACTGTGTATCTTATGTATCCATGCACATGGAGGACATAAAATACATGTCAAACAAAATAAAGCAAGTTATTAAGTACAACAAAACCCTAAATCTTGGTGGAAGTCAACAGATAAACAGACTATAACAGTAGAATAGTCTAAATACACAATGCATAATTCATGGCTAACCCAAGGCTGGGCTTGGGCAATATTTCACTGACTCCCCTTGCAGTCTTTGAGGTTAAGACTGGGCAAATTGCACTGCCTTTGCTAACTCAGCAAAACTCTGGACAATCAAAAAAGAAAATCCCATCTCTTCTAATAACGGGAGCAGGCAAGAAGGCAGAGGGTGGAGAGGGTGTTGTTTAGTTCTTGAAGCTAGACATTGAAAAGTTGCTGTGTACTAAGCTATCCACTATCTTTTTAATAGATAGTTTTATTGTGGACAAATGTTTACGTCTTCTTTAGGCTATTGTGCTCCTAAAATGAAGAGAGCTGACCAACCTCTTTCCCCACACTCCATCACCCACCCCTGTGCTCAGTTCACAGTAGGCATCCAATAAACATGTGCTGAAGAAACTTCCTTTGATTTCCATTTGTTGTCCACTGGATGCAGCAATGAAGTGCACCCGTGAATATACAATGCCCGATAACAACAATAATGGAAACCTGAATAAAACGCAACATCTTCATGCAAATTGGAATCTTAGACCATTTCTCACATTTATCATTTCCCAAAATATAGGATGAACTAACAAATGAGTGTATATGATTTTCCCCAAAGCTGACAAGGCAAAACCAAGTCCTTGGCAGCTCTCCACTGGCCACAAATGAGGCTCTGTACTGCTAAGGACCACCAAGTCTTCCAGAGGCTACAAAGCTGAATGGGTTGTGGGATACCATGTAGAGTGCATTGTCATTTTTGGCAATTAAGAAATAAGAGAGGAAACGCAAGTGTCAAGTCATCACCAGCAAAAGTTCATGTCTTACTGGGACATGGGCAAACCATGCTTGGTAGTGCTACAAGTCTGAGCCTTGGGCAGTAAATGGATATGTCCACATAATAATAGAATTTAAAAGAATGCTGTGAACACAAAAAGGTGAGAACTACCCGATTAGCCTTTCTAAGCTAATGGATTTAACCAATCTTTAACATCTTCATTTGAGTACATTTCAGTTGATTGTTTGCTAATCAAAAACCCAGGTGAATAGTCCAATTACAGAATATCTGTGTCTTAGAGTGTCTATAGGACTGTTTTTGCCTAAGAGTGAGCAGAAAAGATACTGGGCCTGCCGTGAAGAAGGTTTCCTTCACTGTTTAAGTGTGTAAAGGGGTAGTAGGAGACCAAAAAATTGTGTTTTGATTGTTATACAAGTCATGTTAGTGTGACGTATTGATTATATAAATATAATGATAACAAAATAATATTGTTAATAAAACATTAAAATGAAAAACAAGTAGAAAAGCCTAGATAAAGCAGAAATAATTTACACTGAATGTGATGAAAGGGCTAACACTATTCTTCCTGTGAATAACCATATAATTTAGGGCCTCTGTCTGCACTTAGCCATATTATTGAAAACCTTACTATATCATTAATGAATAAAGAGAAAGGCAGGCTAACAGAAGAACTTGAGTGCTAGCTCAGAACTTTCAAAACATTTAGAAGATGGTGGTGACTGGAAATCTTTTAATACGTGATATGCCTAAGCAAAAATCCATGGGGAAATGCCTAGGTACAGGAATAATTCCAGATCTCTGCAACATAGGCAAACAAATTAGAATGTCTCTCTATACCTTTGAAATGTGTACTGAAAGCAAAACCATGTACCTTTTACAATATGGAAATAAAAAACAGTACTCTCATGTTATGGTACCAGCTTTTACTGGGGGTTGTTGCAAGAGACAGCTCTATGAAAACCACATCTGCATTTGCTGGAAAGGGCTGTTGAGGGCATTATCCATTATGTGGTTCAATATTCCTATAGAAAATCACACACAAGAAACTGTTTTTAATATCTGGTGCCAGGAAAATCTCTATCTCCAGGAGCTGGTCCATTTCCTCCTTTCTAATAACAAAAATGGTACAATTTATCCCATTTCCCTTTTTGCCCTGCCTGCCAGGGAGTTCAGGGCCAAACTTGATGACCAATCATAGTAATCAGAATGGACTTTGTGGTTAGCAGAGTTACTTCCTCCAGGTTTTCAAGGCTTTCATTTTCAATTTTTATTTTTTATTAATCGTGGTGTGTGTGTGTGTGTGTGTGTGTGTGTGTGTGTATGCACACACTTGAAGACATGGGCTTTATTGTAACTTCAATTCCTATTTGGAAAATGATGAATTATGTTTACTGCATAAAAGATCCAGGAAGATGTAAAAATATGCTTTTTTTTAGTACAGATAGTTTTCACACACATGTGTGTGAGCATAGTATCTTGTATTTCTCTCTGGGAACACTTCTACATAAGTTAAGTGCTAGTCAGTGTCACACCCAGACAAGTTTTATTCTGCTTATGGATTATTTCTTTGACAAAGTAATATATTCTTATTTACAGTTGATGCCTTTCAGAGAATTAACACATAATTCTGCAAAACTGCGTTAAACTCACGGTTATCAATGAAGTCCTTAAAGCTGGCTCTCATGGTTTGGCTGAACTCACAGAATCACTGCACAGAATTCATTTATGTTACGTATACCAAATGTTTGAAATGGACCATCATGTCATTTTCACTTTGCTTCAATGTTTTCTTTTTTCTTAAGCAATACATAGGAAATTAATGGTTGATTTGTTTCAAATGGTCTATTTTCCTGCCCTGAGCCTGTTCTATTAGCCAGCTTACATTTAAACATATTTTAGTCATAAAGGTTTTTCCACTGACTAATAAGCAAAATACAGCTTTACAAAATCCCAAGAAAAGTACATTAACTTTCTTTCAAATTGTTGTTTTAAAAAAGTGTTCCACATTGAATTCCCAAGCTTGGGACAGACCGGAAAGATCCCATGAGTTTTTAAACCATATTCATTTCCCTGAGCATGGGGGCTCTGCCTCCTGGATGGTACAATGCATTCAGTCCTCCTGTCAGTTAGAATTTAGGAAGTCATTTCTCTTTAATGGTTGCCAGACCTCCTGGATAAGCTGGGGCACTTTGCTTTGCCCTGGATCTCCACTGAGAATGGAACCTTCCTACTTACTTTCCCTTTCACCACCATAAGAACACTGGGATCCTGCTGGCGTAAAACTGTTTTGACCCCTGAATCATAAAGCTGTACCTTAACAGTGAGATTGTTTGCAATTAAGTAACTGATCCTTTTCCTATTTAACTTGAGTCAGTTCATTTGATACTAACACCAGGCTTCTGTAAGCCCACCTCTCCACCCCCCACCTCTTACTCCCTTGACAGGTCTCCAAGAGTATCTGGGCAACTTTGTTCTTCAACTCTGCACATAACAAGAAACCAAGAGGCCACAGAGGGACTGGAGATCAGCACAGGGCCTGGAATCAGACAGACCCACCTCAGATTGAATCTGGGTTCTGACACTTACTAGCTACACGACTTTGGGTAAGTTACTTACTTTGGTGGAACCTAAGTCTCTTCATCTGTAAAAGGTAGATACTAGTAACGGTACCTGCCTCACAGGATTGCTTCATTCATTTGGCAAACAATTACCCAGAATACCTACTATTTGCCAGGAACTGTGCTGGGCTCTAGATACACAGTCAGAATATACACGGATCCTGCCCTCATAGGAAATACATAGTTACAAATTTCTGTCAGTGCTCTAAAACAAAATGACAGAATTCTTTGGCAAGTATCAATGAGAAGTGGAGGGAAACGGCTTTACAGAGGGAAATCAAGGAAATCCTCTTGAGCAGGAGGCATTAAGGTTATGATCTGAAGCTATAATGGAGGAAGCAGACACAGGGCATGTGGAAGGGCATTCCAGGAAGGGGAACTGCATGTGTAAAAGCCCTAAACACGCAAAGCCTGGCTTTTCTGAGAAAGAAAGTAGACCACTGTGTCTTTGGTGGACTTGTAAGAAGGCAGAACCTTCGAAACAAAGTTGGTGAATATCAGTGAAGATTCAATATGCAAAAAAAACAAAAACAAAAACAAAACCCCCATGATCCAGAGTTTAGAATAGATCAGGTGTCAGTAAACTACAGCTCATGGGCCCACTGCCTATTTCTGTAATCAAAGTTCCAGTGGAACACAGCCACATTCATTTGTTTATGTATTTCTATGGCTGCTTTCACACTACAACAGCAGAACTGAGTAGCTGCAACAGACCTGAAAGTCTAAAATATTTACTATCTGGTCCTTTAAGAAAAAGGTTGCCAACTGTCAGACAGAGTAATCCTCAATAAATGTTTAAATATAACAACAACAACAAAGTAAGCCCAGACCGTATGATTCCACTATATGACATTCTAGAAAAGGAAAAACTATGAAGACAGTGAAAAGATCAGTGGTTGCCAAGGGTTAGGAAGAGCTAGGAATGAATAGGCTGAGCACAGAGAATTTTAGGACAGGGCAACTACTCAGTATGATACTCTAATGGTGGATATATGTCATTATAAATTTGTCTAAGCCCAAAGTGTGTACAATACCAAGAATGGACCCTAAGGTAAACTGTGGACTCTGGGTGATCATGATGTGTCAATGTAAGTTCATCAGCTGTAGCAAATGTACAACTCTGGTGGGAGGTATTGATAACGGAGGAAGCTATGCATGTGTGAGGGCAGGGAGTATACAGAAATTTTCTGTACTTTTCACTCAATTTCGCTGTAAACCTAAAACTGCTCTAAAAAGAAAAGCTTATTTTTTTTAAGTAATATGATCTTCAGAAGCAGCACTTAATTGCTACAAAAAAGTGGGGGGAGGGGGAGGTAATTTTCTCTGTAATTCAGGCCCAAACCTACTTTTTCTTGGATTCCACATAAAATACAGCAACTCAGATAAAGTTTCCTCTGAATATCAAGATGTGAATAAATGTAAATTTTAAGTAAAAAAAAAAAAAAAGAAAAAATGGTAAACCATCTTGCATATCCTTGGTAATCAGTAATGGGATTTCACTTGAAAATCTTAGGGAGATGGGTTAAACTGAAAATCCTGGAAAACCTACAATGCAGCAATATTGTAAAATTAAGATTGACAGACAAAATATTTAAAGATTTTTGAGAAATTATTTCTATTAATAGTGTGGGCACACTGGGCATATGAAATAAGAAACTTCTGCTTCCAGCATCATGGCTGACTATGATGCTATGAAGGGCCCTTTCAAAACATAATTTTTATTGCATTGTTGGGCTCATGGGAAGTAAGGAAAACCTCTAAAGGACTAAAATAAACAAACAAAACTCCAAAACTGAGCTGAAACCAGAATAGTGTGCTGAAAGCCCACATAAATAGCAGGGGTTGCTCTGAGAGCAAACAGCAAGGTCACTTGTACAACTGAGAGACTAATCCAGTGGCAAGTTGGAGGGGCTTAACCTGAAAGCCCTGATTAAACCAGGATTATTAAAAGAACTAAGTGGTCCTAGATTAGTAGCAGCCCTTGCTCCCAGAAGAGGCCAAAACAAATTTTCTCTGGAGAAAAGAATCTCTATTTTAGTCACTTATGGCTCCCACTAATATTTGCCATTTATAAATCCACAAAGATTACCAAGCATAAAAGGAAACTAATCATCAACGAGGGAAAGACAGCAGAATTACCTGAGAATAAGTGTGAATTTAGATATACATACATAATGGCTTCAGATATTGTAATTATTAACTATAGACTATAAAATAGCTGTTCATAAAATGCTTAAATAAATAAAAGAATTAAATAAAAAAGCATGCAAAAAGAGACTAGGAAGATTTGGAAAATCCAAACTAAACTCTGGACTTTGGAGGACAAAAAAATATAAATGTTAATCTAAAAAACTCAATGATAAACTAGTTTGCAAGGCAGAAATACAGACACAGATGTAGAGAATAAACGTATGGCCACCAAGAGGGGAAAGCAGGGTATGGGAGGGGTGGGATGAATTGGGAGATTGGGATTGACATATATACACTAATATGTATAAAATAGATAACTAATAAGAACCTGCTGTATAAAAAATTAAATTAAATTAAAAAATCACTCGATATGCTGAGAAACAACAACAACAAAAACAAAAAAACCTCAATGAATGGGTTTAGTCACAGATTAGAGAGTACTGAAGAGAGAATGGGTGAACTGGAAGGAATAAATAGAGAAATAACCCAGAATACAGCTCAGAGAGACTAGAAGAGGGAAAGTGAGTCTGGGATGTTAAGCAATATGGAGGACAGACACACATGTAATTAGAGTCCCATAGAGAGAGACACAAATGGTAGGTGGTATGTGAAGAGAGAACAGCTGAGAACTATACAGAATGGGTGAAAGATATGAATTCATACATATAGGTAGCAGAATAAATAAGATAAAATTTACATCCATACATTGTAGCAAGAGTAAAAACAATCACAGAGGAAAGCTAGTCACTTATAATTAGCCAGATAGCACACGTTTCCACAGCAACAGCAGAACGTTGAAGTTAGTGAAACAATATATGGTTGAGAGAAAACAACTTTCTACCTGAAACCAGTTGATTCAAGAATGAGGGTGAAATAAAAACATTTTCAGAGAAACAAAAATTGAAGAGTTTATCACCAACAGATCTACACCAGAAGAACTTCTAAAAGTATAAAGAATTATAAGCCAAGGGGGGGACCTTCAAGATGGTGGAGGAGTAAGATGTGGAGATCGCCTTCCTCCCCACAAATACATCAGAAATAACATCTACATGTGGAACAACTCCTACAGAACACCTACTGAACGCTGGCAGAAGACCTCAGACTTCCCAAAAGGCAAGAAACTACCCACATACCTGGGTAGGGCAAAAGAAAAAAGGAAAAAGAGAGACAGAAGAATAGGGATGGGACCTGCACCTCTGGGAGGGAGCTGTGAAGGAGGAAAAGTTTCCACACACTAGGAAGCCCCTTCACTGGTGGAGACGGGGGGTGGTGGTGGGGAAGCTTCAGAGCCACGGAGAAGAGTGCAGCAACAGGGGTGCGGAGGGCAAAGTGGAGAGATTCCTGCACAGAGGACTGGTGCCGACCAGCACTCACCAGCCTGAGAAGCTTGTCTGCTCACCTGCCAGGGACAGTGGGGGCTGGGAGCTGAGGCTCCAGCTTCGGAGGTCAGATCCCAGGGAGAGGACTGGGGTTGGCTGCGTGAACACAGCCTGAAGGGGGCCAGTGCGCCACAGCTAGCTGGGAGGGAGTCCAGGAAAATGTCTGCAACTGCCTAAGAGGCAACAGACCATTGTTTCGGAGTGCGTAAGGGGAGGGGATTCAGAGCACCGCCTAAACGAGCTCCAGAGATGGGCGCGAGCCGCGGCTATCAGCGTGGACCCCAGAGACGGGCATGAAACGCAAAGGCTGCTGCTGCAGCCACCAAGAAACCTGTGTGCAAGCACAGGTCACTATCTACACCACCCCACCCAGAAGCCTTTGCAGCCCGCCACTGCCAGGGTCTCATGATCCAGGGACAACTTCCCCGCGAGAACAGACGGTGTGCCTCAGGCTGTTGTAACATCACGCTGGCCTCTGCCGCCGCAGGTTCACCCCGCATTCCGTACCCCTCCCTCACCCCGGCCTAAGTGAGCCAGAGTCCCCTAATCAGCTGCTACTTCAACCCCGTCCTGTCTGAGTGAAGAACAGACTCCCTCCGGCGACCTACACGCAGAGGCAGGGCCAAATCCAAAGCTGAACCCCGGGAGCTGTGCGTACAAAGAAGAGAAAGGGAAATCTCTCCCAGCACCCTCAGGAGCAGAGGATTAATTCTCCACAATCAACGTGATGTACGCTGCATCTCTGGAATACCTGAATAGACAATGAATCATCCCAAAATTGAGGCGGTGGATATTGGGAGCAACTGTAGACTGGGGTCTAGCTTTCTGCATCTAGTTTGTTTCTGGTTTTATGTTTATCTTAGTTTAGTATTTAGCGTTTATTATCATTGGGAGATTTGTTTATTGATTTGGTGGTTCTTTTCCATTTTTTTTCCTTTTCATATATAGATATATAGATATATATATTTTTTCCTTTTTCTCTTTTTGTGAGTGTGTACATGTATGCTTCTTTGTGGGTTTTGTCTGTATAGCTTTGTTTTTACCACTTGTCTCAGGGTTCTGTCTGTCCGTTTTTTTTTTTCTTCTTAGTATAGTTTTTAGCACTTGCTATCATTGGTGGATTTGTTTTTTGGTTTGGTTGCTCTCTTCTTTCTTTTTCTAATTACTTTCATTTTTTATTTTAAATAATTTTTTATTTTAATAACTTTATTTTATTTTATGTTTCTTTCTTTCTTTTTCATCCCTTTTTTTCTGAGCTGTGTGCCTGACAGGGACTTGGTGCTCTGATTGGGTGTCAGGCCTGTGTCTCTGATGTGGGAGTGCCAAGTTCAGGACACTGGTCCATCAGAGACCTCCTGGCTCCATGTAATATCAAATGGCGAAAGCTCTCGCAGAGATCTCCATCTCAACACTAAGATCCAGTTCCACTCAACAACCAGCAAACTACAGTGCTGGACATCCTATGCCAAACAACTAGCAAGACAGGAACACAACCCCACCCATTACCAGAGAGGCTGCCTAAAATCATAATAAGGTCACAGACACCCCAAAACACACCACTGGACGCAGTCCTACCCACCAGAAAGACAAGATCCAGCCTCATCCATCAGAACACAGGCACCAGTCCCCTCCACCAGGAAGCCTACACAACCCACTGAACTAACCTTACCCACTGGGGGCAGACACCAAAAACAACGGAAACTACAATGAGATATCACTTCACACTGGTCAGAATGGCCAACATCAAAAAATCTAGAAACAGTAAATGCTGGAGAGGGTGTGGAGAAAAGGGAACACTCTTGCACTGTTGGTGGGAATGCAAATTGATACAACCACTATGGAGAACAGTATGGAGGTTCCTTAAAAAACTAAAAATAGAATTACCATACGGCCCAGTAATCCCACTACTGGGCATATACCCTGAGAAAACCATAATTGAAAAAGAGTCATGTACCAAAATGTTCATTGCAGCTCTATTTACAACAGCCAAGACATGGAAGCAAACTAAGTGCCCATCAACAGATGAAAGGATAAAGAAGTTGTGGCACATATATACAATGGAATATTACTCAGCCATAAAAAGAAATGAAATTGAGTTATGTGTAGTGAGGTGGATGGACCCAGGGTCTGTCATACAGAATGAAGTAAGTCAGAAAGAGAAAAACAAATACTGTATGTTAACACGTATATATGGAATCTAAGAGAAAAAAAAAAAGGTCATGAAGAACCTAGGGGTAAGACAGGAATAAAGACGCAGACCTACTAGAGAATGGACTTGAGGATGTGGGGAGGGGGAAGGGTAAGCTGTGACAAAGTGAGAGAGTGGCATGGACATATAACACTACCAAACGTAAAATAGATAGCTAGTGGGAAGCAGCTGCATAGCACAGGGAGATCAGCTTGGTGGTTTGTGACCACCTAGAGTGGTGAGATAGGGAGGGTGGGAGGGAGGGTGACACAAGAGGGAAGAGATATGAGAACATATGTATATGTATAACTGATTCATTTTGTTATAAAGCAGAAACTAACACACCATTGTAAAGCAGTTATACTCCAATAAAGATGTTAAAAAAAATATCTAGGGAATTCTCTGGTGGTACAGTGGTTAGGGCTTCATGCTTCCACTTCAGGGGGCACAGGTTAGATACGTGATCAGGGGACTAAGATCCTGCAAGCTGTGCGGCGTGGCCAAAAATCTAAATAAATTAAAAAAATAAAAATATCTAATTTCTTTATTAAAAAAAATTAAGAAAATGGTAATAGGAACATACATATCGATAACTACCTTAAATGTAAATGGATTAAATACTGCAACCAAAAGACAAAGACTGGCTGAATGGATACAAAAACAAGACCTGTATATATGCTCTCTACAAGAGACACACTTCAGACCTAGGGATGCATACAGACTGAAAGTGAGGGGATGGAAAAACATACTCCATGCAATGGAAATGAAAAGAAATCTGGAGTAGCAATTCTCACATCAGACAAAATAGACTTTAAAATAAAGACTATTACAAGAGACAAAGAAAGACACTACACTCGGAGGCTTCCGAAGAGAGAGGGAGAGGATGGCGGCAGTAATAATGGATCATCTGGGTGCATTATGGATGTAGAATCTGAGGGGGAAGCTGGCCTTGGGGAAGTCTACCATTCTCGAAGACAAAGTACAGCAAAGACAAGATGTGGTATTTGGCAAAACTGATACGAGGAATGTCCGCTGACCAGGCTCTGGCTCAGCTGGAATTCAGTGACAAAAAAGGGGCCCAGATAATTAAAGAGGTTCTCTTAGAAGTACAAGATATGTCAGTGAGAGACCACACACAGTGTGGAATTCAGATCCAATTTATATATAGCTGAGTCCACCTCAGGGCGAGGCCAGTACCTGAAATGCATCCAGCACCATGGCAGAGGTTGCTTTGGAATTATGGAGAAGGTTTTTTGCCATTATTTTGTGAAGTTGGTGGAAGGCCCTCCACCTCCGCCTGAGGCACCAAAGACAGCAGTCGCCCATGCCAAAGAGTATATCCAGGAGCTTCGCAACCGGACCAACATTCACACTCTATGATGGGGGTATTAAGACTCCACAGTGTATATATTTTACCATTTATTTCCTAAAACCAACAAAAATTAAAGACAAACGCTTTTTATGATTTGTCATTGAATTACTGAAATATGAAGTACAACTGCTAGTTTTACATGAATATTTATAAAGCTCTGCCCATCTCTCTTGAGCCTCTGGGTATATTTTTTGTATGGGCAACTAGGAAGGAGAAGTCAGCTTTAAACGTAGTGACACACTATATAATTCAGAAGGCTTTTTTGAGTGCTGTTTGAAGGCAATGTTAGCTTTCTAGCTTGTGCCCTGCAGGTGGTAGTTTTGATACTGGACTTGAGTAGAAAGTTATAGGATAAAAAAGCTTGTCCTTATTATTTCACTTGATTTCTCTCCTGGAACTGGGGGAGGGGGTGGTAGAGGAAAGCATCCCTGCACATTGTTTCAGTGTAGTATTTTAGGGCATTCTGTAGTTCAGTTTTTCCTTTCACTGTTGGCATAGGCCAGTGGACGACAGATTATATTTTCCTTTACTGTTTTAGTAGTAACTTGAAACTACAGGAGTTTATTAGATATATTAATCTAAAATTCCAAAAACCATTTAACTTAGAATGTTTTATTTTGCTTAAATAATGACTATTTTTATGTCTTTTACCAATAATGTTTACTATTGCTTGGCTGTCTAGTTTAGGATTGATTCATTTTTCAGAGTGAATTCAATTACGGAGAGAGGAATTGAACCAGTCTCAGCCTTGCACTCTAAAATAATTGATATGTTTAGGACATTCCACCTGAAAGCGGAAAAATACACTTTCTTCTCAAGTGCACATGGAACGTTCTCCAGAATAGACCACATCTTGGGTCATAATTCAAGCCTTGGAAAATTTAAGAAAACTGAAATCATATCAAGCATCTTTTCCGACCACAACACCATGAGATTAGAAATGAGTTACAAGACAAAAACAGTAAAAAACACAAATACATGGAGGCTAAACAGTGTACTGCTAAATAACCAAGTGATCACTGAAGAAACCAGAGGAAATCAAAAAAATACCTAGAGACAAATGACAACAAAAATACAACAATCCAAAACCTATGGGATGCAGCAAAAGCAGTTCTAAGAGGGAAGTTCATAGCAATTCAAGCTCTCCTCAAGAAACAAGAAAAATCTCAAATAAACCATGTAACCTTACAACTAAAGCAACTAGAAAAAGAAGAACAAAGAAAACCCAAAGTTAGTAGAAGGAAAGAAATCACAAAGATCGGAGCAGAAATAAATGAAATAGAAACAAAGAAAGCAATACCAAAGATCAATAAAACTAAAAGCTGGTTCATTGAGAAGATAAACAAAATCGACAAACCTTTAGCCAGATTCATCAAGGAAAAAAAGGGAGAGGATGCAAATCAATAGAATTAGAAATGAAAAAGAAGAAGTTACAACAGACACTGCAGAAATACAAAGCATCCTAAGAAACTACTACAACTCTATGCCAATAAAATGAACAAGCTGGAAGAAATGGACAAATTTTTGGAAAACTACAACCTTCCAAGATTGAACCTGGAAGAATTAGAAAATATAAACAGACCAATCACAGGTAATGAAATTGAAACTGCAATTAAAAATCTTCCAACAAACAAAAGTCCAGGACCAGATGGCTTCACAGGCGAACTCTATCAAACATTTAGAGAAGGGTTAACACCTATCCTTCTCAAACTCTTCCAAAAAATTACAGAGGGAAGAACACTCCCAAACTTGTTCTACAAGGCCACCATCACCCTGATACCCAAACCAAAGATATCACAAAAAAGAAAATTACAGACCAATACCACTGATGAACATAGATGCAAAAATCCTCAACAAAATACTAGCAAACAGAACCCAACAACACATTAAAAGGATCATACACCATGATCAAGTGGGATTTATCCCAGGGATTCTTCAGTAATGCAAAACAATCAGTGTGATACACCATATGAACAAAATAAAGAATAAAAACCATATGATCGTCTCAATAGATACAGAAGAAGCTTTTGACACAATTCAACACCCATTTATGATAAAAGTCTCCAGAAAGTGTGCATAGAGGGAACCTACCTCAACATAATAAAAACTATATACAACAAACGCACAGCAAATATCATTCTCAATGGTGAAAAACTGAAAGCATTTCCTCTAAGATCAGGAACAAGACAAGGATGTCCACTCTTGCCACTATTATTCAACATGGTATTAGTAGTTCTAGCCACAGCAATCAGAGAAGAAAAAGAAATAAAACGAATACAAATTGGTAAAGAAGAAGTAAAACTGTCACCGTTTGCCAGTGGCATGATACAATACATAGAAAATCCTAAAGATGCCACCAGAAAACTACGAGAACTAATCAATGGCTTTGGTAAGGTTGCAGGATACAAAATTAATGCACAGGACTTCCCTGGTGGTGCAGTGGTTAAAAATCCGCCTGATGATGCAGGCGACATGGGTTTGAGCCCTGGTCCAGGAAGATCCCACAGGCCATGGAGCAACTAAGCCCACGCACCACAACTACAAAGCCTGTGCTCCAGATTCCATGAGCCACAACTACTGAGCCTGTGTGCTACAACTACAGAAGCCCGTGCGCCTGGACCCTGTGCTCTGCTACAAGAGAAGCCACTGGAATGAGAAGCCCTCACACTGTAACGGAGAGTAGCCCCCGCTCACTGCAACTAGAGAAAGCCCATGCACAGCAATGAAGACCCAACACACCTGAAAATAAATCAAATAATGATAATAAATAAATAAATAAAAGTAAGGCAGTAGGTGGCACTCACTTCCCTCTTGTTAGCAGAAAATTGTTAGAGTGTTCAGCACTACCTGGTTTTCGTTGATACACATGTTTTCATTGACAAGAGGCACTCCATCCATGGCCCTAGTCCAGTGTTTCTCAAAAGTTTATATGTAGAGGAAGAACTTGGGGCGCTTGCTTATTAATGCAGACTTCTGGGTTTTATCCCAGAGGTTCTGATTCACTAGAAATCTGTTTTAAATAAGCACTTCCTGGTGATCCTATTGTAGGGGACTGCACTTTGAGAATATCCCTCTAGTCGAATGAAGAATGTATCTTTAGCACCATGTTTTAAGATGGCATTAATTATAGATACTATTTACTGGGACCACATTATTTGACGTGCTCCCTGCTATATTTTACAAATAACTATCTCAGGGTCACACAGTTTGTAAATATTGGAGCTATGATTTAAACTCTAAGTTTAAGTACCTGGTTCTGCATACCTAATGAATGTACAGGTATGTTTCTGGGCCTCCGCAATTAACCTAATGTGTGGGTAAAAAGGCAAAGGGCTCAGTGGAATAAGGCACTGAGGTTTAGGGCAGATTCGTTCTGGGTCCTAAGCTATTCTAGCATGGAATCATGGAAATAACACTGGAGTGGTCGAAGGCGAACTTCATTCTAGTCCTGGCATACTCATTAACCAGAAGAACACTCTGGGCAGGTCTCCTCCCTCCCTGGCCTCCATTTCATTCATCTAGAAGATAAGAGGCTCAGTGTTCTCTGTAGACCACCTTCTTCAGAATCACTTGAAGGACTTGTTAAAAGATCCAAATCCCTGGGCCCTACTCTAAGACTTAGTGAGTCAGGATCTGGTGAGGGAGACCAGGGGGTTTGCACTTGTAATGAATGCCCCAGTGATGTGTGGCTAGAGAATCACTGCATCAGAGGGTCTCTAGGTTCTCTTTCAGTGCAGGAAGTACACTGATCATAAGTTTAGCTCAATAAATGACCAAGTGGTGAACGTGCCCAGGTAAACAGGTGAAGAAATAGAATGTGACTGCAACCCTGAGTCTCCTTCATGCCCCCTGCCAGTCACTACCCACCTGTCTTCCCCAAAGGTAACCATCACCCCAACTGTTATCATATGATAGGTATTTTTTTAAAGGTTAGCTTTTGTTTTCTTTAACTCAACGTAATTTATTGGGCAACCATTATATGCCTGGTGCTGAGGATACAGGTAGTAAAAGAGGAATCGGCCCTTGCTTGTGGAGCTCACACTCTGCTGGGAAAGGCAGAGTAATTCAGTAAATCACTAATTACAAGTCTTCACTGTGCTGAGTGTTAGGAAGCAGAGGGACATGGGCCTATGGCAGCAGACATCAGGGTGCGCTGGAAAATAGTCATTGGATTTTTGGGAAACTTTATTTTCTTAAAGACACAGTGAGGGGAAAGGGTAAAATGGCAAATGTCATATGGATCAGTAAAGAGTTACGTTGTCAGAATGCTGACTTGGGTTTTGTTTTCAACTGTATAAACATTAGGACCACTTCATCCTTCCAGAAGTAAGATGTGGGGTGTGTGATGTGGATGGGGAATATACTGTCTTTGGAGCTGACTCAGAGTTACCAAACTTTATGAGGCTCCAGCTAACCCTGAGGGGAAAGACATGCGAAGTGAGTATACTGCAAACACTGCAAAATAAAATGAATGTGTTTTTCTCTGTGGGGAAAAAAAAAAAAAAAGAAGGACACTACATAATGATCAAGGGATCATTCGAAGAAGAAGACATAACAATTATAAATATTTATGAACCCAACATAGGAGTACCTCAATATATAAGGCAAATGCTAACAGCCATAAAAGGGGAAATTGACAGTAATACAACCATAGTAGGGGACTTTCACAACCCACTTTCAAAAATGGACAGATCACCCAAAATGAAAATAAATAAGGAAACACAAGCTTTAAATGATACATTAAACAAGATGGACTTAACTGATACTTATAGGACATTCCATCCAAAAACAACAGAATACACTTTCTTCTCAAGTGCTCATAGAACATTCTCCAGGATAGATCATATCTTGGGTCACAAATCAAGCCTTGGTAAATTTAAGAAAACTGAAATCATATCAAGTATATCTTCCAACAATAACGCTATGAAACTAGATATCAATTACAGGAAAAAATATGTAAAAAATACAAACACATGGAGGCTAAACAATACACTACTAAATAACCAAGAAATCACTGAAGAAATCAAATAGGAAATCAAAAAATACCTAGAAAGAAATGAAAATGAAAACACGATGACCCAAAACCTATGGGATGCAGAAAAAGCAGTTCTAAGAGGGAAGTTTATAGCAATACAATCTTACCTTAAGAAAAAGGAAACATCTCAAATAAACAACCTAAACTTACACCTAAAGCAATTAGAGAAAGAAAAACAACAAAAAAAACCAAAGTTAGCAGAAGGAAAGAAATCATAAAGATCAGATCAGAAATAAATGAAAAAGAAATGAAGGAAACAATAGCAAAGATCAATAAAACTAAAAGCTGGTTCTTGGAGAAGATAAACAAAACTGATAAACCATTAGTCAGACTCATCAAGAAAAAAAGGAAGAAGACTCAAATCATTAGAATTAGAAATGAAAAAGGAGAAGTAACAATTAACACTGCAGAAATACAAAGGATCATGAGCGATTACTACAAGCAACTCTATGCCAATAAAATGCACAATCTGGAAGAAATGGACAAATTCTTAGAAACGCACAATCTTCCAAGACTGAACCAGGAAGAAATAGAAAATATCAACAGACAAGTCACAAGCACTGAAATTGGGACTGTGATTAAAAATCTTCCAACAAACAAAAGCCCAGGACCAGGGGGCTTCACAGGGGAATTCTAATAAACATTTGGAGAAGAGCTAACACCTATCCTTCTCAAACTCTTCCAAAATATAGCAGAGGGAGGAACCCTCCCAAACTCATTCTATGAGGCCACTATCACCCTGACAACCAAACCAGACAAAGATGTCACAAAGAAAACTACATGCCAATATCACTGATGAACATAGATGCAAAAATCGTCAAAAAAATACTAGCATACAGAATCCAACAGCACATTAAAAGGATCAAACACCATGATCAAGTGGGGTTTATCCCAGGGATGCAAGGATTCTTCAGTATATGCTAAACAATCAGTGTGATACACCATATTAACACACTGAAGGAGAAAAACCATACGATCATCTCAATAGATGCAGAAAAAGCTTTCG
Organism: Lagenorhynchus albirostris; assembly: GCF_949774975.1. NCBI lineage: Eukaryota > Metazoa > Chordata > Mammalia > Artiodactyla > Delphinidae > Lagenorhynchus > Lagenorhynchus albirostris. The sequence continues at coordinate 33,400,906 of NC_083104.1, read as the reverse complement.
ACAAAATTCAACATCCATTTATGATAAAAACTCTCCAGAAAGTAGGCACAGAGTGAACTTCCCTCAACATAATAAAGGCCATATATGACAAACCCACAGCTAACATCATTCTCAATGGTGAAAAACTGAAACTATTTCCTCTGAGATCAGGAACAAGACAAGGTTGTCCACTGTCACCACTCTTATTCAACATAGTTTTGGAAGTTTTAGCCACAGCAATCAGAGAAGAAAAAGAAATAAAAGGAATCCAAATCGGAAAAGAAGAAGTAAAGCTGTCACTGTTTGCAGATGACATGTATTATACATAGAGAATCCTAAAGATGCTACCAGAAAACTACTAGAGCTAATCAATGAATTTGGTAAAGTAGCAGGACACAAAATTAATGCACAGAAATCTCTGGCATTCCTATACACTAATGATGAAAAATCTGAAAGAGAAATTAAGGAAACACTCCCATGTACCACTGCAACAAAAAGAATAAAATACCTAGGAATAAACCTGCCTAAGGAGGCAAAAGACCTGTATGTAGAAAACTATAAGACACTGATGTAAGAAATTAAAGATGATACAAACAGATAGAGAGATATACCATGTTCTTGGATTGGAAGAATCAATATTGTGAAAAAGACTATACTACCCAAAGCAATCTACAGATTCAGTGCAATCCCTATCAAACTACCAATGGCATTTTCCACAGAAATAGAACAAAAAATTTCACAAGGTGTATGGAAACACAAAAGACCCCGAATACCCAAAGCAACCTTGAGAAAGAAAAACAGAGCTGGAGGAATTAGACTCCCAGACTTCAGACTATACTACACAGTAATCCAGACAGTGTGGTACTTGCACAAAAACAGAAATATAGATCAATGGGAAAGGATAGGAAGCCCAGAGGTAAACCCATGCACCTATGGTCACCTTATTTTTGATAAAGGAGGCAAGAATATACAATGGAGAAAAGACAGCCTCTTCAGTATGTGGTGCTGGGAAAACTGGACAGCTACATGTAAAAGAATGAAATGAGAACACTCCCTAACACCATGCACAAAAATAAACTGAAAATGGATTAAAGACCCAAATGTAAGAACAGACACTATAAAACTCTTAGAGCAAAGCATAGGCAGAACACTCTATGACATAAATCACAGCAAAATCCTTTTTGACCCACCTACTAGAGAAATGGAAATAAAAACAAAAATAAACAAACGGGACCTAATGAAACTTAAAAGCTTTTGCAAAGCAAAGGAAACTACAAACAAGATGAAAAGGCAACCCTCAGAATGGGAGAAAATATTTGCAAATGAATCAATGGACAAAGGATTAATCTCCAAAATATATAAACAGCTCATGCAGCTCAATATTAAAAAAACAAACAACCCAATCCAAAAATGGGCAGAAGACCTAAATAGACATTTCTTCACAGAAGATATACAGATTGCCAACAAACACATGAAAAGATGCTCAACATCAGTAATTATCAGAGAAATGCAAATCAAAACTACAATGAGGTATCACCTCACACCGGTCAGAATGGCCATCATCAAAAAATCTAGAAACAATAAATGCTGGAGAGGGTGTGGAGAAAAGGGAACCCTCTTGCACTGTTGGTAGGAATGTAAATTGATACAGCCACAATGGAGAACAGTATGGAGGTTCCTTAAAAAACTAAAAATAGAGCTACCATATGACCCAGCAATCCCACTACTGGGCATATACCCTGAGAACCATAACTCAAAAAGAGTTATGTACTACAATGTTCATTGCAGCACTATTTACAATAGACAGGACATGGAAGCAACCTAAGTGCCCATAGACAGATGAATGGATAAAGAAGATGTGGCACATATATGCGATGGAATATTACTCAGCCATAAAACGAAACGAAATTGAGTTATTTGTAGTGAGGTAGATGGACCTAGAGACTGTCATACAGACTGAAGTAAGTCAGAAAGAGAAAAACAAATACCGTATGCTAACACATACATATGGAATCTAAAAAAAAAAAAAAAAAAGGTTCTGGTGAACCTAGGGGCAGGAGAGGAATAAAGATGCAGATGTAGAGAATGGACTTGAGGACACGGGGAGGGTGAAGGGTAAGCTGGGATGAAGTGAGAGAGTGGCATGGACATATATACACCGCCAAATGTAAAACAGATAACTAGTGGGAAGCAGCCGCATAGCACAGGGAGATCAGCTCGGTGATTTGTGACCACCTAGAGGGGTGGGATAGGTAGGGTGGGAGAGAGACGTAAGAGGGAGGGAATATGATGATATATGTATATATATAGCTGATTCACTTTGTTATAAAGCAGAAACTAACACACCATTGTAAAACAATTATACTCCAATAAAGATGTTAAAAAAATTATAAGCTAGGAAGGAAAGTTTGAGATGTAAGAAGAAATGAACAAAGAACATTATTTTAAAAAATATTTTTGTATATATTTTTATATAAAAATAAAAATTTTTTGTTTATAAAAAAGGTTTGTTTATAATTGCCTGTTTTTTAAAAATAATGTCTAATCTTAATATAATATAAAAATATGATATAATTTTTTAAAACAATGTCTAATGTTAATCAAAAAAAGCATAATTAAATTACTGGAAAAGAACATGTAAGTAGGAGGTGATAAACAGAGTTAACATGTTTTATGATCTTTATGTTGCTTAGAAGAGGGAATTCACTGGCCACACCAGTCAGGGATGGAGGCCATGCACAATTCAGTCACACAGTCTTCTCACCAAGGCTTATCCAACTACAACCAAGCCAAGTACCAAATCTGCCCACAACAAAGGACAATACTGAGCCCTGGGTAGACTAACAAGCTACCTAGGGAAATACTGATGACATTAGACTTCTCTGACTTTGAAGAGGTCAGTGCTTCGACTTAAACAGGATACAATCTTCCCTTTATGGATTTAACTTCTCTTCTTCAGCACTTCTTCCAGGACCACAATTCTTAGACATACAGAATGCCTTATCTATCACATGATAGCCTGCACAACATCACCTCCAACCATGAGACACACTTGACCATTAATGGGCCCATAACCTAGAAATGCTGATTTAGTACCAAAGCAGGGGGACAACACCCAAAAAGGCTGGGTTGCTGTCCTAAAGGAATGCAGTATATGTCTTAAATCACAGGTCAATATATGGTGCCATCTCCCCTATAGTAAGGATACATGGATCAGGAAACTGAGAAGAGGAGGTGGGAGCGCTCTCTCGCACTTAACCACCTAATAACTCACTAGAAGAAGGTTGCTTCCACCAAAGAACATTATCATGGTGCGATCAATTAGAAGCTTAAATTGTCCCATGGCCATTTTGAGCTTCTCATCCCACTGAACCAATGAAAGAGTGTCACCATTTCTGTTATGCAATGGGTGAAAGGAAGGAGATATATAGAACCCAACTATTCACAGGGATACCCTTAAATGAAAGTGTAACCCAGTAAGTCCAGGCCATCAAGGACTTAGATGTTGCAGGAAAGAAGGTACGGATCACCCTATGAAGTCATGAACCCTATCCAGCTGAAGTGCCAGCAGAAGGTAAGGGGATTGTACAAGAGGTGATGGAAGAAGGAAACCATGGTTACCAACAAGGCTTCATGGCCAGCTATAGAGATGGGGACTATAGCAGTTATGTTTGTTTCACTAAATCATTTCTTTTCTCCCTTTTACCCTCTGCTACCTTACAAGACTGGTGGTAGCTCAGGTTTTGGATAGGAATATGACATAACTGACATTGGCTCACAATGACACAGGAGCTGAGGTGACTTCATTCTGTGTTGGGGATGCTAACTTTTCACATGAAAGAAGGTTGAGAGTAGATGCCAGGAGGTGAGTGGAATTAACTATGCCAGATGTTTTCCATTTGTCCCTCTGGATCCACCTCCATTCTCTCCTTGCTTCCTTCCCCATAGACTGATGTACTCAGGTCATATCAGTGTGCTCTCTGCCCTTGGGCTTCCAGTAGAATTAAGCTAATTGGATTGCAGCGGGGAGAGTGAAGTCAGCACGTTTATTTCTCTGGTTCCCTCCCTGTGAGTTCACTTCAGACTAGCTGTGTCCCTTGACAGAAGGTTACTATCCCTCTCAAAGCAGCCCCATGTGACTCTCTTTTTCCAGGTTCTGGGAACCTCTCCCCTTCCCTTGTCTCTTTGGGCCTAGAAATGGTGACATTTCTGCCGCTATAGCCCGGGGTTCCTGCACAAGCCCTAATTGTTCCCCTATACCATACCTGTGGAATTAATTCCTTTGTAAATAAATGCTTCTTGAATTATCTTAATTTGAAATATCTGTTTCTATTGAGGCCCTGATTGACCTACTCACTGTGATTCCATGTTATATAACACAATGTCTGTGAACAACCCCTACATGGAGAGACTTCTTTTAAACACCCATAAACCCAGACACCTGGATAATTTGTTATGGAAACAAAACTGATTAACCGTTTGGCAGTACCAGATGGGCTCAGAAAAGGTTGCTATAAGAACACTTTCTGGGTAACCAGGAAAAAGAAGGTCCAAGATGGATATGAAAAGTCAGGAACTCTCTACTTCTGGCCAGTATAGGGCAGTTGCTATAGAAAGCCAGGAGATGTCCAAAAGTTTGCTAAAGCCCAGATTACTAAGTTAAGAGAAATGTTAACACAACTTAGTAGTAACTTGTCTGAGGAGCAACTTGCTTAGAAAAATTTGGATAGGCTGTAATTTATAATAAAATGAGCAACTGATCAGATACTCAGAGGGAACCTGAATATTTCTCAAAGATGAAGGTTCTCAAACTCTGAGTTTACATGGGTATCACCTGGCATCAGGACAGGGTATATTATGGCAGGGTTCAGAGCAAAATGAAAATGTAGGCCTGTTGCTAAGAATTCCAAGATTCTGACAGCAGAACCATTAAACCAAGCACAAGGCTCTTTTGAAACCCCAGTCCTGTGTGACTGCACAAATCACATGGCTATGAAGCCAACCCTACTTGGAGAGCTTGTTACCACACAGATCACTGCACCCCACTCCCAGAGCTTCTGATTCAGTAAGCCTGGGATGAAGCCCAAGAATTTGCATTCCTAACAAATCCTGGGTGATGCTGATCCTGCTGGCCCAGGGGCCACACTCTGAGAACCACGACCCTAGAGGACATAAAAGTGGGAAAAAAACATCAGGAGGAAATGAACATATAACCAATATATTTAGAGCCCAAGCTGATCGTATGAATAGATTTTGTATTGGATATCACAGTATGTATATCAAAAATTTACAGAAAGTTAAATTTACTCATTTATAAATTTATAGATACAAATTCAATATCCCAAATAATATTAACTGCTTATACCAGACTTAAATATTCCTTTTTTCAACAAACACTTATTAAATGTTTACTATGTGCCAGGGTACTATGCTTGCTCATTCATTATCTATGAATAGGTCATAAATAATTGAAGATATTATTTAGAATAGTGATCTCAAGTGTCAGGGAGAAGGAGAACAGAGTTGGGATGAGGGAGACCCCCCCCTCCCCACCAGGCAGGGAAATAGAAGAAGGAAAAACTACCATTTTTTATAAGCGTATGTCTATTGTATGCTTACCAAGAAAATATAGTTTAACAAAACCATCTTAGTTTTCATCAACTGACACATGACATAGAAAATGCATCATGGCTGAGTGATTTCTAAAAGGTAGAGAATGCCTTATTTCAAATAGGGTGAGATATTAGGTTTTCACGGGTGACCTATAAAAAGTTTATTAAGAATTAAAAACTTCTATCATATGTTGAACTACCCACTGTATAAACACACACACACAAAAACCTTCAGAACTTTTCAAATACTCTACTTGGAATAACCAAGTTATTAGCTGAGAAAATCAATGAGTCCAGGGTGATTTTTTTCTGAAGGATTAACAAAAAGTCAGACACCTTTTACAAAGAAGATTAAATCACCCCATTGTTACTTACAAAGTCTCACAAAGCCACCGACAATTTGTGTTCACAAACGCCTCCTGCTTACAGCCTGTAAGAGCCCATACCAGCTTCAGTGTTCTGGTTTCTCCTCCTGGATGTACAGTGTGGCTGGCTGTTGACTATTCATCATTATGATTTCAAAGGATGAAAAGTTTGCTCATGTGGAATGTAGGTATTCTTGACCTCCATTGTTCTGAAGCCAGAGAAAAATATTTCTCATACTAAACAAATCTGATAAGGTCATGTCTGGCTTCAAAGAAAGATCAGCAACCGACTGCACAATAGTCTGCAATTTCTAATATATTCTTCTCTCTAGGCCTCGAGTGTTGATAATTAACTGCCTACTATTCTAAGCTGAATTTATTGCCTTTCTATTGTAATTTTGGTACAATTAAGTAATTGTTATTGTAAAAAATTTTAATCACATTGAGAAAATAAAGTGATTTTTTTCCCTACAACCTTCCTATCCCCCACTTACACATAAATAAGATGAAAATATAGGTACATTACAAGAGTTTACTGGGAAGAATGCTACTGAAGAATGCTAAGAAAACTTTATGCTAGACTTTCAAAACATTATAATTAATAAGTGAAACCCCAGTTTCCAAAGAAAATCTTCAAATCAAAAGTATTTTCAGCAGATGAATATTTACTATGAGATTCTGGTAATTTTTTTGCAAGGGCATTGCTTTTATTTTTCAAGCAAAGATCAAAAATATTTTGTATCTGGTCCCCTGTTGATTTATATCACTTCAACTGCCAATATTTTTTAATTCACAATGAAATTGCACAGAGCTCAATTTATAAATATTTATCTATAAAGTTAACAACTGTGAACTGTAGTGGTGTGTCAAACTATAAACATAGTCATGGAATATTGGTTCATTTTGAGAACAGATGTTGGGCCAACTCCATGATGGAGTTGATTGCAGTAGACACAGTAATGATTTAGTTTCTTTCTTTCTAGGAACTTTTAAAACACACAGCTAAGTCTAGGGAAAGCAAACCTGTACTTGAGTCCCCATTCTCCATTTCTGCCACAGTTGCAGACATCACTAAATGATCCTAGAACTTCTTCAGTTCTCAGACCAGCCTTGGTACAGATCTCATCACAGCACTCTGGCAGTCACTATCAATTGACTAGAAGAAGTACAAGCTCAAATTATTTTCTCTGTGTTTAAATCTTGTATCCTATAGTGGTTCTCAAATATTTTCATGTGTAGCATATTTTCAAATATTAGAAAGCTTGGTAGCACTCTCAAAGGGATTAAAAGATTGAAAACAATTACAAGTAATTTTCAACAACAATAATAATCTAATCTGTCACTGCCTTACAATGTCTAGCAAAGCAGCCACGATTGACCAGTCATTCACTTTGTATCCAGCTTACCCTTGAAGGGTAAGCTTTGGTTTAATGGGTATTGTACCCATTAAGCATGCCATGTTCCTTTAGGCCCTGCTGGTACTCTGCTTAGGAGAACAGACTCTACTATCAAAACAATGGGGTACGACGCTGTCATTTTACCTTGAGAAAGAACACTCTGGCCAATGAATGACCACCTAATGCCAGAGACAGAGAGAATGATTAGGAAATCTGCTGGGTTTTCCAGGTGAACACAAATACCTGTTTTATTTTCCTTACCTCCTTCAATTCTCTCAGTGTCCCATAAGAAAACTGAGGCTCAGAGAGGTTAGCTCCTTGCCCCATGACTCACTGTGAAGAAGTGACAGAGACACGACTCCTACCAGGAGACAGGGCCGACTTCAAAACCAGCGTGCTTAGCCTCTCTGCCACTCTGCCCTCTGATGACTAGCAGAATCCAGTCCCCTTCCGCAGTGGGACTGGATCTTGAAAACCAACAGGAACAACTGGCAAAATGAAACAGCCACCACCACTCTTTCCACTGCTTCAGGCAGAGTAGGTTATTTTGGTTTTGTTTTTGTGTTTTTTTGAGGGCAGGCAATCCACTTTGTCTTCGGACCAGGAGTCTGAAAGCATGTTTCTTCTGCTTCCTTCAAGAAGTCTCCCACTTGAAATATGATTACTTACTGGAGATAAAGTGGATGATAGAGCTTTACGAATGTTATAAGCCACAGGAAACACAGTATGAATTAGTATCGGGATTACCTACATTTAGCTCCCCCACCTTCACACAGGAGCAATACTTTTACTCTCACTTCACAAGTGAAATAATCGAGGAAAGAAGAGAGAGACTACTAAGTTTAATTAAGCATCTACATGTCAATACTCATGTGACATACATGAGCTCCTTTAATCTTCACAATAGGTACCAGGTATATAGTTTTAATATCTTCTGGTTAATTTTTATTACCATGTCATCAACTATCTGTTTTATGTGTTTATTATCTGTGTCATGCTCACCCCCATTAGACTCTCTATTTGGTAAGGGATTCTGACTTTGGTCTGTTTCATCTACTGCTATATCCCTAATAGTGTACGGCACATGGTAGATGTCCAATAAATATTGGTTGAATGATTGAATGGACACTCGTGAGATTCAATAACTTGCCTGAGGTCACACAGTTTGGAAATGAATCCTCTGTCATGTGTACCCAATCGCCACATGAACACCCCAACTCTGGGCTCAGGGTTATGTGAATGATTGAACAGTCCCACCAGGACACAGAGGACTGGGGCCGTATTATAAGGATATCACTTGGCAGTGCATTTCACAGGAATAATGGTACCCTTTGACCACGGGTGTCCTGAAAATATTGCTTCTTCACAATAAAATAAAAAACAAGGGCTTCCCTGGTGGTGCAGTGGTTGATAGTCCGCCTGCCGATGCAGGGGACACGGGTTCGTGCCCTGGTCCGGGAAGATCCCACATGCCGCGGAGCGGCTGGGCCTGTGAGCCATGGCTGCTGAGCCTGCGTGTCCGGAGCCTGTGCTCCGCAACGGGAGAGGTCACAACAGTGAGAGGCCCCGTACCAAAAAAACAAAAACAAAAAACAAAAGAAGAAGAAAGAAGTTTATCAAAGAGACAGCAGCTATATCCTCAGATTTAGGAAACCCTAAAACAAACAGCCCTGATGGGGTTACACTGCAGGTGCAGGAGACTGCCCACAATTCCTCCTTGCTACTTCCCTCCTAATCGTCAGCCTCTGTCTGGTTCACGTGGATGCAACTCGACTCAACAAACTCTGGCTCAGGGCCACTCTGCATCACCTGCAGGTGGTGACTGGGGAAGATGCATCCCAGTTCTTAAGTAACTCACAGTCTACGACAAGGAGAAAGGCAGTGAAACACGTCGCTTTAAAATGAAGCATCATGAAAATGATAAAAACAACATACAGCAGGTGTACAAAGGAAAGAAAGTCTGGCTATGTGAAGGCTGCGTCAAGGAAGATTTCAGGGAGCAGAGGAGGCAGTATGTGACTTGGGCTAAAGAGAGGGTCACTACCGCAAGGAAAACAAAACCCCAAAGTCACCACCAAGCTGAAGCAGGGTAATTAGGGATTCCTGGAGTTCAAAGCAAAATTGAGAGGCAGTAGAAGTTAGCCCAGTTGTGCTCATCTGGCATAAATAAGGGGTGACTGCCCCAAAGGGGACACTTGACAGTGTCTAGAGACATCTGTCACAACTAGGGGGTGCTACTGACGGCTAGTGAGTAGAGGCCAGGAATGCTACTAAGCATCCTACAATGCACACTGCAGCCCCCCCGAGCCCCCCAACAAGGAATTATTCAGGCCAAAATGCCAATAGTGGCAAGGCTGAGGAAACCTGGCTTAGAGCAACGAACAGGAGCTTTGAAGGCAAACAGACCTGGGTTGGAGTCCCAGCTCTGCCCCTAAGTACCCCAAATGGCTACTTAGTAGCCAAGAGGAAAACGTATCTTCATTGAGCTTCAGTGAGGATATGTTCATTTGTTAAATGGGAAGTGTCAGTAGTGCCTGCCTCACAATGGCCACTCCTCATTCAGCAGATATGACTAAAGGGTCTCCTATGTCATTGCTCCCCAACCTTTTTGGTACCAGGGACCAGTTTCATGGAAGACAATATTTCCACGGACTGGGGGCGGGGTGGGGGAGGATGGTTCAGGCGGTAATGGGAGCGATGGGGGGCAGCAGATGAAGCTTCGCTCGCTCTCCCACCGCTCACCTCCTGCTCTGAGGCCCGGTTCCTACCAGGCCACGAACCAGTGCCGATCTGCGAACCTGGGGGTTGGGGACACCTGTCCTATGTGCCAGGCACTATACTAGGTCCCTATGTGCCAGGCACTATACTAGAGTGGGTACAATGAATGTAACCCCCATCCTCATGGAACTTATCATGGAAATCAGGCATAGAAGTGAGCAATAATAATAAAGAGGTAGAGATGCTGCTGGAGAGATGTGTTAAAGGTGAAAGAAGTCCTAGGAAGGAACAAATAGCCTAGACAAGAGGGATCAAAGAAGCCTTCTTGGTAAAAATAGCATTTAATTGGACATACGGAGGCTGGTGAAGGGTTACTCAAGCAAAGAGGGGCAGATTAAGTGCGATAACAAATGTGAAACCCTTATTACAGTACCTAGCACAATGTAAGCATTCCCTGATGGGAATTATTCTGAATGTCCTAAAGAGGCACACTGTGTATACGATGGATTCTGTTTTTCAGTAGGGGCCATTTTAATATGGTGGAGACTGCTAAATGTTTACCAGACTGTGTTTTCTCCTTCTCAGGTACTTGGCTCCCTGGCGAGACATTCTATGAGACCTTACAGTTAGATATGGCCATGGACCAAGTTCTTGTCAGTAAGATGTGAGAAGAAGTGATATGTTGATTTCTGGGTGTGAGCTTTCGGTCAAAGGACATGATTCCTGAATAACATTTTTGTTCCTTTCTTTTTTTTTTTTATTTGCGGTATGCGGGCCTCTCACTGCTGTGGCCTCTTCCGTTGCGGAGCGCAGGCTCCGGACGCGCAGGCTCAGCGGCCATGGCTCACGGGCCCAGCCGCTGCGCGGCATGTGGGATCTTCCCGGCCCGGGGCACGGACCCGTGTCCCCTACATCGGCAAGCAGACTCTCAACCACTGCGCCACCAGGGAAGCCCTCTTGTTCCTTTCTGACTGCTAAATATGGATGTAGCCCAGCCCAATTACAGCCATGCTAGGGCTGGGTAGGCAAAATTTTTCTGTAAAGGTTCAGTCAGTAAATATGTTCAGCTTTGTGGGTCATATGATCTCTGTCACAATTACTCAACTCTTCTGTTGTAGCACAGAAGTGGCTACCATATACAACAAATGACCATGGCCGAGTTCAATCAAACTTTATTTATAAAAACAAGCAGAAGGCCGAATTTGGCATGCAGGCCACAGCTTGCTGGCCCCTGTGCTAAGGGATGTTGGATTCATGACAGATGGCATTGAAGAGAACTGCCTTATCAACCTAGACCCCCTCACCTTGGAACTGTTATGAGAGAGAAAGATAAACATATATAATCTTTGAGCCCTACAGCTTAGACTTGCCTTAACTAACAAATGGGTTTCTCAGGACTCTTTGGGTTTATTTAGACTGTCCTGGGAACCCAATAAATATGCACATATATTAGGGTCTTCTGGTGAAATGACCCCTGTACATCAGGCATTTGGAAGTAAGGCTGACTTCAGGCTGGAGGGAACACATGCTTTAGCAATAAGGGGTTCAGAGTTAAATTCTCAGCACTCAGTCCCCATCCAGCTGAGGGAAGCACACTGGAGACATCACCATCATTTAAAAATGGAAGGTTTACAGAAAAACTAACAAATTATCTAATTCAGGCTGCTGAATGCCTGTTGGTGTCCTCCTGGAAAACTCTAAGTAAACAGCTGGTCTCTTTAATCATAGTGGAGAGCACACAAAGGAGGCAGTGAAATAGCAAATGAACTCCGGGTGCTTCCAATGGCAGGCCACGCTGGCTGGAAGACGGCTTCAGGAATTTTATGTAAGATGAAGGGTGAATTCTTGTAAGCCTCTGAACCAAGCTCATTGGTGGTATGCATTATTTTTGGCTTCCTCTACAGCTGTTTTTGTTGGGGAAGTTTGAAGGTGAAAGTGTCCTAGGAAGATCTCTTTCCAAAAGTGTTTGAAAAAATATTGTCATAATCCATTTTACATTCATAATCCATTTATATGTGCAACTATATTTTAGGCAACCTGACCTTCATTAGAAATTAACCATAGCTAACTATGGGGTAGCACTGCCAAGATGTCTGAGCTGGAAGGAATTTACAAAGTATCCAGTTTAATCTGATTTTCCCATTTCACATGTGAAAAAACTGAGGCCCACAGAGGTTAACCTTTCAAGGTCACAAAACTAAGTTAGAAATAACATACCTGTATGGTTTGGGGTGGGAAAACTATGAAATTTGCTATTTGTTTGTTTGAAATTGGGAGGAAAATACAATTCTACTGTCCATTTACCCTTTTGTTTTCTATATTGAAAAGGTCCAGAGGTAAATGTGGGTACCTCAGTTTTAAATAAATTTTTATGACCAAATCACAAACTCTTATGAAACTTGGAGTTAATAAAAACTCCTGAATTTTGACTGATTTCTTATCATCATTCAGTTTTCTAGAGAAAAAATGGTTTAAGTAAGATATTTACATGTGTTCCTGTCAAATAATGACAGTTGTGTCCCTCAATGCAGCCTCTTTTTTTTTTTTTTTCCTACTGAATTCTCTGGCTTTTGGAAATAAGATGTGGGAAGGAGGTACTAACTGCTAGTTATGTCTGAACTGAGATGCTAAAGCATCTTCATGAGGAAAATTCACCTTTTTATTTGTAATTTCCCTGTATCTTCGCATAGGTTCTTCTCTATTTTCCAAAGGATCTTATGCCACACCCTAAATGTAGAGAAAGAAATATTCCAACACAGCTCTCTGTGCCAAGGCCCCTGGGCCAGGCTGCCACTCTCCATGGAGCTGTGAGTCTTGGAAGCAGTTATTCCCTGTCTTCCTCAGAATGGCACCGACACACAAGGAGTCAGGAGGACTCCTTGGGAAAGCCCCCAAATTCAATAAGCCGTCACTTCTTTGAAAAGACAGAACTAGGGCATGAAAATGTTTGGAACATGGGTGCCATGCTGTTGATTTTCACTTAAACCGTATACTTTACAGTACTTAGAGCAAAAATATATATAAAAGTTAAATTTGACAGCCTGGTATTTTAAAAGATATAGTTATCTGTGAGTTCTGGGATCGCAATCCAATATCTGGGAGCTGACCCCATGACCGTTTGTCTCTCCACACAACAAAAGTATAAAAGTCCTACATGTTGGTTGGCATCCATGCCTCAAATCACAGAGGTTTTGTGGTAAGGCAGTAGCTGTAACAACATATGGTCACATTTTCGATCCCCCAAACTGCAGAGGAAATGCACATACAAACATTTTCTACACATTTTCGGATACACCAAATATGGTACAATCAAGGACATCTCAGGTAGAAGAGAACAGTTCTGCTAGTTCTTGAGCCTAGTGCCAAAGGGACTAGGAAGGTTTCCACAGAAAGACCAAAGATGCATTTCACATTGAATAACCCACAATGACAAGAATTTATGGAGAGAAATCATTCTCCTCACAGATACAGGCATGTCTGCAAATCATCAGGCAACTACTGTACTTTTAAAAACCTATCTTGATGGTCTTCTGTTCATGTATGTATTCATATTCTGACATTTTTGTCATGTCCAAACATTTTGGTTCTTTTTCTTTCTTTTTTTTTTTTTGTTACACACAATGGATATGCTAGAAGAAAACTCAGAAGATATAGAAAAGGAAAAATAAAAACAATAATCTATGATCTCATCAACTAAAAATAAACAATTTTCAGACAGTGGTAAATACTACTCCAAATATTTCTGCCCTTGTCTCATGCACTCTGTTTTTGTCTTCCCAATATCTTCTGTATACACAACACACAGACATACACATCCTAAAATGAATGCATATTATATATATTAACCTGACTTTTTTCACTCAGTGATATGTGTAGAGTATTTTTTAATGAAAATAAATGCCTATCTGTATTATCCCTTTTAACACTTATATTGTATCCACTGAGTATGTATAAACGTATGTATGTGTACAAACACACCATTATTTACTTAATCAGCTCCCACTGTTGGACAAATGGAATGTCTCCTTTCCCTCTCTCACTATCATAAATGATTCCTTAATAGATGTGGACATCCATGTACCTAGATATCTGTCCAGCTGTTTCCATAGGCTAAATTCCTAAGAGAATTGTCATACCAAAGAATATAAATATTTTAAGGCTTCAGAAGCTTACAATTCCTGCATTAGGATGGGTATTGTTCAATAAAACTGTTCAGTAAAACTCTGTGATATGGAAATGTTCTATAGCTGTACTATCTGATATAGTAACCACTAACCACATGTGGATTAGCCTTGTGCTCTGCACTGACCATTTTCCCTAAGAAATGAGAAATTAAAACTTATGGAACACAGAAATGTTCAGCATGTGTAAAGTTACATTAAGAGAAAATAAAAACTTGCTACAACACCTTCAAAGAGCTGGCCTTACTATAAACGCTAAATTTTTATCATTCCTTCAAAATTATTTCTCCTATTAAACGCGAGCTCCTCCATCAAAGCCACATTTGCTCGTTTAGTCAACCGTTCTCCTAGCCTTGGGCAACACACGCTTTTCCATTTCTTCTCATCTAACCCTCTTGGCTACTGTGAATGCTACAAAACCCACTTCAAAGCATGTGAGAGGCGGGAACAGGATCTACAAGGCCAAGAAGAAAAGATTCCAGGGATGGGATAAGATATGAAATTCATAGAGGAAGATGAAAGCATTTACGGACATCTTTGAAAATGCAGCAGCATGAGAAAACTGCAGATGAAAAAGAATGAAAAACAAAAATAAAAGTATATCTTTGGCATCCCAATCAAATGTCCTTTCTAGGAACCTGATTATTCAAGTGTCCTAAAATTCAGGAAGATGTAAGTTAGAAAAATGCCCATTGGTTGTTAGACATGCATAATCAAATCTTCAAGATCACTTCATGTTCATTTTTCCTTTTCATTTTCTTGACAAGCCTGCAAGGCACGCAAAGTTAATAATAGTATGTTCATCTTGCAGGTAAGAAAACCATGACAGTTCAAGCAAAATTGTTGGAGATCTAGGATCAAAGATTTCCTGCTGTCAACTCTGAAGAGATTTTTTTACTATACTATGCTGCATTTTTCTTTATTTTTGCATTCTGAAGCATGAATCAGATCCTGTACCCTTCCTTTTCAGTTTAAACCTACAGTGGCCAGGGTTATGTAAAGAAGCCCTTTGAAATCCATAGGTGGGACATGAAATAACTAAGAGAAAAATTGGCTGATGTGGTCAATCTCTCTATAAAGTAGTTACATAGTGTATGACAAGTTGTAAGATATATGTAGGCTGGTAAATGTGGGCTACTTATTTACAAGCCTACATGAAAGCTGGATGAATGTATGGTTTTACTCACCTTTCTCCAGGTCCCACATGAGAGCATTTTTCCTGGCCCTCTCCTTTCCTTCAAACACACAAACATACAGTATATGCTGAAACTCAGTGGACGCCATGCAATGACAGTAAGTCATTTAAAATAGGCATGATGTTTGCCAAGAAGTCTGCTCTGCCCTTTGCCCATTTGGTTAAATCCTTCTCATCCTTTAGGTCTATGTTTGGAGGTGCTACTCTATCCAGAAGCCTCCCTTAACTCCTCAGCACTCCTGACCCTTTCCATAGAAGCTGCCCATCCCATATCATTGGGAAGATATCTCTTCTAATCCCCTGTTCAGTCTTCCTTTGCCACTAGATTACTAGCTCCTATCAGGCAGATTCTTCAAATACTGAAACTGGGTCCAACACAGAGTGGTCACCAGTAATGTTTGTTAAACAACTATTTGTTGAAGTAATGTTTGAAGTAATACATGAACAAACAAATGATCTAACAAGTGGTTCCAGCCCAATCAGGGTTTGAATATGGTGGAGATGTCCACTTAGATATTTACTTAGACAACTGCTGTATTAGTGGGGTGTGGTAAGCAGAATTTTGGCTCCCATAACCTTTGTTCCCTTGTGTTATACCATGAATATGTCACATTACGTGGCAAAAGGACTTTGCAGATGTAATTAAGGTTACTGATGAGCTGACCATAAAATAGGCAGATTATACTGGATTATCACAGTGGATCCAATTTTGGCATCTGGGCTCTTAAAAGCAAAAAAGGAAGTCAGAAGAGGAAGTCAGAGAGATGTGGCAGAGGGGGAAATCAGAGAGATTCAAAACATCAGAACTTGACCTGCCATTGCTGGCGTGAAGGTGGAGGGGGCCACGTGAAAAGCATAAGAAGAAAGTTAATTCTGCTAAAACCCAATGAGCTTGGAGGAGGAGCCTGAGCCCTAGATAAGAACAGCAGCCTCAACTGATACCTGGATTTCAACCTGGTGAGACCCTGAGCAGGAGAGTACAGCTATGCTGTACCAGAATTCTAACCAATAGAAACTGTGAGATAATAAAGGTGTGATGTTTTTATGATGCTACATTTGCAGTGATGTGTTATGGGAACAATAGAAAACTGATACAGGGGCTTTCTCCAGAAGCAACAGACCCTGAGGCAGAGTTCGACTCAAAGTTTTTAACAGGGGAGGTGATCACCAAAAACTGGTAAGGGAGTGAGGAAGTGAGCCCACAAAGGGGAGAAAGCCAATACAAAATGCATTACTGAGTAGGTCATCACAGTGGGGAGTTAGGGCTCATACCACTGGGAACCTCTGGGAAACCTACAGAAACAGCCTTGGTTTTCCTCTCTGAGGGTAGGAAGCCAGGGCACTGTTCCTCTGCTCTCACCTGCTCCCAGGGGCATTAACTCTCCAGCATGTCTGGCCTTTCTCTATTTCCTTCTTCCTTGCAGTCTCTCCTCTGGGAGAAAAAAGCAACCTGATACATGGATTCCTCGGAAAGTATTAAAGACTAAAATATGACCCCTTGGGTTGCTATGCACCTAAAAGATGACTTACACTAAGAGAATGGGCACTATTTAACCTTCTCAACAGTAAACCTCAAATGGAGGAATTTTAGGATTGTACCAATGCGAGAGGCTTTTCTAGTCTCCCTACTACATCTCCCTACAACCTCGTCTCTCTCCCTATTCCCCACTATGCTGGCAAGGCTTGTCTACCCTGAGCATTTACCAGCGACATGCTTTGTGAATACACACGTGAGCCCTACCAAAACCATGTTCTGAGTGGCCTTTCCCCACACCGTTGTGCACATCTTTAACCACTTTGGGTTCTCAAATGAAAGCCACATTATTAATACAAAGCATTATTCTTTTTTTTTAATTTTTAAAAATTTTTGGCTGCGTTGGGTCTTCGTTGCTGTGTGTGGGCTTTCTCTAGTTGCGGCAAGTGGGGTCTACTCTTCATTGTGGTATGCGGGCTTCTCATCATGGTGGCTTCTCTTGTTGCAGAGCATGGGCTCTAGGCGCACGGGCTTCAGTAGTTATGGCTTGTGGGCTCAGTAGTTGTGGCCGTGGCCTCTAGAGCACAGGCCCAGTAGTTGTGGCACATGGGCTTAGCTGCTCCATAGCATGTGGGATCTTCCCGGACAGGGCTCGAACCCGTGTCCCCCGCATTGGCAGGCAGATTCTTAACCGCTATGCCACCAGGGAAGTCCTACAAAGCATTATTTTTATGCGCTAGTAATGATAGTAATAAATCCAAAGAACAAGAGTGAAACCTAGTGCTTGAGGACATTCTGAGGATGTGGGAGATCCATGCAGGAACTGGTTTCTTAGCAGAAGCATAAGTGCACCTCTGTCAGATGCAATCTCACTCCCACATAATTCCCATTGTTTCAAGACAATTCAAATTCCACCTTTCGTCAGATGAAAGGCTGTGATTGCAAAACAAGGAGCTTTCTACAGCAAGAATAAATTGGATTATTCTATAGAACATATTGTTCCCCAAGCAAGCAGAATAGGCTTCGGGGAAATGCCTGTAGATTGTCATGGGCAAGCAGAGCTGGCCAGGTAGAAATTTCTTTTACAAACCATGAAAGGGACTCGAAAACATTTTCTGGTGGCTAGTGTGTGTGGCAGTGCAGAGGAAATACTCGATGAGACACCTGCCTCTCAAATGTGGCAGGATTCCTCAGAATATTTATTCTGGGGCTAAAGTCACTTACACCAAATGTTTCAAGTCCCACTTCTCAAGGATAAGATTGGTAGGATATGAGGGGTTTCCACCCATGGCCCACAACATGTGTGTTGTTTTCTATTTTCCAGGGCCTGGACATCATTTATGTACTACTCATAACCATCTTCTGCTATTAATATTATATCCGCTTCACAGATGAGAAAAGTGAGGCTTCAAGAGGTTAGGTCACATGCCTAACTAAGATTTGAACCCGGGCATGACTTGCTACTCTGGTCTCTGCTTCAAACATTTTTCAGCTTTTAGTGTTTCACACCCAGACATGCACGTTGCCAGGCACCAAAGAGCTCAGCTTTTCTGGAAGGAAGTGTGAGCATCCGTCTGCCTCCTTCTAGCCCTGACTTGTGCCACAGCATCACAAATGGACACTTCTGGGAGCCCACCCATGGAATGGGCAGTCTCAGCTTATCAAGTCCAACCACACCCCTTCCATTCAAGAAAGCACTTCAGTTTGCAAATAAGGGAGACCTGCTGTGTTATAAGAATAACCTTGAATCTACTCTCATGTATTTAGAAAAACATCAGCCATTCCCAAACCTTGGTTGAGGCACTATTGTGTAGTGGTTAAGTCCTTGGGCTCTGAAGCCAAAAGAACTTTGGAGTCCACCTATTTGATTCCATCCATTACTAGCCGAGTGGCTTGTGAAGCAAAGCAATTAAGTTCTGAGTCTCAGTTTCCCCATCTGTCAAGTGGCCCATTGTATAGTATCTGCTCATGAGGCTGTTGTAAGGATCAAATGAAGTCATTCACATAAAGAGCTCTGCACTATGCCTGGAGCATAACAAGCCCTCAATAAATGTTAGTCTCATCATCATCGTTATCATCCTATTCTTTTCCAGTTTGTTATTAGTGGCAAACCTCCAGCTGATGAGGACATAGCAACTATAGTTAGGTCTCAAGAACTGCCTTCCAGTTCTCCCACTGGAGAAAGCCCCAGACTTGGCCTCTCTTTGTTCATCTTTTGAGTCAGCCATCTGATTGCTTGGCACCACCTCTTTCACGGGGCACCACACTTCTGGGGGATCACAAGTAAGATTTAAGATCTGCATGATGGGACTGTTGAGTGGAATTCCTCTTTCCTTTGGGCAAAACTGCCAAGGCTTTCCAGAGCTGCCCTGGAAGGAGACTTATACCCTGAATGTTTCAATTCATTACACTGACATTCATGAAACGTACTCTGAGTGCCACGCTCCACACGCTCAGAGCTGGAGCCTCACAGCCAAATCAACATGGCCCCTACGCTGAGGAAGAGCGTGGGGAAGTGCCTTTTGTCTTACCAGCATAGAGCAGGACCTCGAAAGAGCAAATAAATCCTAAAAAATCATAATTATAAAACAGTTCTACCACCTTTTATATCTAGATGAATGCTATCAATATAAAAGTTTCTTCCTGCATCAAACGTTGAACAATTTGTCGAATGTTACTACACTGATAAAGTTTCTATAAAACACACATTACATCAATACAGTAATCTTTCTTCTTCCAAAGGAAAGCACAGGAACACAGAGACTGATCTTTGGCTCAGACGGATCCAGGTTTAAACTCTGGCTGGCTACTTGATAGCCAGGCTACTTAGCAGGTGTCCTAACCAGGCAGGCCTTGTTCCTCTCATCTCCAACCTGGCAATATCAAGACCATCAACCTCAAAGGGCTGCTGCGTATGTTAAGTGTGACAAAGCACTTAGCACAGCACCTGATGTTCAAAACTATTAGAAATGCTTCTTCTTATTAAAATGCCTCAAAACTCCCTACGTAGCTTTTCTGACAAAAATTCAGCAAAGAAACTACTAACGGACTTAGAAAAGGAACAATAGGTTTATATTTTCTAATAGAAAGCATTTAATGCACATAACTTATCTCTGCAAGTCCACAGTGTCCCTATTTCCATTGGGGCACATAGGAAGGGAACAGTTTTTGCAAAGACCAGCGTATACTTCAAGGCTGGCACTGGTGCCAGATAACGTGGGTCACCCCATGGAAATGCAGCTTTCTGCATTAGCTTTTAATGGTCCTCCTCTGCTGGGCATTTGGGGCTACGGTTAGAAGTAAATGCACTCAAGTAAATATCTTTTGGTGCCAGAACTGCCATGGGCACATACTTTTCTTTCGATGGTCCTGGGAAGTGGTTTGTTAAACTATTGTTCTCGATTAAAAACTCATGTGTTTGTTCAGTCCAATATGGGTCGCTGCTTTGAGTGAAAGATCCCCTTGACGTGGCAAAACCTCTACTTGTGACAAGCCAGTGCCAAGTATGTCTTAACCAGATGCAGACCCGGGTTTGATTAGCAGCCACTGAATTCCTTGTAAAATCAGATAATGATGGTTTTTCCCCTCTCTGCTGAGCAAATATCCTCGGCTTTTAATCAAGTCTCTATAAGAAAACCTCTATATAAATAACTCCACACAGTACAATGGTTTTAAATCTATGGTTCATCTCAACTTTCCTGACCTCTGACTGTTTAATCTGAGAAGGACCTGTGCAGTACCAACTAAAAATAAAGGGACTACAATATTTATTTTGGCAGATACCACATAGATATAATAGAGGGACATGTGGTGAGTGGAAATTCTCTACCACACGCAGAGAGAAGAGAAAGGAAAGGCTCTGGAGCCCGTTTTTGTTTTCCCACTTTGTGGGATAGCATCTATTGGATAATGATGATATTAGGACTGCAAAGACACGTGCCACTTTGGAACGCTGCACAGACTCTGTGGCTGTGCATAGAAACCTCCTTCTCTGCCCCTTTGGATGTTCAAAGGGCCCAACTGCAAACCTGGGAAACATGAGCCTTTTCAGAGGGGCTGGAGTCTCAGCTTGGGCTTCCTTTCCTTTCTTGTGGGCACAATTTGGGCGTCTGCAGTTAATTATTTGCAGGTGCATTTCTGCTGCATGCAATGGAATGAGTCCCCAATTAGGCTCCTGCAGGTGTAATTAGAAATTTCCACATCACTTTGAGGGGGCAAGTGGATAATTGTGCCCACAAGGTGGTAACAGTTCCTGACAGGGTCGAGCAGAATGCTCCGTTGTAGACCGCTATCTGGGCATCAGGCTCCATGAAATGGAATGCTGAACATTCAGGAATAAGTGTCAGGTGTGCTTCTGAGGTTTAGAAGTAGAACCCCACATGGAGGGTGGGGCTAGGGATTCTCTGATTCTTCACATCCATAAAGGAGAGTGGAGCTACGAAACAGCATCAAAGAACAAGGACCACACGTGGGTCCTCTGAGGCATAAGGGAGCAAAAGCTCTTGGCTGATGACGTTGAGCAATTCAAGAAAAACTAGCTCCAAGAGAGAACTGGACCAGAACTATAGAATTAACCTTTTGTAGGACAAGAGACGCAACTCAGTGAGAAGAGTAAGTAGCTATTAACTTTACAATAAACTTTCCAGTTAAAGTGTCTTCACTTTAAATCATCTCATGTGAGCTCACATAAAGTTACAATACTAAAATTTTATTTGCACTTACTGAGTGCTTACTGTGTTGGATGTTATCCTAAGAGTGTGTGTGTGTGTGTGTGTGTGTGTGTGTGTGTATGTGTGCGCGTGTGTGTGTACTCAATTTATGCTCTTAAGAGCCACTTTAAAGAATTATTATACCCATTTTAAAGAAGATAGATTGAGGCACAGGGAGATGAAGTAACATGCCCGAGGTGACAAGGCTAGTAAGTAGTGGAACCAGATCTCAAAGCTAGGCAGGCTAGCGCCAGGGCACTAGCTAGTTTGCCACTAAAGATGAGAAAATTTTCCAATGAGAAGGCAGAATCAGGTAGTCAAGGATTTGCCCAGCAGGACACAAGACCATTCATTTGCTGACTCATTTGGTCATCCGTTTATTCATCCATTCAACAACTCAAGGAACATTTAGTGAGTACTGTGGTCTAACCACTCTGCTAGACACCTACTTAAGGGATAAATGTTTTATAATATTTATAACATCAGATGAATGTTTTATAACTTTCCCTCATTGCTTGTTTAATGTGGGGAGGAAAAGAGAGGAGAGAGCAAGAAAAAAGGAAGGAAATAGAAAGCAAGCAAAGGAGAGAGGTGAGAGGGAGTGAGAGATAGAAGGAGGGCAAGAGCTAGAGAGAGTTTAGAAAAGGGGGAAAAGGAATCCTTGGAAATTAGTTTCTCTTCCAAAAACGAATTCCTCATAAGGGAGGGGGAGAAGTCTCATCAACCAATCCATGGGATTATACTGAGGAGTGCTGAAGAGAGACCCTATCGTACCCCCAGATGCTTATTTCTTACTTTAACAGCAAGAGCAGGTTTCTATGGGACTGCCAAAGTTGGTTCTCACACTGAAATCTCAAAACCAAAATGGACCCAGGCTCCCTGTGCAGCCCTTTGTGGTCTACAAAGGGGCTAATTCTGAGTGCTTGAGTTCTGGTCAGTCCATCCAACGCATGGCAACGAGCTTGAAGAGTCTCTAGATGTGACAGGGCCAAGTGCTGATGAGCCAAATTCCACAGACCTGTTCCCTTAATGACCACCCAACTGTATGCTGTCCTTTCTACTGCAACACGTTTTAACAGAATAATTAACCTATGGTTGGGATAAGTGTCTCAGAATGAAACAGAAGCTTAGCAATAATGTTTCCTAAAGGATGAAGAGAACTTGAGAGAGCTCCAGGACTAAAAGAAACCTAACCGTTGTTTCTCGATGAGGCTGAGGGTCATGATAGCCAGAGCTGACCTGGTGTGCATGCTAACTTTTTCTCAGGGACCATTATGCGAATCTCATGACAAACCTATGAACCTAATAACACCTAATACGTATGGAGAGCTTCCATATGCCCTGCACTGTGCAAAGCTCTTTAAGGAGACTATCTGATGATGGAGAATATCTCAAAATAATCCTTTGAAGTAGATACCACAGGCTGGGCCTTAGAGAAGTCCAGCATTTGGCCAAGATCACACAGCTGGCCAGTGGCAGGACACAGAGAGAATGTGTGCACTTAGGTGCTTTCACACTTTGCTGCCAGTGTGCACATGGAGGTGGTTTGAAAATGATCTTTCCTTGGATGTTTCTTACGACCTCACTTAAAACTTCAAACACATTTTCTTTTTCTGAGAGGACACTTCCACTGTAAAAGTCCACTTTGCTTTCCTGGTTTCATCAAATAGCTGGGCATTTATGCTATTGGCTTACTATACAGCCATGCAAGAGTACACTTTACCTGTCCTTTCTGAAATACCCTGAGGTTTGAACTTGGCATAGTGCAGTCGCTCAGGAGATTTTGAACTTGGCATGGTGATAGTCGTCCAAAATAATTTCCTTTTAATATCCTCACTTATTCCACAAAGAATTTAAAGTCAGCTAACACGTGGGGCCTGTTCCTGAAATTTATGCTGTTACAACATAATCTTCAAGTCACTCCATTAGGGCCAAGACTTGTTACATCCCTTTAAATTATTCTGCCTTACTATGAATTTCATGGCGGTGAAAGTAGGGGCTGAGTGCTCCTCTCATGGAGCCTGTGTAGTTGTTTTTCTCATTCTCATCACTGGCTCTTATCAACAGCCGGACTGTTCTTGACTTGCAGGAATTGTTAATAGCTACCATGCTGCCCGGAAACCTCCATGGCAAGCTCCTCCCTTCCCTTCTTCATTCACCAACCAGACATGGCTTTGCCAGTACCATCTTGGCTAAACTGATGAGGTCAGGTACTGAGCAGTTCCTTTCATTTCCATTTTAAAAGATGTGAAGTAGTCACTTGGCCCCTTTGTGCTGAGTTAGCAGACCAAAACTGGGTCCATTTTAATGAGACATTTTATGCCCATTGTAATCCAGCTGGCCTCATGAGAAAGCTGGTCATGGGCAGTCACCCATCTGAGTGATTTGAAGTGACCCCAAAGAGTTCACCTGACCCAGGGCCTTAAATGCCCATCATTCAAACTGGACCACACGTGACGCTCTTTGAAAATACCAATATCCTCCCAGAGGAAGCCCAGGCGGCCTTCATAGTAGACAGCTCTGGTTTTGTTGGCCCAGTACCATTCATACTTTGGGAAGGGGCCTTCTTATCGCGCCCTGTTGTCCTCATGAATATCTCATGCATGGGTCCTACTCCTCCCAGCCTGTGTCATTCATAATACATGTCTCTCCTCCCCACCCCTACAATGAATAATTGCTTCAGAGGTGTGTCTGAGCCCAAGTGGTAACCAGTAAGAGGCAAAGGGGATTGGGGGATGTTATTACCCACTTCATGGAGAAAACTCATCTCTAATGGGAGAGAAGAAAGCCTCTCTATCAAGAGAAGATGGCTGAGGGGCAGCAGGAGGGACATGGCCCTGATGACTGAGCACTTCATCTCACCAGCTTCTCTCAGTTACGAGGACCAACTAATTCCGTTTCTGGCTCATGCTACTTTGCAATGAGTTTCTGTCAACTGCAGTGTACTAACTACTAGACTGCTTCATAAGTACTCTGGAATTGATTTTATTTAAAGTTAAAAAAGATCCAAGTGAAAGAGACAAATAACAGGCAAATGTTGACAAGGGGAGAGCACATGGCAGGTCTAAACGAGGCCTCCCACAGGCAAGCCTAACAATCCAGGTCCCAAGGATCAGCAGTAAGTCCACAGGCAAGTGGCAGGAAGGATATTCTGAGAGTGGGACAGAAAGGGAAGAGTAGTACATGGAATAAAAAATAAACTCTTTTGGTACAATCACTTTGAAAAATTGTTTTGCAATATCTGCTAAAGCTGAAAACACACACATCTATGACCAAGCAGTTCTATTCCCAAGACTAGCATACACACATGCGCACAAAAGAGATATATTACAAATAGCAGCACTATTTATAATTGCTTCAAACCGCAAACAGCCTTAAATGCCCATCAAGAAAAGAATGGATAGATGAACTATGAGATAGTGA
This sequence comes from Lagenorhynchus albirostris, assembly GCF_949774975.1. NCBI lineage: Eukaryota > Metazoa > Chordata > Mammalia > Artiodactyla > Delphinidae > Lagenorhynchus > Lagenorhynchus albirostris. The sequence goes on along the minus strand of NC_083104.1, from coordinate 33,375,853 downwards.
TGCAATAAACTACTACACAATAAAAATGAATAAGCAAATGAACTGGATATGCATAACATGGATGAATCTCATAAACATAATGCTGAGCCAAAGAAACAGACACAAAGTAGTACATACTGTGTGATCCCATTTATATAAAATTCAATAGGCAAAACTAATCCATGGTGTTAAAAGTCTGGATAGGGGTTACCCTTAGGAGTGGAGTGATTGGAAGGGTGTAAGAGGCTGCTGCTGCAGCCCTAGTTTTTTCTATTTCATGATCTGGTTGTGAGTTTCATGGGTAAAGTTAAGTTTGTGTAAAATTCCTCAAGCTGTACACTTAAGATTCGTGTTATTTCTGTATGTATGTCAGCCTTCAATTAGAAATTAGAAAAGCTTCCCTTCTCTCACGTTCTTGAAGCTAACAGACTTGCTATGGAAACAATTCTTCCATTTTGAGTTTTGGTCAATGTAAATGGTTACTACTCTTGGCCTTCTCAGATCTGTTTGTCTTGCTTTCTTCTTTCTTCCTTTCCTCACTTCCAACAGCCATGTATTGAATGCTACAGGCATGCTAGGCTCAGGGCTGTCCCTCATTCTGCAGGTACTTCTTTCCTTTGCCTTTGCTGGTGCACATCCGCTCACCTCCCTCCAAAAGAAGAGCTTTGATAGAAGTGGAGAAGGGAGCTGATGAGCTGGTCTACTGGACTAAGGAAGCTTTCTCTAGACCCACAGTTGAGTAGTCCAAATTCAAAAGATGAAGCAAAAGTGGCGGCAGACACTATTTACTAAACTTATTTTATCTTCTTCCTGGCATGCAGATAGGTTTCATTTTCCAGACCCTACTGCACTTAGGGAGCCATGTGACTGACTTCTAGTTAGTGAAGTGTGAGTGAAAATAATGTGCACCATTTCCAGGACAACACTTCAACCCCCATTTGTATTTGCTAGGCCTGCCATAACACAGACTGGGTCACTTAAACAACAGAAAATGATTTTCTCACGGTTCTGAAGGCTAGAAATTCAAGATCAAGATGCCAGCAGGTTTGATTTCTTCTAAGGCCTCTCTCCTTGACACATTCTTGCTGTGTTTTCTCATGGTCTCTTCTCTGTGCACATGCATCTCTAATGTCTGTGTCCAAATTTCCTCTTCTGATAAAGGTACCAGTCACATTGGATTAGGTTCCACCCTAAGGGCCTCACTTTTTTTTAAAGGCCCTACCTCCAAATACAGCCACATTCTGAGGGACTTCAACATATGAATTTTTGGTAGGGGGGACACAATTCAGACCATAACACTCTGCATGATTCTCTAGGTTCTCTCCCCATCCACCAGCTAGCTGTTAACATCCAAATGATGTTACAGGCCATAAACTGAAGATGGCCATCTCCATGATCCTGGGTCCCAGACAATTATGTGGGAACTTAGACCCTGTTAACTTGTACTCTCCATGGACTGTTTACGTGAGGAAAAAATAAACTCCTGTATGAGCAAGAAACAAACTCCCGTATATTTGAGCACTTATACGTTTTGGGGGTCTATGTGTTAAAGCGTTAGTTGGCTCGAAGTAAGATGAAGGGCAATGCATTTTTTGACATTTTGCCAAAAATCAGCCTGGGTGGAATGATTATTTATGTTGAGGATTCTGAGGCCTCTCAAAATACTTTATCATTTCTAGTATTATCACATGGTTTACATCAGTGTCTCTCAAAATGCTGTAAAAGTATGGAGTTTTGGGCCTCAACCCACACCTGCTAATCAAAATCTCACTGTAGTGTGGAGCCCTGCATTTTTAATAAGCCTATATGTCACTCCAATGCAAACTAAAATTTAAGAAGCACTGGCTTACCCAGTGGGTTTCTTTCTAATTTTAAAATGACCATTGAGTGGGTAGAGCAAAGCTGCTCTTGACTAAATATGATTGAGATAAGTTTTTAGATTTTCTCCATGGAATTATCAAACACGTTCATTTCTATTTCCTCTGTGTTCTAGGTAAAACAAATAATTCTTTCTTCCCTTTAATCATCACTATCTTTTGATGACTTACCACTGGATTGAGGTCTCAGCTAAAACTACCATTTGTTTATTATGATGATTTTTCTTAGTAACTTTCATTGAAATTTCATTTATGGCTGACAAAGAATTTTACCCAGAGAGTTCTTCCTTATGTACTCATTTCAGGCTATGAGCAGGGTTGCTTAGTTCTTAAGCTCATAATTTCAGGTTCATGCTGAGTCAGAGAAGAAATGAGTCACCCTGAAAAATACTCCTACTCCATTTTATATATGTGAGTCTTGGGTTGGGATTTCTCAAAGTGTGACAATGGTTCCTTAGGATTTTAATAGTTGTTAACAAATAAAATGGTTCCATGGTCAAAGTTACTAGGAAATACAAGGAAAAATTTATCAGATTTCTTTATCTAATGATTATATTCTGAACCTCTAAACCTCCAAGAGTAGGACATAATCTATAAATTTTCCCTGACTTAACTTAACTTGCCACAAAGTGTTTGTGTGTGTATCTATTTAACAATTTAAAATAACACTGTTCTGGGCTTCCCTGGTGGCGCAGTGGTTGAGAGTCCGCCTGCCGATGCAGGGGACACGGGTTCGTGCCCTGGTCTGGGAAGATCCCACATGCTGCGGAGCAGCTGTGCCCGTGAGCCATGGCCGCTGAGCCTGTGCGTCCGGAGTCTGTGCTCCGCAACGGAAGAGGCCACAACAGTGAGAGGCCCGCGTACCGCAAAAAAACCAAAAAAACCAAAAACCAGAAACCAAATAAAATAACACTGTTCTTCAGAACACAAACACCCATCTCAAAAATCCCTCATAATTATTATTTAAGGTCATATCATGCTGGGGTTTTTTTGACTAACATAGTTACTTCTGAATTTCTTTATATTAGGAACATTATGTATATACAATGGTTCTTTCAGTCCTATGATAAAAGGACATCTCTTGAAAGATATTTTAAAGAGAGGAGCGCTCCTCTGGAAAACTAATATTGTGTCTGTGGTGACATTACAAATTCCTAACGTTAACGTAAAATAATGGAAACGGAAAAGCTGCTGTATTTGCTGCTGTTTGGTGTTTTTGTTGGAAGGGCCCTCAGTAACCACCTAATATGGATGGCACACACTGAGCATGTGTGCCTTCGTTTTGCCCTCCTGTGCCATGGTAGGCACCAATAATCACTCAGGGACTATTCTAATGCACTTAGCCAGTATGGGCCTCAAAATGACTATGAACACAGTGCTCCAGGAAATCACTACAAGACAATCAGAATCAGGGCTCCAGTTGACCTCTACCACTGGGTAGTTAATAATTTTCAAGAGTTTATCAGAGTCTAGGGACTTCCCTGGTGGCATAGTGGTTAAGACTCTGCACCCCCAATGCAGGGGGCCTGGGTTCGATCCCTGGTCTGGGAGCTAGATCCCACATGCACGCCGCAACTAAGAATTTGCATGCCACAACTAAGGAGCCGGTGAACTGCAACTAAGGAGCCAGTGAGCCACAACTAAGGAGACCGCCTGCCACAACTAAGGAGCCCACATACTGAAACTAAGAAGCCGGTGAGCTGCAACTAAGGAGCCCACCAGCTGCAACTAAGACCCGACACAACCAAATAAATAAATAAATATTAAAAAAAAAAAGTTTACCAGAGTCTACAGTCAGAATACGTTACTTTGAAATCTAAATATTTGACTTCGGCAAATCAGATAACTTCTCTAAGCCTTAATTCCTTCACCTGGAAAAAGGGAATTTAATAGCACGTATATTACAGTTGTTGTGAGGATAAGTGAGCTAATCCATGTAATTCACATAGCACAATGCCTGACAATTATCATTGTTTAATAATTTTCATTTATTAGCCCCAGTATACAAAAGGCTAAAACTGAGGCCGAGAGAGTGTCTTAAAACGTGTCAAGTTAACAAGTCCAAGGTTACTGATTTCCATTTTGGTTTTCTCTCTCTCCTATGTTCATTCTGTAGAAAGGCTTTATTAAACTTGTGTGTATGTATTCTCTTATTTTATCTCTAACGACTTAGATAGTTCTAAAAAGATTTAAAATAGCTTTCAAATAGATGGGCTGGTAATGCATATTCTGGACTGGGAAGGGTTCCAACTCTTCTGCCCGATTTTCCTTGGCGCCAATGGCTATCATGGAAGAGCTGGTTGTAGTAAGAGGTCACAGAGCAAAGCACAGCCTGTTTCATTTTAACAGCCTCACTTTACTTGTTACTGACAATGCCCTCCTTTACATTAGCTATGACCCCAGATGACTGCCTTAACAAAAGGAAGTAACACGGTCTAATTGTTCTGGATTCCTCTGCAACAACTCCCTCTTGGGTAAGGAGCATTCCTGGCCTTATTCCAGTACATTTATTCATTCCCTCAGGGGGCAAAAAAAAAAAAAAAAGAAATTATAAATAGTCACATGGTCATAATTAATCCTACCTTGCTTCTACAAATGCTGTATCTGATTATTCATAAATGCCATTGCACATGTGGGTAAATACATTAATACGTCCATTCTCATATAATGAGCAGACACCCTCTCGGAAAACATGATACTACCTCTCTCATAGTACACGGGTCCCTATGAATTCTACATCTCCTCATCTCCCATACTAACAAAGCCTGGTTAAGCCTGTAAGAAATGTCAGGAATCAATGGGAACTGTATGACTCATGGACCAAGAATAAGAACCCTCACCAGCAGAAAGTTCCAGAATCCATGATAAATGCAGAGTTCCTCATGAAAGAATGTTATTTGTGACATTTACAAACCTGTTCCATTCAGAGGCAATGGTGGAAGCCATACAACATTGCCCATGTTCAGGATATCCACTGCTGTGCACAAACCGATTAAAACCAGCTGGAAAGTTGTCAGCCATTTTAAACACTCAGCTTAGATCACAGTTGTGCTACTAACTGTGACTGTTTAGAAAAATCACTTAAGCACTAAGAGGCATAAAAGAATAAATTCTGAACTTAACTTTTAAAGACCATGGGGGAAAATTACATAATGGCAGGCAATATTTAACCCTTTAAATAATGCCCTGAGACTTCCATTGCTGGCCAAAAGGGAGTAGTCCACTACAGCCCCTCTCTCTCATTGATTACAGCTAAATCCTGTATAAAAGCAACTTCCTGAGGACCCTGAAAGTGATGTGTCTGTAGGAGCCCACACAACTAGAACTCCGAGAGAAATCTCATCTTTCTGGCTACAGAATTGGGGAAAGAGGCCTCTGTGATCCAAAGAGTGTAAGGGAAATCCCCAATTTTCCCCTCTTTTTTTTCTCTTCCACTTTTGCCCCAAGGGAGATCCTAGTTGCAGAGCTGTGCTGCAACAGCTAAGGTAGTGGGCAGTTAAACCTCCAAGAGAAATCCCAACTTTCTAATCAGAAGTCTGGGAAGGTGGGCCCTGCAAGCTGGAGATTGTGGAGGGAATCCTGGAGAGTAAAGAGCTGAAGAAGAAAATCCCATATTTCTGTTATGAACCTGCAAAACTACTGGGCTCATCCTTAAGCTGTGCATGTGTGGGATAGACCTAAAGGCTTTGAAAACTGAACCGACATTGGAACCACCACTACGGAATATGAAACAGAACTTGCAATGAATATAACTACACTGACTGCCTGCTAAGCCAAAAAACTCAATATTCTCCAGGGGATTTTAGCAGGACCCAGAGTCTAACCTACATGATACTCAAAATGTTCAGGATACTTGCCAAACAAAAACCTGGAATATGTGGCCAATTTGCAAAGAAAAAGAGAGTCAATAGATGCCAACACCAACATGACCCAGATTATCAGACAAAAAAACATTAAAGCAACCCTTATAACTATGCTGCATGAGATAAAGATTAATACACTTTAAATGAATGGAAAAATAGAAATTCTCAGCAGAGATAGAAACAATAAAAATAAAATATCTGAAATTAAAAATCACCTGATGTCTCAATGGCAGAATGGAAATGACCATGGAAAGAGATATGAAACTTGAAGAGAAATCAATAGAAAACATCTGATCCGAAAAAAGAGAGGAAAATATTTAGCAAAATATAAGCAGAGCATCAGGGACCTGTGAAACAATATCAAAATATCTAACATTTATGCCACTGGAATCCCAGAAAGAGAGGGAAAATAATCTAGTGCTAAAAAAAAATTTTGAAAAATATGGCTGAAACATCTGAGATTTGGTAGAATGCATAAATTTCCAATTTCAAGAAACAAAATAAACTTTAAACAGGATAAACCCAAAGAAAACCAACCACAGCTACATTAAAATCAAACTGCTAAAAGCCAAAGATTGAAAAAAAAGTCTACAGAAAAATGACATGTTACACAGATGGGAAAAATAAATGGAATGACTGTATATCTTTCATCAGAAATCATGGAAGCCAGAAGACAGCAGAACAGGTTCTTAAAAGTCCTGACAGGGAAAAAAAGAATCTGTCAATCCAGAATTCTATAGCCAGCAAAAGGACCCTTCAGGAATGAAGAGAGAATTCTCTGACAAACACACATTCTGAGAATTTATCAACAGCAGACCTGCTGTGACCAAAAAGTGTTGTTCAGAACGAAGAGAAATGAAACCAAAAGAAAAACCAGAAATTCAGAAAAGAAGGAAGTTCAACAGCACTGGAAAATATAATAGACTATATTTTTTCCTCTTTGGACCTTTAAGTTATGTATGAATTAAACGTTCTTTTAAATGTAAAAATTATAATGTTGTCTGGCAGGGCTGTCAATGTATGTATGCAACATGTATGGCAAATATAACATATAAGTAAAAGGTGAAGAGAATGAGACGGTTGTGAGGTTTCTTCATTTTACTTGATGTGGTAAAAAATTAATTCTAAGTACACTGTAAAAGTTTAGGTATATATATACATATTGAAATCTCTAGAGCTTCATTTAAAAATTAAAGATATATAGTCTAAAAGCCAACAGATAAAGTCAAATGGAATATTAAACACATTCAAATAATCTAAAAGGTCTGAAGAAGAAACAGATAAATAAAAATTAGAGAAGGCAAACAGGAAACACATAATAAAATGGTAAACCTAAATCAAATCATACCAATGATTATAGTGAATAGTCTAAACATATCAATTAAAAGACAGGAACTGTTATATTGGACTGAAAAAGCAAGATCCTACTATGTGCTAAGAAACTCACTTTAAATATAAATATATACATATATTAAAAATAATAAGAAGGGAAAGGATATAACATGTAAAAACTAAAGAAAAGAAAACTGAAGTGGCTATATTAATATTGATAAAGTCAATTTCCAGATAAAGAATACTACCAGGAAAAAAAAAGTTTCCTGGTAATAAGAGAAGGTTACATAATAATAAGGGGTTATAACAGTATTCAAAATTGATATAGTTAATAATAGAGCTTCAATGTACACAAAGTAAAAACTGATAGAATTGAAAAGAGAACAGATTACTTTACAAGGACTTCAGCACTCCTCTTACAGTAATCAATAGAATAAGAAGAGAGAAAATCAGTAATGGTATAGAAGAGCTGTACAACACTATTAACCAACTGGGCCTAACTGACATTTATAGAACACTCCACTCAACAACAGAATACACATTCTCTTCAAGTGCAAATGAAACATTCACCAAAATAGAACACAATCTATCCCACAGAATAAATCTTAAGAAATTTAAAAGAACAGACATAATAAAAATGATTTCTTCTGAGCATAAAAGTAGGTATCTATAACAGAAAGATACCTGGGAAAATCACCAACTATTTGGAAATTAATTAACACATTTCTATATAACCCGTGGGTTAAAAAGGAAGTCACAAAGGAAATTAGAAAATATTTTTAATCAAATGAAAATAAGAATAGAACAAATAAAAATATATAAGAAGGAGATGATGCAGTGATTAGAGAAAACTTGCATTATTAGAAAACAAGGTGAAAAAATTTCAAATCAATGAAATTGAAACCAGAAAAAAATACAAAAAGAAATCAATGAAACAAAAAGTTTGTTCCTTAAAAGATCACTGAAGTAGATAAACCTCTAGGCATACTGACCAAGAGAAAAAGAAAAGGCAGAAATTACCTATATCAGGAAAGAAAAGAGACCATCATTAGGACCTTTAAAACATTGATAAGGGAATATTACCTATGATTTTATGACCATAAATCTGACAGTATTGATTAAAATGGACCAATTTCTTGAAAGAAAGAAACCAACAAAGCTCACTCAAAAAGAAATAAACTATGTGATCTATTAAATATATGCTGCCAGTCACAAAGGTAGCTTAAAACAACAAGAAGTATAAACCCACAAATCTAAGAAGTGCAAGGAACACCGAGCACAGGAACATGAAGAAAACTAAAGCAAGGCACATAATAATCAAACTACTTAAAATCAATGAAAAAAGGAATATTAAAAACAGCCAGAAGAAAACAAAGACATATTACAAACAGAGAAACAAAATAAGCATGATAGCAGATTTCTTATGAGAAACAATGCAAGCTGGAAGACAGTGGAGCCACATCTTTAAAGAATTAATGAAAAAAAAGTCAGTCAACCTAGAATTCTATACGCATAAAAATATCTTCAAAAACAAAGATGAAATAAAGAATCCTCTAGATAAACAAAAGCTTAAAGTATTCAGCAGCAGCAGACTTGCTCTACATAAAAATGTAAAAATCTTCAAGGACAAGGAATATTATATCAGATGGATATCTCAATCTACAAAAAGGGATAAAGAACACCAGAAATAATAACTACAAGAGTAAATATAAAAACTTTTTTCTTATTATTTAAATCTCTCTAAAAGATATTCTACCATTTGAAACAAGCATGATAAAAAAATGTATTGTGGAGTTTATAACAAAAATAGAAGTAAAATGTATTACAGCAAAAGCACAAAACCAGGAGGAAAAATGGAAATATAATGTTGTAAAGTTCATATACTATACATGAAATGGAATAATAGCATTTGAAGGTGGATTGTGATAAGTTAAAGATATATTAATATATTATAAATTCTAAAGCAACCACCAAAATAACAAAAGAGCTACAGTGAATACACTGACAAAGAAGAAAGAAGTGAATCCGTTAAAATTCCTCAATTAATCAAGGCAGCAAAAAGAGATTAAAGAAAATATGGGACAAACAGAAAACAAAAAGCAAGATAATACATTTAAACCTGACCATAATAAAGAATCACACAAAATATATTTGGTCTAAATACCCTAATTAAAAGGCAGCAATTTCATATTGGATAAAAAGAGACCCAAATATATGCTGCCTATAAGTAATCCACTATAAGTATAAAGATACAAAAAAGTTGGAAAAAGACATATTTATGCCAATACTAATCAAAAGAAAATTGGACTGGCTATGTTAGTACCAAAACAAAGAATATTAGCAGGGATGGAGAGGGTCATTCCATAATAATAAACGGGTTATTTAACAAAGAGAACATAACAATCCTAAATGTTTATGCTCCTATTAACAGAGCTTCAAAATAAATGAAGGAGAAAGTGATGGATATATCAGAAGAAATGGACAAAGTCACAGTTAGAGTTGGAGATTTCAACACCCTTCTCTCAATATACAACAAGTAGACAGAAAATTAATGAGGACACAGAAGACTTGAACAACACTAATAACCAACTTAATAGACATTTTTAGAATACTCCACCCAATATTAACAGAATACATATTATTTTCAAGTGCACATGAAACATTTACTAAGATAGAACATATTTTGGGGCCATAAAACAAGTCTCAATAAATCTAAAGGATTAAATTAGGACAAATTATGTTCTCTGATTATAATGGGATTAAATTAGACCTCAATAGTATAAAGATATCTTTAAAAATCAGCAAATATATAGAAACAAAATAAGGCAATATTAAATTAACCAGGGGTAAAAGAAATCTAAAGGAAAATTAGAAAGCATTTTGAACTGAATAAAAATTAAAATACAAAAAATCAAATTTGGTATTCAGCTGAAGTAGTCATTAGAGGGAAATTCATAGCAGTAAAATGCCTACATTAAAAAAAAAGAAAGGTCTCAAATCTATGACTTCAGCTTCCACCTTAAGAAACTACAAAAAGAGCGAATTAAATCCAAAGTAATCAGAAGAAAAGAAATAACAAAGATCAGAGTGAATATCAATAAATACAAACAGAAACACAATAGAGAAAAGTTGATCCTTTGAGAAGATCTATAAAATTGATAAACCTCTGTCCAGACTGATCAGGAAAAGAATACATAGAGAAAAAAACCAAATTATCAATATTAACAGTGGTAGAAGTGATATCACTGCAGGCTGCACTGATATCAAAAAGGTAGGACAATATAATGAACACGCCAGAAATGTTGACAACATAGATAAAAATGGACAAATTTCTTGAAAGACACAAATAACCAAAGCTTATTCATTTAAAATAGACCTTATATAAAAGAACTGAATGTGTAGGTAAACATCTTTCCACAATAAACACCAAGAGTACATAAACTCTTCAAGAAAACTGAATATTAGTAAATACTTCCCAGCTCATTCTTTGAGGACAGAATTACTCTACAATTTAAAGCAGACAAAAATTCCAAAAAACTATAAGCCAATATCCCTCAAGAACATAGATGCAAAAATTATTTTTGGAATTTTCATATACTGATGGTGGGAAAGTAAAGATAAAACCACTTTTAAAAACAGTCAACAGGGCTTCCCTGGTGGCACAATGGTTGAGAGTCTGCCTGCCGATGCAGAGGACACGGGTTCGTGCCCCGGTCCGGGAAGATCCCACATGCCGTGGAACGGCTAGGCCCGTGAGCCATGGCCGCTGAGCCTGCGCGTCCGGAGCCTGTGCTCCGCAACGGGAGAGGCCACAACAGTGAGAGGCCCACGTACCACAAAAACAAACAAACAAACAAAAAACAGTCAACAATTCCTTCAAAAGTCAAAAACATCCTACCATACACATTCCACTAGGTATTTACCTAAGATGAGAGGAAATATTTCTGCATACAAAGACTTGTACAGGAATAAACACAGTAACTTTATTTATGATAGCCCCAAACTGGAAACAACCCAAATTTTCTGCAATAGGTAAATGGATAAATATTATGGATAAATATTATAAAGATATAATAATATTACTTATTATTTAATAGCAAATAATATTTATTATTATTTAAAATAAAAATATTTTTATTATATAAAAATTATATTAAATATTATTATGGATAAATATTATAAAGATTACTGGCATACTAGTCAGCAATAAAAAGGAATGACTTATTGAGTCATGTAACATAGATAAATGAAAAAAGCAACTCAAAAAGAATGCATACTGTATGATACTATTTACATAAAATTCTAGAAATTGCAAACTAATCTACAGCAACATAAAGCAGATCAGTGCTTGCCTGGGGAGTGGGGTGGAGAGACTGTGGAGAGAAAAGAGGGATGGACTACAAAGAGGCATGGGGAAATTTGGATACATAATGGATATGTCCATTATCTCGACTGTTTCACATGTGCATCCATATGTCAAAATTTATCAAGTTTTACACATTAAATAGCTGCAGTTTATTGTATGTCAATCATACCCAAATAAAACTGTTACGTTCCAACTAATAAATTCTTAAATTAAAAAACCCACTGGCAACAACCAAAACAATTTAGCAGCTGCCTTTTACTGAGCATTTACTGTGTTCAAGGTGCTACACTAAATGCTTTTTCATGTGTTATATCACCTGTTGAAAAACCTAAGGCAAGGACTATCAAAGGGGATCTGAAATACAGAAAGGTTATATAATTTGCCTAAAATCACATAATTAGAAAGGGGTAGAGCTGAGATTTGTTCCGGAATCAATGATCTTAGTGACAATACCATGAAAAAACTGAGACTCAGAGAAGGCCACACAAAGCTGGGGATTCATCCTGTACCTGTCTTGCTTCAGAGCCCAAGCTCTTCATTATATTGCATCCCTTGTTGGAAACATCTTGCCAGAGACATAACAGTCACCCTAAACTGACCAAACCTATGCTAAATAAATGTGTACTTTCTGGGCTCTGCAACACAGATGGGACCCACGTCCATGCTCCCTCGGCGTTCACGTAACCGTAACTGTTGCATGAATTAAAAGTGAATTAACTTACGGTTAGTAGCAAAATTTCTTTGTTAAAAGTGAGGAAATTGAAGCTCACAAGGAGATTAAGAAACTCACCTAAAGCCATGCAACAAATGAGTAGTGGTGAAAGTAGAAGTCAAACTCAGGTTGGCTAACTCCTGGATGATTTCTGACTCTCTGAAAGAGATGCTCAAAATCTGCCTGACAGAAAATTACACCCTCTAAGACAACCACAAGTGGCTCAGAGGTGTTGAATGGCTGCAGATGAGCTAAGACAAGTTTACAAAGGAATGTCGGTGTCCTATTCCAGGGACACACAATGAATGCTCAGCTTTTCTTGTCTCTGAAGACAATGCATTCCAAGCTCCAGGCCCTCTTGAAGAGTGGAGGGGCTCTGCTATTCAGCTGTCCAGCACCCCTGCTATCTCAAGGTTAACTAATTATTTTCCTTTATAATTCACTGGAGACTGATAACTATTATTTCCCTGTCTAACACATACTTACAAGTGCTCTGGTTATAGATTGCTAGCAATCACGATGGACACATTTTTAGCTCAACTTTATGAAGGGTATTTAGACTCAGGATTCTAGAACCATCACATCTACCTCAGAGAAATTAACAGGCAGACTGAGTAAAACAGGTAGGATCACTGGGTTTGCTTGCTGTCTTCCTATTTCCTGGTTAATAGGGAAATTCCAAGGGATCAAAAGTACATTGAGGCACTTTTAGAGATGAGTTCTACACAAGAAGGAAAACAAGAAAGACAAGGAGCGAGAGAATATAAATGAGAGATCAGAGGCCATGAATAAAGATATCTGACATATTTATAAAGGCTCCAAACCGACAAAGGACAGCTGGTTGTTCTCCAACATCCATTCTCTCCTTCTAGAGTTATGGAATTTTAGCTGGCCTGTAGCCCTCGGCTAAGGACTACATTTTTCAGTTGCCCACAACTGGAGGTGGCCATGTGACTAAGTTTTGACCGAGGGGATGAGTGCAGTAGAGATGTACACAGCATCCAGACTGTGCCCTTAAAGGAAAGGAATATGTTCTTCCCCGGTCTCTTGTTCCTCTTCTGGTAGTTAGAGCACAGACTGGACACAGGGAGCTGGAGCAGCCATCCCGAGCCATGAGGTGAAAACTGTCATGTGCTGAGGACGGCAGAATAATAAGGTGGAGCCTGGGTCTCTTTCACTGTCTAACTACCAAGATAGTCCTAGGAGATCTACATAGACTTTGACATAAGGAAGAAATAAACTTTCATCTTATGTAAGCCACTGGATTGGGGGATATCTTTGTTATAGAAGCCTAATCTGAATCCTAACTAATATATCAGATTATATGAGATTGATAATTAGGTTAAGGATATTAAATTGTATTGATGGAAAGAAGGGTTTTATTTCATTGCAACAAACTCTTCTGGAACCACCTCCTCCAACCACCAGACAGTATAAATCAAGAAGAGATCAAAAGTGTGATTTATATTCATAGACTTAAAATCTAGAAAATGGGGTCAAGTTGTGGAGCCACCTAAATTTTCCCTTGCAGCTTCTTTGTGAACGCTTGGAATATTACACTTTAAGTGTGGAATGTTTGAGGAGAGGACCTTCTGATGCTGAAAAGCATAAGTTCTTCCATTTCTTTAATCCCACTGCAAAAATGTGTGGCCCAAATGCTTCATGTCAGACCTGTTGGCTCCTTCTTCTGCAAAGACTCTAGTTGTTATCTTAAAATCACACTGGATCGTATTAGTTCTCTCCTCCCAATTTCCTTTTCTTAAAGCCGGGAGCCTCATCATATCACAATGAAGTATTGTAAAAATATAGGGTAACAAATGTTTTCCTCTGGGCTTGGTAAACTGGAATGGGGCAAAGATTGTGCATTTACACCCAATTTACTTCAGACCATATTACCTATAGAATAACTTGTGAGTTCCCAGATAAAAGCAAATAATGGAAACCATGCCAAAGTAAATGAACATTTTTCAGTTCCTTTCAAATATTAAATACTAATATATTGCCTCAGAAATATCAAAATGTATAGCAGCATAGTCTACTTTCATGCAAAATGCCATACATACTCTCTACCACCACTTTGGAAAGACTGAAAATATGCATTTTGCATATACCTCCTATCAGCATTTCTACTCCTGAGTATATAAGCAGCAGAAATGTGTGCAAATGTTCACCAAAACACAATTAGTAGAATGTCACAGCAGTGCTATTCATAATAGTCCCCAAATGAAAACAGCCCAAGTGACCAAGAAGCATAAAGTGGATAAAAACAAACGTGGTATTCTTGAGCAAGGGAATACTCAATGGGAATGAAAATGAATTGACTACAAGTGCACACAACCATATGGGTGAATCTCACGAGTAAAATGCTCTGTAAACGAATCCAGGAAGAAAATAATGCATATTTGACGATCTATTAACCTGCAATTCAAAGCCAGGTAAAATTAATCTACAGCGTTAGAAATCAGAAGAGTTACCTTTGGGAGAAATCATGACTGGGAGAGGTATAGAAGACCTCTAGAGTACACAAGATGCCCTGATTTTTTGATCTGGGTGCTGGTTACGTGGGTGTGTTCACTTTGTAAAAATTTACCAAGGTGAAATCCTGTGCTCTGTGCACTTTCATGCATGCATGCTATGTATAATTTTTAAAGAAAACTTTAAAGAAATACATGAATCCAAACTATTAGATTTGTTCTAATACCAAAAGCAAAGCAAAGTGTGAAAAGATTGTTGCCACCATCCATCTAAAACATTGATACTAAAAAATACTATGGCCATTTCTATAAAAATGGATAAGTTACACCAAAGGACAAAAAGAAACACTATACAGAATAGGCCAAAATGGAAAAGCAGGAAGCACTGCCTTTTAGGAAAATCTGCTAACAACCTTTGGGTCAAATGCCAACAATATAAGACTTCAACACCAATTGTTTTACTTACAAGTAGAAATTTTCACTTTTACACCTCACCATTTGACTTACTTAAAATCCATTTTTTTCAATGGAGATCAAAAGAAGATCACATCATAATTTTTGTAATCTAGATTATCCATTGAAAACCAGAATCTACTGGGTTTATAATGCCCAGCACACTGGATTCAAGAAGTTCGCTGTGTGTACAGGGATAAAGGTAACTCAGTTTATAAGAGCCCGATTTAATTTTTCAATACAGCAGCCACCTGCACTAAAGGTGGTGCTAATAGAGCAAGAAGCTGATGAAGTTCAGGCTGCCTCCTGGGTGTCAAACACAAATAAATTGGGAATAGAAATGTCAACTAATACAAACCACCATTGTGGATAGAAGGGACTGAGGGAAACTGTCAGGGAGAAGGGCAGCCTCTGCATTGGAAACGACTTCTTGTAACGATTTAAGTTCCTCTCTTTCTCTTTCTCTCAGCATTGATGTGATTTCAGGTTATGTTTGCATGACGTGTTTTGTCAGGAGAAGGGATTTCAGAGAGAAGGCAATCTTCCATCTCCAAGACAGTCAAAGCTCATAATGACATCCTAGCCTGCCCTGCCACAAGGAAACTCAGGAGAAAGCTTGTGTAGGCTGTGAGGTAAATGGCACAGCGACTCAGCAAGCGCCAAACCCACCAAGTCCTATGTCTACCTGCTTTTGGCAGATGTAATAGAAGCTCTTTTTAGGCATAACCTGAAAACAAGAAACCATGAAGAAGTAATTGGTAAAGGTGAAATCATGAATGTCTAAATGGCAAACATACACACACACACACACACACACACAAACACACACACACGGGGAAAATGTTTTCAATGTTTCAACAAAGGGTATATATCTTTACTGTACAAACAGATTTATCAACTGCCACATCAAACAAAAAGGGCAAAGTGAAGGAAGAGGCAACTCACAAAGGAAGAAGGATAAATGGGCAGTAAGTCTACAAAGCCTTTTTTCTACTATAAACTTTAAAATAAATAAATAAAATGAGGTATCTCCCCCTCCTTTATATTGGGAAGGAAGAAGGGGCTTCCAAATTGAAAAGACATAAAAAATGTCTAAAGCCACTGTTGGCAAAAGTGCTTAGAAATGGACTACTTCATATAAGGACAGTTATATGCAAGGGCTCAAAAATGTGTGATCTCTACTAGCAAGACCTGAGACAAGCTCAACATTCATTTACAGGGAGTAGTTAAATAAATCACAATACCACTGATAAAGTAGATTTACAGTGAGGTAAATCTGTACTCACTCACAAGCACTAAGATTAATGAGATGTTGTTAGGGAACCATGCAGACTATGTAGTAACAAGTAGTGTGTTACCACTTTCGTATGAAAGAGCATGTACATATACAGAGTGAGTGTGTGTAAAGAATAGAGAGTGAGAGAGAGAGAAGGAGGAGGAAGAGGATGGATAGATGAAAAAAGAAGGAAGAAAGGAAGGCGGGGGAAGGAGAAAGGAAGAATCGATTATTAAATGTTGACTACCTGCATGGTGGTAATTTGGGTGATTCTTCAATTATTACACATTTCTGAATTACTTAATGTTAGTACAATGAAAATCCTTTATATTTACCATTAAAAAGGATATTTTCACTTAAAAAAAGCAAATGCATAACCCAAGATAACAAAACTAAGTAACTGAAAACATTTCAAGCACACTTGGAGCTCGTATTTATCACACCATACTTCGCAAGATCCTACAGGTTAAACACTTCAAGCCATCTTGTCTTCTCCTACCCTTTCTGCCTTTTCCCCCAAAGCCGATCTTTTTCCATATCCTATTAATTTCCCTTTCACTAAACATTTAATAAGCGTTTTATGAACTCACATTTTCTCTGTGTGTCTCTCTCCTTCCCCTCTTTCCCAATTCTTCTCCACTAGGTTATTCACCCCTCCCTTGAATCATCGATGTAGGCTCCTAAATTGCACCGGCGTTGCTAACTGACTTCTGCTCCTATTCACCCTTCATACCACAGAGCCATCCTCCTATTGTGCTTTCACATTTTCCTCTGGCCCCAAATTTGTGGCATTCAGATCTGCTAGCCCAAATTCACACTTCCAGCCTCATCTCCCCTAAACTCGACCCCTCTCCATTCTGAACCCCAAGTAGTTGCTTGCCCCTGGGATGACTTATTCTCTACACTCACCGAGTATATTTATATTTCTGTGCCATTGGCCCAGTAAGAAGCAAATGCACCTGCCCTTTCCTGGTTATGGAAACTCTGCTTAATTTTCAAGTTTCAGATCGAATTGAATGACGCCCCCTCTATGACACCCTTGCTTATCCCCCAGCAAAGCAAAACCAAAAATGATTTCTTTTCTTCATCAATATTTCATTATTCTAAGTGTGCCCTGGTCTTCTCCACTACAATGTGGAGCTTCTATTACATTGCTTTTGTGAGTGGAGACAATTTTTGTTTATTTTTTATCCCCTTATCTCCTGAAGTTCCTAGCACAGGCACTTGGGCCATTACCATTAAAAAAGTATGCTACGAGCACCCGTTATCTGCCAGGCTCTGTGCTAGATGAGTCCATATTAAGCTGTTTTCACAACATGGTCTGTGCGGTGGGCATAGTCACTCCCATTCTTTTTGGTCAAGACTGAGGACAAGAGGTTAAGTAACTTGCCAGAGACCAGGGAGTAATGGCAGATTTGAGATGGCAGCCTTGGACTGCTGTCTGCCTCCAAGTTCATGCCCTCCCTCTCCTGACCAGGGTTCCTACACAAATGCATATGGAGGTGAACTGGTCTGAACATGCAGAAAGTGATGACTCCTAAAATCCAATTTCCTAACTGAGAAAGTAATCAATGTATTATCAGGTTATCAAAATTTTAGGTTGCTTTAGGCTAGCTCAAATATCAGCCACCCCCTGGGTCTGTGGTCTCTCAGACCCTGTCCTGTCCCGCTAAGAATATATCCTTTTTGCACTTTGTTTTGTTTTTGTCCCATGGCTCACTGTGCCTAGAATTAAACTCCCTGCCGTCTCTCAAGTTCTGATGTAATATCTGGCATCCATACCAGGAAGATGTCTTGTCCAGGCTACTGTCAATCATTCTACTTCTATCTCAATGATGGTCCATGCCTCTCTTCTTCATTTTGTACATTCTGATTATTTTAAACTAAGTCTTTCTGAGAGCCAATGACTGAGGGGGAAAAGGAGTCCACTGACCAAGTCACTCACCATCATCAGAGGAAGCAGGTCTCTGGGCAACCTGAGATTCTGGTTGACTTCATCAATGTCAACAAATTCCAGGACTGCCCAAATTATGAAATAACCAAGGTCTTGATCCTCGCCTTGAAGATAACAACAATAATAATACCGGTAGTCAATTACATTTGTTTCCTAGGGCTGCCATAACAAATTACCACTGTGGTGGCTTAAAACAACAGAAATTTATTCTCTCACAGTTCAGAAGGTCAGAAGCCTGAAATCAAAGTGTCAGCAAAGTTGATTCATATGAAGACCCTGAGAGAAAATCTGTTCCACTTATATCTCTCCCAGTTTCTGGTGATGGCCCGTGGTCCTTCAGTTCCTTGCCTTACAGATACATCATTCCAATCTCTGCCTCCATTTTCACATGATCTTCCTTCTTTTCTGTGTCTCTTTTCTGTTCCTATCTCTTACAAGGACACCAGTCAACAGATTTAGAGCGCACCCTAATCCAGAGTGGTCTCACCTTGAAATCTTTACCTTAATTATATCTGCAAAGATTCTTATTCCAAATAAAGTCACATTCTGAGGTTCTAGGTGGATATATCTTTTGGGGGCCACTATTCAACCCATATACCAACATTGGTTGAAAGTTTACTGTGTGCCAGGCACTATTCTAAACAATGTGTATTAATTCATTTTATCCTCACAATAACTAAAAGATGTAACCACTCCCCCTTTTTTATTGATGAGAAAGATAGACATAGAAAGACCTGTTAATTTTCACAGTAGCCCACGGTGGGAAAAGACAGAGCTAGTATTCCAACCCAAGTAATCTGACTCAAGAGTTCACCTTCTTCATACTGGGGTCAACTGCCTCAGAAGCATTTGAAAGAATCAAAGTGTGCTAATTAACAGCAAGGACACTCCTAGAGAGTCACACTGTTAGTCTAAGAGCCCCAAGCTAGACAATGTCGGAGAATACATAATGTATACATGCCATTGCAACTTATGCTCAACCATGGCAAACATCATTAATTGATCACAGAATTCTTTCCTATTAAGTCTGAAGCTAGCCTCAAGTGTTCCAAACACTTATTAGTAATCGGTTGAAGGTGACACTCAGGATAAAACCCCTTTGCTATCCTGGTTCTAGGATCTTCTATTTTACAGAAAATAAATAAGTAACTAAACAAATAATAAAAATGGAGAGAACAGAAAGATGAGGCGTAACTTCTTCTGTCTCCTGCTGGAAGGTGAGCCCCTGTCCTGTCTTCTAGCCTGTCTCCCACTAGGACTTGTAACTACCTTCCAAGTCTGACAGAGCAAAACTGGATCACATCGGGCTTCCCTGGTGGCGCAGTGGTTGAGAATCTGCCTGCCAATGCAGGGGACATGGGTTCGTGCCCCGGTCCGGGAAGATCCCACATGCCGCAGAGCGGCTGAGCCTGTGGGCCGTGGCCGCTGAGCCTGCGCGTCCGGAGCCTGTGCTCCGCAATGGGAGAGGCCACAACAGTGAGAGACCCACCAAAAAAAAAAAAAAAAAAAAAACTGGATCACATCAAACAGCATGGAGATCCAGACCAAAGCCCAGGCTCAAAATCCAGATACCATCAGACTTTGTTTGAAATTCAGAGACTGCACGGGCTGCTTGGGAAAGCTCTGCCCTTAGAAAGAAACTTTGCTCCAATTGCTAAGAAAAAATACTAGATAATGATTTTTTCCAAAGCCAATGATGGGGGCTGCTGGTGGGATGGGAATTCACATGGTGACAGGACCGTAGGTAGTACTAGACCAGAGCAGCCTCGTACGTGGCTTCCTTAGAACCTGACTTCATTTTCAGTGTTCCCTACAATCAGGCTGCTCTTCACATAAACTTCACTGCAGATAATGGCATTTGCTACAGCTCTTCACAGTCAATTCTTTTTTAGTTGTCTTTATTTAAATACACACACACAACTATAAGGAGAGCACTGGAAAAAGACACACAACACACTCCAAGGAAATAAAATTTTCCTGGGTTATATGTACAACTCACAAACTTGGGGATCACCAGAGTGTTATTTAGTTTGGTTCATGCTGTCACTGTGCAAGGCATGTTAATAATTGGACTCCAGAGCTTTGCTTTAGATACTTCCTCCTCACCTCTCTTGTGCAGAGGTTTAAAAAACTAGTTTTTATTATCTTTTGCTGTTCCTATCCACCTAACTTTTAAACATTCTAGACAAACCTTCTGCTCTCATTGAAGTGGACCATAACAAAACAGCATTTTTTAACACCTTTATTGGAGTGTAATTGCTTTACAAGGTTATGTTAGTTTCTGCTGTATAACAAAGTGAATCATCTATATGTATACATATATCCCCATATCTCCTCCCTCTGGTGTCTCCCTCCCACCCTCCCTATCCCACCCCTCTAGGTGGTCACAAAGCAAGGAGCTGATCGCCCTGCAGCTGCTTCCCACTAGCTATCTACCTTACATTTGGTAGTGTATATATGTCCATGCCACTCTCTCACTTCGTCCCAGCTTACCCTTCCCCCTCCCCGTGTCCTCAAGTCCATTCTCTACATCTGCGTCTTTATCCCTGTCCTGCCCCTAGGTTCACCAGAACCTTTTTTTTTTTTTAGATTCCATATATATGTGCTAGCATATGGTATTTGCTTTTCTCTTTCTGACTTACTTCACTCTGTATGACAGACTCTAGGTCCATCCACTTCACTACAAATAACTCAATTTTGTTTCTTTTTACGGCTGAGTAATATTCCATTGTATATATGTGCCACATCTTCTTTATCCATTCATCTAAAACAGTATTTTTAAAGAAATGAGTCCATTGGATCACATAGGTGTCACATCAATGATGGCCATGGGAGTCTCTCCTAATAAAGAGAGGATATAACAGCAGGAAGAGCCCAGGGTCTCAGGTCCCTTGTAAAGAACATAGTACATTTACTGGCAATCAGCTTCAGGCTTAACCTACCCATTTATTACTAAGGCAATGTTTAGTCTCCATTGATGTAGCAGAATGTACTTTACAGTAATTCAACCATAAGGAACAGTCACTTTTTAAAAATTTTCTATCTTACTCCTGTCAAAGACATAGCTTTTTATTTTAATACAACTCTCTCATTTTACAGGTGAGAAAAATATATTGAGAACTGCTGAATGTCATCCAGCCACTCCATCACAGCACAGAGGCCAGAACAAGGTCTCCTGGCTCCAACTCCATGAGTCACAATCTCTGCTCAGCTGCAGCCACCCAACCTCGTTACCAGGTGATCTGCACAGAAATGTAAAAATTCCGAAAAGAACCCATAGCAAAATTAATGAAAGGACAAGTATATGGATGCTTTTGAATCCTCCAATTTTTTATGACTTAAGTTGCTCCAGGAACTCAGTCTGCATTTGGTTGTATTTAACCTCCAATATTTAATGCTTTAATGAATTAGTAATATATTGATGGCAGCATAGAAATTTATTTCAAGACTACTCAATAAAAATATGCCCAGTGTTTTTCTCTAGATGTTTTTCCATAAATGACTCGCAAGTTCATTAACCCTTGACATGATTTCTCAAACTCGGCATTATTGACATTTGGGCTGGATAATTCTTTGTTGTGGGGGCCGTCCTGGCCATTGTAGGATGTTTAGTAGCACCCCTGGCCTCTGGCCTCTAGATACCAGTACCATCCCATCCCTCCCTACTGCTCATCTGTGACAACCAAAATTAACGTCTCCAGTTATTGCTATGTATTTCTGAGGGCCCAGTAGCCCCTGGTTGAGAACGACTGATCTATGGCAACAGCATGCCCCAATGCCATTCATGACACAAAACTTGACAAATTAATTAGCCGTACATTGAAAGATACACATAGAAAGAACTCAGGCGATAAAACTGAATCAATATACTCTAATCTGCTTATATCAAACATCATCACCCTTGAAGACATTATACTGAGTGAAATAAGCCCATCACGACAAGGCAAATACTGTATGATTCCACTCATATGAAGAACCTAGAGTAGTCAAGTTCATAGAGACAGAAAGTAGCACGGTGGTTGCCAGGAGCTGCAAGGAGGAGGCCATGGTAAGTTATTGTTTAATGGGTACAGAGCCTTAGCTTGGGAAGGTGAAAAGGTTCTGAAGATGGATGGTGGTGCCGGCGGCACAGCAATATGAATGTATTTAATGCCACTGATCTGTACACTTAAAAATGTTTAAAATCGTAAATTTTACATCATGTATCTTTTACTACAAGTTTTTAAAATAATTAATTTTTTTTATGTTATCAGAAGGCTTAAAGTTAAAGTACCTAGATATGCTTTAAAACTCCCATACAAAAAAACAAAAACAAAACAAAACAAAAACTGGGTTTTTTTTGGCAATTGCTTTATTTTATTCATTTTGTTTTGTTTTGAAAATAAACTCCATAGTTAAGGAATCCAAAGACTAAGAAAATCTCTCTCTTAATTCATGGCCAGAAGCATCAGAAGCAAGCCCGGCTCTAGTGCCTGCTGCAGAACAGCGCACACATACACCAGGGATGCAGGCCCTCAGGGAGGCCCCCTGATTTAAGAGCCTTCTCTGTGTGAAACTCAGCAAGTCCAGATCCCCTAAGGGCCCGGCCTGTGGGCCACGTCAGCGCAGAGCCGTTCCAATTGCCAGGATGCTCTTGACAAAAGACGGTCTGGCACCGAGCAGCAAGGCCATTATTTTCATTTAAACCATACATGTCATGTCCTGTTTGTGAGAAACACGTTAAACAACTCAGAAACACATTCACAATGGGCTCCAAAGTGGGATTCACATTCCTATGGGCTGGCGTACTGTAAACTGCAGGGGGAGGCTGGCGGGGTGGCGGGAAAACTCAACCACCCTTGTTTCAACGGATGGTCCCGCCCCAAAGCTCAGCTGACAATGGGGGCCTTCTCTTCATTGTTCGATGTCTTACAATTTTCTTCAAGTGCCCAAAGCATACTACGCTATGTTATCTATGGCAGCCCAGAACCCTGAATTCCTTTAAGATTCTGTTACCAATTTTTATTTCCATTAAAAAAAAGAAGAATTCAGCCAAGGGAATATCCAAGAGGAAAGTAACTGCCCCATTTCTACCTAGACTGCAACAACAGATGATTTGTCTACCATGACTGAAAGGCATTTTGGAGATGTCAACCAACTCAATAAACTTAAAATCTCTTGTCCTGAGCCACCCTATCACAAGAGCATCTTGATGGAAATGTACTCACCTATAACACACTAGGTGAGAAATTCTTTGTTCACTGATACAAGAAAAAACTAATAAACATGGAGAAAATAATTCAGTCAAATGCAGTTTCAATTTACCCTGCTGCTCACTTACTCACCAAACATATATTATTTATATGCAAACCTCCAAGAAAAGTATATTCTAATATATTAAAATTAGAACCCAAATCTAGGACGTCGGCCAAGTCAAATAATAAACAGTGTGATAACTATGTCTGCTTTTGTGCCCTGACATTTCTTTAGGGGAGAAAGATTTATCATTTAAACTGTACATATCACATCCTGTGGAAGTTTTTAAAAATTGAACCATTTCTTCCAAATGTTTAAAGGCAGATTAACTAGAAAGAAAAACTAATCAAACCGAATCAAAGTCCTATAGAATCCATGAAGAGTATTTTAAAAGGAACCATACAGTTCATTAAAACACAGGTGGAGCTAGTAGAATTCCTAAAAGCTAAAATAAAATAATACCTGCCAGAATTCACTGAAGATGGGAAGGCAAATGTAGAATGCCTTATTTCCCTTCTCCTGGGGCTGATACTTTTCTTGTTGAAGTATACAAAAATTCTGCAGGAATTAAAGTTTTTACTTTGGCTTTATGTAAAAATATGTCTCTGGCCTCTTAAATGCAACTGGTGAATACAAATATACCTGGCCCTCACCCCCAGGCTGCAACATCCCGTTCTTTCCTCTCTGGCATGTCTGTCAAAGGAGAGATGGACATCACACCTCTGAGAAAGATGAAGATCATGCTTTTCTTGGCACTTAGTAAAAAGAACTTTATCTCTGCCTTTATTGTAAATACAAGAGGATGCCTGTCGCGTGAAGAACTGATTCTCCTGATAGCAGTAATCGGCATCAAAAATACCTTGGGCCCGTGGTTGGTTAAGACATCTCAGTTTTGTGTCTGTAGACATCAGCCTGGCAACAGTCTTGGTTGAGACTACCAACACTCCTGTGACACTGAGTAACAGCTCTCTTATTTGAGTGTTTCTCCTGGCCATATTCAACCCAAAGAATGGTGTAAAAGAGAGAAAGACGAAAGGACACACTCTGCAGCTCACTTGTGGCTCATCTAATACAGAACTCCATTCATTCTTCATTAGCTAATTCATTCAACGGGCACTGTTCTAAGCAATGGAGACTGAGGTAAAGTCTAGGCTCTCCCAGAACTTACCTTCTAAAATGGGGACTATCCACCTACGGACAATGAATACACACACACATACACTACACATATGTACACAGTGGTGCTGTTATGAAGAAAAATATCTATACCATAGAGAAATGAAAACATATATCCACATAAAAACTTGGCACAAATATTCATAGCGGTATTATTCATAACAAAAAGTAGAAATGACTCAAATGTCCATTAACTGGTTAATGGATAAAATGTGGTATGTCTACTCAATGGAATATTATTTGCCAATAAAAAGAAATGAAGTAGTGATACATATTACAACATGGATGAGACTTAAAAGTGCTATGCTACATGAACGAAGCCAAACACAAAAGGCCACATACTGATTTCATTTTTGGAATACCCAGAAAAGGCAAATCCACAGAGATAGAAAGCAGATTAGCGGCTGCCAGGGGCAGGGGAAAAGAGTTAATAGAGGGTAACTGCTTAGTGAGTATGGGGTTTTGGGGGGTGGTGAAAATGGTCTGGAATTAGATAGTGGTGATGATTGCACAACATTTTAAATATACCCCAAAAATCACTGAATTAGTTACACTTTAATTAGTTAAAAAGACGAATTTCATATTCTGTGAATTTTATTTAATTTTTTTAAATACTTTAAAAAGTAAGATTAGAGCAGAGTAAGAAGACAGAGAGTAACAAGAAAGGAGCTATTTTAGCTAATGTGATCAGAAAAGCCTTCTCAGATAAGTTGACATTGAAACAGAAACCTGAATATAATGAGGTTAAAGACCAAACAGATTCCTGGGGCTTTGTTCCCTACTATTCCTTTCTCATTCTCTCTCTCTCGCTCAACACTTTTTATTGCGGCAAAATATATATAATACAAAATTTGTCATTTTAGTCATTTCTATTTACAATATTGTGTAACCATCACCACCATCTATTTCCACAACTTTTTCATTGCCCAAACAGAAATCTGCTACTCCTCTTTGTTTGGTCATTAATACAGAAAACAGAACAAAACAAGAAAAACTGAGAAATAATTTACAAAAGAAAAGGTGAGTGTGGAGAGTACTTATATCACTGTTTTGTTTCTCTCCTCTTCAGTAAAGAGTTAATGATGACAATGGTAATATTTGTGTTATACGGGACACTCAAGTTCTGTGTTGAGAGAGGTAAAGTGGTTGGGGAGGGAATGAGGAGAAAGAGATGTCTGGTAAGATTAGCCTTTTGGTAGGAAAAGTCCTTCCCTCATCATGAAACATTTGATTCCTCAATATTTATTGACTCAGAGAGAGTGTAATGGCCAGGAACCTCCCTACAACCATGTGCTCTACAAAATGGACAGTCATCCAATCAAACCCAGGTCTAAGAAAATCCCAATTTCTGCTCCCCAAATATAAATAACTTCAAAAAATTTAAGAGACCTATTTTTCTGTATCTTGGCATTAAACCTTAATAATGCATAGAAAGAGCAGTACTATTTTTCACTTAAACTAACTTGTAATATATGTATGTATGTATATACACACGATAACAAAACCTCTATTTTAAAAATGAAACATACACTACTTAAAGACAAAGAAATGTAAAGATGGCTAAAATGTTTTTAGTTTGAACTAATAAGAGTTGGTTCCTATTAAACATAGCATTCTCAGCATTATTTTCTCATAATGTCATACTTATTCTGTGCTATAACCCGGCTTATGTATTACATGTCTTTAGTACATGTAAGAAGGAATTTAAATTTACAATGCTGGCAAGAGAAATGGATTTATACACTCTATAAGCTCTTATTCAACACTTAAACATACTTAAAACACTACTGATAGTAAGCTGCCACGAAGCAAATGTGTGATCTAAGTAACTCTGACTCATTCTGCTGTACAGCAGAAACTAACACAACGTTGTACATCAACTATACTCCAATTAAAAAAAATAATTAAAGTTCATTCACAAAAAATATTGAAAGGAGGCTCCAATGCATATCATAAAAGCACATCAATGCCCACGATGAAACTGAAGATAGGTATCTCTGCTCTGATGGGAAGTATCCCAGCTCCAGTAGTAGGTGTGTCCTACCTTAAAGCACTCTAATTCACAAAGTGAGAAGGAACTTTTTGATTCAAAATGCAAGTCTCTGTATTATGCAGCAACACAAAAATACTCTGCAAGACAACTAGGCTGAAAATAACAAAAACGCAATTCCTGGGTGTTCTCCCTTAAGCCAGTCACATCATCGAGCTGACAGGGCAGGCAGAGTTTAGGCCAGATTCAGTACTACTCTGTGCTTCAGAGCCCAGGGACTAGATCCTGTTTTCCTGGCATGCAGGACCTACATTCTCAATCAATCCACTTGCTGAGGTCCCAAATTGCCAGCCTTCCACCTCCCTTTCATTCCCTCTGCCCAGCTCCAGTCCCCTTCCAGCTGCAGCCCTGCATCTCACAAAGAACTGTCCCGCCCTTCAGGCAGCCCAGTGCACCCTCAGTGCCTCGCCATGCTGCATCCAGCAGCTCTATTAGCTGGGCGTGGTCATGCACCTCTCCCAGCAAGCACCTCTCCCAGCAAGCACCTCTCCCAGCAAGCCCTCAAACACTGACCACTCTCCAACAGCCTCGGGCTCCTCACACACCCTCTCTTCTGATTGTCCCTACTTCAGATGGAGAGACTTGCAGCTCCTTGGGTGTACACTTCCTGGGCTGCTGGAGGGAAGCTGCAGGACTTCTCACCTCTGGGCTCACTTTGCTTAGCCCCATGAAGTCACTTTGCCCACAAAATCATTTCTTTTTATTTTTTTCCCCTCTTCTTCTTCCCTTCCACCCACCCCCCTCTCTCACCCTCCTGGAGTAACTCTAAACTGTTTTAGAGCACCTTCATTCCTGCAGAGCTTCAAACAGCAGATCAGCAAAGTCTAGAAGTGTAGGGGCTGCTAAAGCTGTCTTCGCTGTTGTCCGTGCCACTGGGGCAGGGGTGTAGAATGACCTTAAGTCTCCAGGCTCACTACCACGCCAGCCCAGCCAGGCTGCTCCTAATGAATAACAAATGGGCCTTCCCGATGCATTCACTCAGGACAAGCTGCCATTACAATCCGTTTTGTTTTTTTAGTGTTGTGGTAATGTATCATCTTGCTTGGCTGGATGTCATCCTTGAGAAGGTCACCAAAGGTATGTGCGCCTTTCTCCCAGACTCCCCTCCAACTCCAACCCACCCACACCCCCATCACCACCCCTCCTTTAAAGGAAGCCACGGCAAATGTGGACAAAGTACTCGACACCTTTGTCTGGACCTACGGAACCAGAAAATCACGGCCCCCCGCTCATGGGTCCCACTTATTAGCTATAAACACTCCCCATTTTATAAGAGAAGTTCCTCAAAAGATGGCAGGTAGATCTTTAGCACAGAGAGAAGAAGACGAGCCACGTGAGCCACAGGGGACGGCACAGAACTTTCAAAATTTCGGGGGGTGGGCGGGACGGCGTTTGCAGAAATGAAGGCCCGTTATCCTAAACTAAAAGCTCAGGTCTTGATTCTGAGTAGAAAAGGATTTCCTCCAAGTCTCCGACTCTTCATCTTCATTTCACAGATATTTAAAGCATGTATTATGTTGCTATGGACAATTAGCCTTTTATCCAATTTTACTTGAGAGTTTAACTCTCCCACCCGAAGGTTTTAATTATACCCTCAGCCCCATACTTAGGCCTCGGTTCCTGCAGCTGGAAATCTGCCCCAGTGATGTTATAACCTTGTTAATGTAACAAAAGAGGAGTTTACTTAAAACTGGACTGACTATGGACTTAAGCCAAATTTACTTGAAAGAGGAAAGAGTCTGTCAAAAATCCTATAGTAAACACGGCAAAGCAGTTCTTTCATAGCCTTCTCTTAATTCATAGCGACAAGCAATTTACATGTAAGTGGATTCATATGCTCTACGAAGAGGCCGCCTCTCCAAGCTCGGGCGGTGTGCACTTCCCCCCACCCAACCCGCCTCCCCTTGTTCTTTTCTTTCCTCCCTTTTAGTTTTTTTTTTTTTTTTTTTCCCTTTCTTGGTATGTGGAATAGGCCTTTCTCCTTAGTGAAACAGCATAAATCCACAATGTTTTCATCATCCCAAAGCATAATTAGGGCCCTCTAAACATTTACCAAGCCAGTCACTCTGAATAAAGGCAACCGAAATTTCCAAAAGCCACTCTTCGATGTGACTGTTGTCCTGTCAAATACACACTTTATATTCTGTTGCAGCCTGCTTAGGAAGAGCGAAAAAGTCCCCTGCTAACGAGGCAAGAGTTGTGAGCCTTAAGTCGGAGCTGTTGATCAAATACCAGAGCCCACATTTTTCTCTGTTGCCAAAATCCTGCAGGGCTTATTGCCTTCTACTGTTAATTAGATTACCTTTTTTAGTCCACACACTAACAAAAAACATACATTAGACTAAACAAGATATGACAACAAGGAAGGGTGGAAGAGAGAGCCTTCTGAGAAAACATTAAAGAAAAACATCCCTCTCAGTATCACTGTATAAAGGAAAAAAAGAGACTGCAGGTAATTTCAGCCTGCGAGGGGGAAATCCTCAACATTTGAGAAGCAAAGACCAAAAACTTAACTCCCCGCAAGCAGGACACCAGGCAGGGATTTGCTTTAGTTTCATTATTTGCAACTATGCTCTTTGACAAAATCCATCCACAGCAGACAACTGGCCAGCACTCAAGTTTCTTTCATGCACATTGAAAGTTTAATTAGTTCTAACTAGATCAAAAGTTGTTTTTCCCCTTTTGGCATGTATCTGTACCATTTCTGTGCTATTTGGAAGCTGCTAGACATCAAAGGCAGATCCATCATTCTAGGGGAACCTCCGTTCCTTGGAGGCGATTCCAGTCTACCTCTCCTTCCACGCTACTGGCTCTCATGGCAGCCAGGGGCCACTGTGCGGGGCTGGTTGCACCCCACGACAGGCACACAGCTCCTTCTAACTCCTCCGGAACAGCGCCCAGCACAAAATGGCCTAACTGTTCCTGAGAATGCCCTTGGACAACCCCAAACAAACCATTACCATATGGACATGGCAAATGCCCCCCAACGGAGAACTGATGGAAAATATTCCAAGATTGAGAGAGTCCAGAATTTGGCATCATTTAGGCCTTTAACAGCTCATAATATGGGGACCTATTTCAACTACTCCAAAGTTATCCTAACTTTTTCTTCCATTTTTTTTTCAGTCCTTTTTGCTATTCACTCCTAGGTCTTTGGTTCTGGGCTTTGAACTGGGTTAGCAAGTTACTAGGCAAACCAACTACCTACCAAGAGCCTTCTACTTATAGGAGAGCTTAGAGGTTATAAAGGCACAGGCTGAAAGCAAGGGTTAGCATCCTAGCTCTCCTTCACATTAGCTGTGTACCTTAGGCAAGTTTGCTTAGCTTTCTGGAGCTTCAGCTTCCTTCTCTGTAATCTGGGAGAATATTTCCTTCATCAGGTTGTTATAAGGACTAAGAAAGATGTAAAGCACTGAGCCCTGTGTTCTCTCTATAGGTCAAACAGGCCTAAGGGCATGCTCAGTTAGTGTTAGACACTAATCAAAGTAACCACTACTTTAGCATATATAGTTGTAGTGTTGCTGGATCTGGTCTTTTTACCACAAAGGTAAGGTTATTTTAAGATTCTTTTTTGGGGGGGCTTCCCTGGTGGCGCAGTGGTTGAGAATCTGCCTGCCAATGCAGGGGACACGGGTTCGAGCCCTGGTCTGGGAAGATCCCACATACCGCGGAGCAACTAGGTCCGTGAGCCACAACTACCGAGCCTGTGCCTCTGGAGCCTGTGCTCCGCAACAAGAGAGGCCGCGCCGCAACAGTGAGAGGCCCGAGCACTGAGATGAAGAGAAAGCCCTCGCACAGAAACTAAGACCCAACACAGCCAAAAATAAATAAATTAATTTTTAAAAATATTCTTTTTTTTGATTATATACTGTATGCCAAGAACTGAACTAGGAGCTATTTATGTAGACTACATCTTCCTTTGTCAGAGTGGCGAGCTCTATGGGCTCCACATTCTAGCTGCTTCACCAACTCACAGTCCCTGGCATCTGCAAGAAGTCACGCAACCCACTTTAGGCCAATAATATAGGGCTATCCCCTTGGAAGGGGATATACCTTCCCACAGGTAAAGCTGTGTAGCACATAACCTTCCTTCTGGTAGAACACAGATGTGATGACTGAGCTGCAGCAGCAATTTTACAACATGAAGACATGTTGTAAGACATGTTGTAAGACATGACAGAGGATAAGACAGAATAGCAATAGTAAAATACCGTACACTTTCTGGACTGCTTACCTCCAGACTTACTGTTATGTGAGAAAACACATTATTTAATTTGGGGGTTTTCTGTTAGGGCAAGCAAGGATATCCCTAGTTGATACTTACCCTGATTTCTCTTTGGCCTAGAAGATGTGACTACAGAAAAAAGAGGATTTCTGGACACCCTGCAGACCTGCCTGGACTTATTTAAGGAAGGATTAGATGGCAACTTGAGATGTAGAATGTCTGCTGCCCAAACTCATCACACTTCCCCTTCTAGCAGCCCCACCACATGCTGCAGGATCACACAACACAATTACTAAATTGTGGTTTTATCACTGTCTGCAATATTTTGGCTTCCCTTGGGTTTCAAAATATTATGTTTAAAAATCTCCATCCTTGCCCTTGGTTGTGTTCCAAAAAGAAAAGGCATTACTGGCGAGCATGTGCCTTCCTAAGAAGCATTGATGAGAGTACATCTTGAAGTGAGCACATTAATGGGTGTCCTTTAAACCCTCCACTTCCCATTTTCCCATTAGAGCCTCCTTAATTTAGCACCCCAGGATTCTACTTAAATTACCTTCTTAGTCAGGATTAGGGGAGCAAAAGGAGACCACAGGGCCCTGACCCTGACAGTTCAAATTGTCAGCGCCAGGAGACTGACACACTTTTCTCCCCACTAATCCCGCACTGCATGGCATGGTCTCAATTTTAGAGAAATCCGAATGCTTATACACTTAGCCAATCCCCAAGTGATTCAGATAAACTCAGTACTGAATAAGTGAGGCATTTATGTATCTTGAATATCTCTACTTGCTCGATGCCAGGGCCTCAATATTTTGATAAAGTGATGACAGGAAGAACACAGAGAACAAAAAGTAAAAGCAAAGAAAATACTATAAGTACATGGAAAAACTATGAGCTGCTAGAATTTATTTTGTATATTAGAGAGGGGATGCATGTCTATAATGCCATTTTCGAAATGTAGATTTTAGAGGCCAGATTGGTTTTCCCTCCTTTTTTGAGGAAACTGAAGCAGATTTGGGCTCAGAATAATCCAAGGGCAATTTCTAAAAGCCACTTTGAATGGTCTTCCTCCTGAATCTGCCAAAAAAGTGCACTGAAAAGGACTTGAAAAATCCTTTCTGTCTGTAGCAGCACTGTCAAACAGAAGTATTAATACAAGCCAAATTTTCTAGTAGCCACATCAAAAAAAATGTAAAAAGAAACAACTGAAATTAATATTAATATTTTATTTAACCAGATATACTCAAAATATTATTTGATGTATAATCTATATAAAAATTATTACTGAAATAATTTATATTCTTTTTCTCATATTAAGTTTTTGAAGTGAGGAGTGCATTTACATTCATAGCACACCTCAATTTGGACTAGCCACATTTCAAATGCTCATTAGCCACAGAAGGCTCATGGCTAATGTACTGAATAGCACTGATTTATATACCTCTTCTGTACACACACACATACATACACACACACACACACACACACACAATCAATGGCACAGTGGCTATATCATTAGCAGAATAACATGTATCAGTTGTTGACTCCTTCTACCCGTTCCACACATTTAGTCAAAACAGGTGGGGTATAAATCAGCACAGGGCATATTATAGCCTAATCCAGGTGAAATTGCTGATATTTAACCATTTTTTACCTAAAAAATGGCAATTTCATGTAGTTCAACCTAATACTTTTAACCCAAAGTTTTCATTAAAGGGGTCATGGTGAGATCCAGAGTTTACACCCACAGTAGGCCTCCATAGTAGGAAAATCATTGTCATGAGTAGTTTCTGATTACAAAAGTATGAACCACTATATTTCAAGTCCAGGTACAGTAATTCATTAACTGCTAAAGTGTTTGGATCCTCTTTTATAGACTAATAAACAGCTTCTCCAAGTCTGGCTGAAAGATATTTGACCAAAAAGCAAGGCACTTGCCAATGACAGGTGTTCCTGCCTACCTACCACATGTGGCTCAAGGCCTATGGCTGTAGATGCCTAGAAGCACATCACTTAGATGCCTCAGAAGTTCCTCAAATTCAGTCTTTGCAAAACCATAGTCTTGGGTCCAAGCAGGGAGGGCGACAAGGGCAAGCGCCCCAGCGACATGCCCGGGTCCCAAAGCAGGCGGGGACCCTGTGTGAACCCCCACATAACCAATCCAAGCTCCGGGAGAAGGCGGGAGGAGGGTGGCCCCGGGTCTGAGCACCCGAATGCCTACGCCAGGCCAGGCTCTGAGTCAGGCTGGTCGCCCTGGTGGGTGTCACGCCCTTTTCCGTGGGCGACCATAGGGCAGAGCGTGGGTTTCAAATGCAAAACATGCGTTTCCTGGAATCAGATCTGGATTCCAGAGGATATCAGACTTTTCGTTCACAAAAAAGTCAGTGCCTGGAGGAGACCTAAGGACCAAGGCCTTCTGCTGCTCAGCTGTATCTGCCAGTAAATAGGTACCCTGAAGCACAGGCCGGCTTTCTCTATCTTGCTGCCCTCCTGCAGTTCCTCTGGGATCATGGCTAAGACCAGAACATCCCACCAATGATAGCTGTTGTGAGACATAACTCAACATTTGTGGGGCAATACTCAAGGAAATAGCCACTTCAAATTTATCCTATTCTACCATTTAGACTACTTGTGGGAAGAGAGAACATTTTTTGCCTCCTGCCAAAACAAGGTCCTTTGTGCAGCCCTGTGGCTGACAGGGTCTTGGTGCTCCAGCCGGGTGTCTGGCCTGTGCCTCTGAGGTGGGAGAGCCGAGTTCGGGACTTTGGTCCACCAGAGATCTCCCGGCCCCACGTAATATCAAACGGCGAAAGCTCTCCCAGAGATCTCCATCTCAACGCTAAAACCCAGCTCCACTCAACGATCAGCAAACTACAGTGCTAGACACACCATGCCAAGCAACCAGAAAGACAGGAACACAACCCCACCCATTAGCAGAGACACTGCCTAAAATCATAATAAGGTCACAGACACCCCAAAACACACCACCTGACACGGTCCTGACCACCAGAAAGACAAGATCCAGCCTCATCCACCAGAACACAGGCACCAGTCCCCTCCACCAGGAAGCCTACACAACCCACTGAACCAACTTAGCCACTAGGGACAGACACCAAAAACAACGGGAACTACAAACCTGCAGCCTGGGAAAAGGAGACCCCAAACACAGTAAGTTAAGCAAAATGAGAAGACAGAGAAATACACAGCAAATGAAGGAGCAAGGTAAAAACCCACCAGACCAAAGAAATGAAGAGGAAATAGGCAGTCTACCTGAAAAAGAATTCAGAGTAATGATAGTACAGATGATCCAAAATCTTGGAAATAGAATGGAGAAAATACAAGAAACGTTTAACAAGGACCTAGAAGAACTAAAGAGCAAACAATGATGAACAACACAATAAATGAAATTAAAAATTCTCTACAAGGAATCAATAGCAGAATAACTAAGGCAGAAGAACGGATAAGTGACCTGGAAGACAAAATAGTGGAAATAACTACTGCAGAGTAGAATAAAGAAAAAAGAATGAAAAGAATTGAGGACAGTCTTAGAGACCTCTGGGACAACCTTAAACACATGAACATTTGAATTATAGGGGTCCCAGAAGAAGAAGAAAAAAAAGAAAGGGTCTGAGAAACTATTTGAAGAGATTATAGTTGAAAACTTCCCTAATATGGGAAAGGAAATAGTTAATCAAGTCCAGGAAGCACATTCACAGGTGAATTCTATAAAACATCTACAGAAGCGCTAACACCCATTCTTCTCAAACTCTTCCAAAAAAGTGCAGAGGAAGGAACACTCCCAAACTCATTCTATGAGGCTACCATCACCCTGATACCAAAACCAGACAAAGATACTACAAAAAAAAGAAAATTACAGACCTATATCACTGATGAATATAGATGTAAAAATCCTCAACAAAATACCAGCAAACAGAACCCAAAAACACATTAAAAGGATCATACACTAACAGCCATAAAAGGGAAAACTGACAGGAACACAATCATAGTAGGGGACTTTAACACCCCACGTTCACCAATGGACAGATCATCCAAAATGAAAATAAATAAGGAAACACAGCTTTAAATGATAAATTCAGCAAAATGGCCTTAATTGATATTTATAAGACATTCCCTCCAAAAACAACAGAATACACTTTCTTCTCAAGGGCTCATGGAACATACTCCAGGATAGATCATATCGTGGGTCACAAATCAAGCCTTGGTAAATTTAAGAAAACTGAAATCGTACCAAGTATCTTTTCCAACCACAACGCTCTGAGATTAGATATCAATTACAGGAAAAAATCTGTAAAAAATACAAGCACATGGAGTCTAAACAATACACTACTAAATAACCAAGAGACCATTGAAGAAATCAAAGAGGAAATCAAAAAATACGTAGAAACACATGACCCAGTGAAAACCACGATGACCCAAAACCTATGGGATGCAGCAAAAGCAGTTCTAAGAGGGAAGTTTATAGCAATACAATCCTACCTCAAGAAACAAGAAACACCTCGAATAAACAACCTAACCTTACACCTAAAGCAATTAGAGAAAGAAGAACAAAAAAACCCCAAAGTTAGAAGAAGGAAGGAAATCATAAAGATCAGATCAGAAATAAATGAAAAAGAAATGAAGGAAACAATAGCAAAGATCAATAAAACTAAAAGCTGGTTCTTTGAGAAGATAAACAAAATTGATAAACCACTAGCCAGACTCATCAAGAAAAAAGGGAGAAGACTCCAATCAATAGAATTAGAAATAAAAAAGAAGTAACAACTGACACTGCAGAAATACAAAGGATCATGAGAGATTACTACAAGCAACTCTACGCCAATAAAATAGACAACCTGGAAGAAATGGACAAATTCTTAGAAAAGCACAACTTTCCAAGAATGAACCAGGAAGAAAGAGAAAATATAAACAGACCAATCACAAGCAGCAATATTGAGATTTTGATTAAAACTCTTCCAACAAACAAAAGCCCAGGACCAGATGGCTTCACAGGCAAATTCTATCAAACATTTAGAGAAGAGCTAACACCTATCCTTCTCAAGCTCTTCCAAAATACAGCAGAGGGAGGAACACTCTCAAACTTGTCATCACCCTGATACCAAAACCAGACAAGATGTCACAAAAAAAGAAAACTACAAGCCAATATCACTGATGAACATAGATGCAAAAATCCTCAACAAAATACTAGCAAACAGAATCCAACAGCACATTAAAAGGCTCATACACCATGATCAAGTGGGGTTTATCCCAGGAATGCAAGGATTCTTCAATATATGCAAATCAATCAATGTGACACACCATATTAACAAACTGAAGAAGAACCATGTGATCATCTCACTAGATACAGAAAAAGATTTGACAATATTCAACACACATTTATGATAAAAACTCTCCAGAAAGTAGGCATAGAGAGAACTTACCTCAACATAATAAAGGCCATATATGACAAACCCACAGCCAACATCATTTTCAATAGTGAAAAACTGAAAGCATTTCCTCTAAGATCGGGAACAAGACAAGGATGTCCACTCTCACCACTATTATTCAACATAGTTTTGGAAGTTTTAGCCACAGCAATCAGAGAAGAAAAAGAAATAAAAGGAATCTATACTGGAAAAGAAGAAGTAAAGCTGTCACTGTTTGCAGATGACATGATACTATACACAGAGAATCCCAAGGATGCCACCAGAAAACCACTAGAGCTAATCAATGAATTTGGTAAAGATGCAGGATACATAATTCATACACAGAAATCTCTTGCATTCCTATACACTAATGATGAAAAATCTGTAACAGAAATTAAGGAAACACTCCCATTTACCATTGCCACAAAAATAATAAAATACCTAGGAATAAATCTACTTAAGGAGACAAAAGACCTGTATGCAGAAAACTATAAGACACTGATGAAAGAAATTAAAGATGATACAAACAGATGGAGAGATATACCATGTTCTTGGATTGGAAGAATCAATATTGTGAAAATGACTATATTACCCAAAGCAATCTACAGATTCAATGCAAACCCTATCAAATTACCAATGGCATTTTTTACAGAACTAGAACAAAATACCTTAAAATTTGCATGGAGACACAAAAGACCCCGAATAGCCAAAGCAGTCTTGAGGGAAAAAAACAGAGCTGGAGGAATCAGACTCCCTGGCTTCGGACTATACTAAAAAGCTACAGTAATCAAGACAATATGACACTGGTACAAAAACAGAAATACAGATCAATGGAACAGAATAGAAAGCCAAGAGATAAACGCATGCACCTATGGTCAACTAATCTATAACAAAAGAGGCAAGGATATACAATGGAGAAAAGACAGCCTCTTCAATAAGTTGTGCTGGGAAAACTGGACAGCTACAAGTAAAAGAATGAAATTAGAACACTCCCTAACACCATACACAAAAATAAGCTCAGGGGGCTTCCCTGGTGGTGCAGTGGTTGAGAGTCAGCCTGCCAATGCAGGGTGCGTGGGTTCATGCCCCGGTCCAGGAGGATCCCACATGCCGCGGAGCAGCTAGGCCCATGAGCCATGGCCGCTGAGCCTGTGTGTCTGGAGCCTGTGCTCCACAGCGGGAGAGGCCACAGCAGTGAGAGGCCCGCATACCACAAAAAAAGAAAACAACAAAAAAACTCAAAATTGGTTTGAGACCTAAATGAAAGACCGGACACTATAAAACTCTTAGAGGAAAAATAGGAAGAACACTCTTTGACAGAAATCAGAGCAAGATCTTTTTTGATCCACCTCTTAGAGTAATGGAAATAAAAACAAAAACAAACGGGACCGAATGAAACTTAAAAGCTTTTGCAAAGCAAACTACAAACAAGACGAAAAGACAACCCTCAGAATGGGAGAAAATATTTGCAAACGAATCAACGGACAAAGGATTAATCTCCAAAATATATAAAAAGCTCATGCAGCTCAATATTAAAAGAACAAACAACCCAATCCAAAAATGGGCAGAAGACCCAAATAGACATTTCTCCAAAGAAGACATACAGATGGCCAAGAAGCATGTGAAAAGCTGCTCAACATCACTAATTACTAGAGAAATGCAAGTCAAAACTACAATGAGGTATCACCTCACCCCAGTTAGAATGGGCATCAGAAAATCTACAAACAACAAATGCTGGAGAGGGTGTGGAGAAAAGGGGACCCTCTTGAACTGTTGGTGGGAATATAAACTGATAAAGCCACTATGGAAAACAGTATGGAGTTTCCTTAAAAAACTAAAAATAGAATTACCATATGACCCAGCAATCCCACTACTGGACATATACCCAGAGAAAACTATAATTCAAAAAGACACATGCACCCCAACATTCATTGCAGCACTATTTACAATAGCCAGGTCATGGAAGCAACCTAAATGACCATCGACCGACGAATGGATAAAGAAGATGTGGTACATATATATAATGGAATATTACTCAGCCATAGAACGGAATGAAATTGGGTCTTTGGAGAGACGTGGATGGATCTAGAGACTGTCATACAGAGTGCAGTAAGTCAGAAAGAGAAAAACAAATATCGTATATTAACGCATATATGTGGAACCTAGAAAAATGGTACAGATGAACCAGTTTGCAGGGCAGAAACTGAGACACAGATGTAGAGTACAAACGTATGACACCAAGGGGGGAAAGCAGTGGGGTGTAGTGGTGGTGGTGCTGTGATGAATTGGGAGATTGGGATTCATATATATACACTAATATGTATAAAATGGATAACTAATAAGAATGTGCTGTATAAAAAAATAAATAAAATTCAAATAAATAAATAAAGGAGTCAAATTAAAAAGTGCCTACTCCATAAAAACAATGTTCTTCTTAAAATGTTTTAGCCAAAAGTGTAATATAATTATTATCAGTGTTCAAATAAATTATTGCTTGGTTTCAAAACAAAACAAAACACCATATGCTAACACACATATATGGAATCTCAAAAAAAAAAAAAAAAGAAAAGAAGGTTCTGAAGAATCTCGGGGCAGGACAGGAATAAAGATGCAGATGTAGAGAGTGGATCTGAGGACACAGGGAGAGGGAAGGGTAAGCTGGGACGAAGTGAGAGAGTGGCATGGACTTATATACACTACCAAATGTAAGATAGATAGCTAGTGGGAAACAGCCACATAGCACAAGGAGATCAGCTCGGTGCTCTGTGACCACCTAGAGGGGTGCAATAGGGAGGGTAGGAGGGAGACGCAAGAGGGAGGAGATATAGGGATATATGTATATGTATAGCTGATCCACTTTGTTATAAAGCAGAAACTAACGCACCATTATAAAGCAATTACACTCCAATAAAGACGTTAAAAAACAAAATCATCTCCACAACCGCCATTACCACCATCATCGTCGTTGTTATCTCCATCATCAGCACCATCATTACCTTCAACATTACCATCACCACAACCAAGACTATCATCACTGGGGTCATCATCATCACCACCACCATCATCACCATATCTCCCATTTAATAAGTCCTTACTTAGTTCTTTTTACCCATGTCCGTCCCTAAGATACTTTCACTCCTTTACCCATTGATCTTCTATCAATCTTTAAACTTAGTTTAAATATCACTCCTCAGAGTTCTCCCCACCTCACAGGCTAAATGAATTGCTCTCTCACCTCTGTGGAATCACTGAAAAAGTCCTTTGTACATGTCTACGTTAGAATACAATGTACTCGTTATGCAATCCTCTCTCCCTGCTTTCAGCTCCTAGCACTGAGTCAGGTAGATTTTACAACACTGTGCAGAGCCCCCCTTTTAATAGCTTTATTGAGATATAATTCACATATCACACAATTCACCCATTTAAAGTGTACAAGTAAATGAGTTTTAGTATATTCAGTTGTGAACCCATCACCACAATCAAATTTTAGAAAATTTGCATTACCCCAACAGAACTCCATACCATTAGCAGTCATCCTACACTTCTTCCCCCCATCCCTAGGCAACCACTCATCTATTTTCAGTCTCTGTACATTTGCCTATTTGCATATAAAATGGATCATACAATATGTGGTCTTTTGCGACTGGCTCTTTTTACTTAGCATGATGTTTTCAAGGTTCTTACATGTTGAAGAATCTATCAGTAATTCATTTCTTTTTATTGTCAAATAACAGTTCATATATGACTATACCTCACTTTGTGTATCCATTTATCATCAATTCATCCATTTGTGTTGTTTCTACCTTTTGGCTATTATTCATAATCCAGCTGAAACATTCATGTACAAGTTTTTGTGTGGATATATGTTTTCATTTCCTTTCGGTATGTACCTAGGAGTGGAATTGCTGTTTCACATGAGAACTCTGTGTTTAACATTCCAGAGAACTACCAAACTGTGTTTCCAAAGTGGCCACACCACTTTACAAGCTCATCGTCAATGTATGAGGGTTCCAGTTTCTCCACATCATTATCAACACTTGTTATTGTCTGTCTTTTTTCTTACAGCCATCCTAGTGGGTGTGGTGTCTCATTGTGGTTTTGATTTATATTTATTTATATTTCCCTAAAGACTAAAGATAGTGAGCATCTTTTCATGTACTTATAGGCCATTTGTATATCTTCTTTGGAGAAATGTCTATTCAAATCCTTTGCCTTTTTAAAATTGAGTTACTTGAATTTTTATTGTTGGGTTGTAAGAGTTCTTTATATATTCTGGATGCAAGTTCTTTACCAGATATGTTTGCAAATATTTTCTCCCATTTTGTGGATTGTCTTTTCTTGATAGTGTCATTTGAAGCACGAAAGTATTTAATTTTGATGAAGTCCAATTTATTTTTTTCTTTAGTTGTCTATGCTTTTGGTGTCATGTCTAAAAAGGCTCTTTCTACCCCAAGGTCACAAAGATTTATACCTATGTTTTATTGTAGGAGTGTTAATAGTTCTAATGCTTACATTTAGGTCTGTGATCCATATTGAGTTAATTCTTATATACAGCATGAGAGAGCCCTTTACATAGCTTCGAGTTTTCAGAAATAGATAGTCCACACATTTTTTTGTATATCTCATATACACATTTAGCAATAGTTTCTTCTTCAATTGCAACAATACTCAAGTATGCTTTATCATGAGTATTTCAGAGAGAAACCTGGTATTCAAGATGTCCTGAGAATTTTACACAGGAAGAATCTAGAGAAGTTAAAAAGACTATTTATCATCAAGATACTGTCAATCTTGATAAATTTTTTGAAATTTTGATTTTATACTGTCCTGTGATATTTTTCATTGCCTTAAATGATTTCTATAATCTGAATATTGAAATTCAATAGGTGTTTATGGTTTCTTGGGTTTTGGTGTCATTTCTTCTTCTTCCCTCCCTCCTTCCTGCCTTCCCTCCCTCCTTCCTTCCATCCCTCCCTCCTTCCTTCCATCCCTCCCTCCTTCCCTTGGTTTCTCCCTTCTTCCCTTCCTTCCTTTTCCTTCCTTCCTTCCTCTTTTCTTCTTTTGTCCCTGCCTCCCTGGTCAATTCCTTTCCTCCCTTCTTTTCTAAGTTCTTTCCTAACTACTGTTCTCCCTTATTTACCTATTAATTTCCTTTCTTAATTCTCCTCTTAACTGAAGTGTAAGCTCACTGAAAGCATCTGCTATAGGTCTTAGTCATTTTCATAGCCCTTTACCAGCCACCACCATCCCACTGCCCAAACACAGTGCCAAGAATTGAGCCTGGCATGTGGTAGGTAGGTACTCAGTACGTGTTTTATGATTTAATTTGAATAGTTAAACCCTGTCCATAGTTCCTAACCAAACTATAAGGATTCCCTTCTCCCACAGTGACTGTATATGCACTATTCCTACCATTTTCAATTTTGCAAAAAAAATTTATACTAACTGGAGAATGAGAAGCATTACTCCATGTAAATGAAAAAGATTGAGAGAAAACAGTAACAGTACAATCATGACTATGCAAAATGTATGCAAGGAAAAAGAGACTAGAAAAAAAAATCAGAATGTCAACTCTTTTTCTTGGGTAAAGGCTTTCTTCTTGCTGCTAGTCAGTATTCTTATAATATGCACTTTAATTTCTATTTTTAAAAAGAGAAGTCTCTTTCAAAATAAGTAGTACTTATACTTGATTTTTCAGATATGAAAAGAGATGTAACTTCACTGCTATTAGTCACTTGAAAATGTTATACAAGAAGAAAGCATTTTTATAATTACAAAGCTTTACACAAATATAATTTACTAGTCTTATCTTGAATAATAATAACACAATGAATCTACATCATCCAATCCATTATACTGTTTAAAATACGTAGCAATCACAGAGTTTCTGATTTATTACAGATAATTTTCTATATTCATTTGACCCTTCCATGATGATAACATACATCCTCGTCTTCTCTCCTGGAAATGGTTTGTTGGTTGGATTTAAGAACCCTGGAGCCTGTAGTTGATCAGTTCCGCTCTGGGTGCCACTGAGGCCCAAGGAAATGACGCTAAGACAGTTCAGGAGACAAGTGCATAATTCAGTCAGTTTACAAAGACAGAAAACAAAAGCAATCCCTGGCAACAGAAGAAGCCAGCTCTCCTTCTCTCCCAGCTGATTTTGGAGAGCACTTGCCCTGTGGACTTTGACATCAGAGGCTGAGGCCCTCCTGGCCTTCCACTGGCTGCTGCTTAATAAAAAGACCATCCCATTTTGATCATCATTATTTCCTCAGTTAATAAAGCTTAAAGAAGAAAGCATGTTTTCGAGATGTCAAGGGGTAGAGGCTCAATCTGGCTGAGGTCTGCCTTGGCAGGAATCAACTCTTTTCTTCCTAAGGTTTTATATTCTTCTGGTAAATTTTTTGTATTATTTCAAATATTAAAATAATAAAACATTTGGTTATGTGATGGAAAGTGGTTCAAGTTTGCTGCCACAGAGTTTCATGTATACACTTTTAGGTGCATTAAACAGCAAACTCCAAGCTGGAGTTTTAAATATTTTCCATGCTCAATATCTCCCTGAAAAATTCCAGACAAGTTCTGGGAACCCCTTTCATTGTGTACCTTATTTTTTTAAAAAATCCTTTCCTATTATAAACATATAAATTATTTCCAACAACATCATGAAGGAAAGGTAATGCTGAAAATTTCATATTCAATTACAGTTGACCAATCTGAATGTAAACAATGTTACTATACACTGTGGAGATAGCATCTCTAATGGCAGCTTGGGAAAAATGACTTGAGTTAGTAGCCAACTTTCAATGGCCACATGTCAAGAAGAATGTGAGAATGGAGGGAAAAGGGAGCTCTAACCTGCTTGGAGGGGAAAATGTTTGTTTTAAGGCAACGATAAGGTTAGGAGTCAAGGATGATGTGGTAGAAGGTTAGCTATTATTGCATACTTCTGGGGGTGACATTTTTGATCCCCTTCCCCATGTAAGTGGCCATTTTTCAGCAGAAGCTTCCAGAGCTGTTTTGGGCTTTTAGCAGGACCCAATCTATTTAATCACTGCATTATTTTAGTTGGCCATTTACATATTGTATTTGATTGTAAGTCCCATATGAAACACTCCTCCTATCCCCCTTCATTACCTGGCTCACTTCTCTCACCCATTACGTCTCACATCAGCCATTTATTCCTCCTGGAAGCTTCCCTAAACCTTCATACTTCCTTCCAATCTGGATTAGATATCCCAATACCCCCAGAACCTTCCTTATCAGAGTACTTACTCCATCTTCCTCATTAGTGCATGAGCTTCACCAGGTAGGGACCACGTCACCAGGGTCAGACTCAGTGCCCTTTCCATAGAAAGTGCCCAGTGACTAACTGTGGAATACACAAAAAAATAATCCACAGAATTTCGA
Organism: Lagenorhynchus albirostris; assembly: GCF_949774975.1. Classification (NCBI taxonomy): domain Eukaryota; kingdom Metazoa; phylum Chordata; class Mammalia; order Artiodactyla; family Delphinidae; genus Lagenorhynchus; species Lagenorhynchus albirostris. The sequence goes on along the minus strand of NC_083104.1, from coordinate 33,332,045 downwards.
ATGGAGATGGGTTAGAATACTGAGGGTCCCGTAAACCTGTTACAAGAAGAGAAATAAGAACTGGGTACTTTGGAGATAAGAAGATTCTACAGCATGGAGGATACTGGGGACAGGACAAGACAGGAGAACGGCCTTAAATACTCAAGAATCATAAAGAAGGACTAAGTGCTTAAGCAGCCTCAAAAAGCAAAATGTAAAAGAATAAAAAAAGCAAGAGGGTGAAATGATGAAGAAAGTTATTACAGTACAACAAAAGGCAAACATTTAAGGGAGAGTTCTCTGAAGAGAGAACACTGAGGAGTAGATTTATTAAGAGTTACTAAGTATCAGATCTATCCTAAGTGTTTTATATGTATGAACTCATTTAGTCATCAGAGAAACTCCACAGGCAAGGTAACGTCATTTATACACTTGTCAATGTCACAGTGCCAGCAGAGTAAGTGGCAAGGCAGAGATTTAAATCCAAGTTATCTTTCCCCTCAAAGCCCAGGTCCTTGACCCTTGTGCTAATGTATTCCTCGTCAATCCTGGTGCCAGGTAGAGGTTAAAGGACCCCTTCACAGAGATGCTGTTGAGGAGTTTAGGGAACATCACCAGATGAGAGGACAGGCTGGTAATATGAAACACTAAGTTCCCATGATGACACTAATTGTCACCATGAAGTCTTGCTTAGCTCAAGGCTAACTGTCAACGAAAATGTGATGGATATAAAGTCTGTTGTGGTATGAGACCCTAGCCTTCACATTTCCCTATCCTTCTGGGACACCTCTCTCCACCTCCTAATGCAGCCAGGGTGAGACTGCTGCCCAAGTCCCTGGCCCACATGTTATGCCTTCTTGAATCATTCCCCTGTAGAGTAACCAGATTTGAATACCAAGCCCAAGACAAAAATATGGTTCAACCAGAAGATATCCCATGGTAACCTAGTCAAGGGAGAGAAGGGCAAAGATGATATTTGGATATGGAAACCATTCTATTGTTCCCTCAAATCACCAAGGTTGGTTGTACAAAAGACATTCAGATAATGAAGACATCAAGACTAGAGTTAAGGTCTGGGAAAATGGGGACTATGTCTGAGCCGTGACTAGGTCAGCATCTAGGGCAGTGGGCGGACCCTAGTTATTGCTCAGTGAATTATGATTGAATTAATTAATGACCAAATGCTCTAGAGCAACTGCAGAAAAAAAATTTTCCCAATGAAATGGAGCTTCTGGAGGCAAGCAGATGTCATCATTAACAAAAATAGTGCAAGAAGCAAAATGGTTATGTTCAGTCCTCAGCAGAGATTCAGGAGTTTAATCTTATTACAAAGAAAGCTTAACCTCAGTTACATTCCCTGCAGAAAAGCTACCATTAATCAATACCCAAGAAACCTCAGGCATAGAAGATGCGACCAATCATCAGTTCATGGTCACACTTTGGAAGTTGTTGTTTGTTTTCTTTCTTCAAAAAACCTGAATAGTTACCATGCAGTCAAGAAGTTGAAAAGAGACAAGATCAAGAAAGGCCTACCCTTCCAGTCATGTGTACAAATGTCCATAATCACCAAAAGATAACAAAAACTCTACCCATGATGTAATCACATCAGTCCTGGGAACACTGAGACTTAGGCATAAGCCAGGGTGAATAGAACTGAAAATCAACTGAAGAATGTGTCAAGTGCTGTAAATCTTTCTGATTTCCCTATATAATACCACTAAATGGTCCATTTTGCTGCTTTATAACAACATTTTAAAAAAAAATTAGAACCTAAGCCTCTCACATTTGGGTCCCAGTGGGTTTCAACCTTATGGAGGAAAGCCTTTGTTTGAAGTGTTCTCCACCTTGAAGTGTTTGTAATTTGGTGTCACAAATGTTTATCTGAAAAAAGAATGTTTATATTGAAATATTTATGAATGAAATGATATAATGTCTGGGATTTGCTTCAGAATAACCCAGGGATAGAAGTGGGGAAATGTGGGATAGGAAGGAAACAGTACTGGCAATGAGTTGAATAATTGCTGAAGTTGGGTGAAGGGTATGTGGAGTTTCATTTTACTTTTGTATGTAACAGACATTTTTAAAAAAAGGTTTAGCAGTAATTTACCCTAGCCCATTGAGCCATCAATTAGAAAAGAGATGATTCTCACAGGAGTATGCCTCTCTGTTCTATGGAAGCACCCACTGCTTTAAAGAAAGACAAAACCAGCGCTCATCAATATTAGACTTAGATCTCATTTTGGTGTTTCTCCCCAGATACCTGCATGGGTCCTACATTAAAAGGCAGGCTTCTCAAGGTACTTTTTAAAAAATATTCTTTAGTAGGGAATTTTCAATTAATCAAAATTCTTTAAAATTCTCTTCTCTAAACTAATACACCATTAAAAAGCAATTATACCCCAATAAAGATGTTAAAAAAAATTCTCTTCTCTAAATATAGGCATTTGATAAATTCATCATTCTAAATGAGAAGCTTATCTAACTTCAATATATTCTTCATTGAAAGGCCTTCTCCATGGAAATCTTTAGTAAAAGGTGAAAGACTTATTCGGTCTGAAAAGAAACGAGAGTATGAAACACCTCCTAAGAAATGGAAGTATCCACAGGGGAGTTGAGAGTCAAGGTGGCCACGTGGGAAGATGCAGAGTTAGCAGTTCCACACAACTAAGGCGCCTGCCGGCTGCTGGTGGGGGACTCTGATACCCAAGGAGACGGAACCCCAAAGTGAACCAGTAGGATGTAAGGGGACTGATGGGGGAGGAGAAGTGGAGGCCAGACAGGATCGGCGCCCCTGAGGCAGGGAAGATCAGGAGAGGCAGGCAAGAGGGACTCTCTGGGAAGAGCAGGAGAGAAGCAGAGGGTGACTGCCCCGCTCACTCAGTCTGGGGAGACTGCTGAGCTCCCAGGCCAGTCCCCTGCCCTCCAAAGCTCCCTCCAAGCCACGTAGGGCCTTAGGGGCACAGGAGGGAGGCTGGGGAGATCAGGAGAGGCAGGCAGGAGAGGCCCTCCCAGACAGGAGGAACAGGAAAGGAGAGGAGGACATTTTCCCCACCCACTCGAGTCCCGGAAGCCTGCTGGACTCACAGGTGACATCCCCTGCCCTCTGAGACCAGTGGTGGGGGGCACGCCTGGGCCCCTTCTGTTCCTTCAGCCTAAGCCCCACCCCCTACAGCCCCCAGTGCCTTTTCCAGCCCTGAGGGTCCTGAGCATTGGCGCTGCCCACCACCCAAAGCTTGCCCTTGCTTAGGCCCCCCGCCTCCACAGCCAAGGCCTTCCCCCCGCCCCCTGTTATTTTTTCTTTTCCCTCCTCCTCTTTTTCACTGTTATGGTACTCATGTACCTTCCAGTTGTTGATTCATCTATATTTTTATTTTTACATTCTTTCTAACATATCTGTTAGTTTCCTAGTCTAATTTTATTTTTTACTTTGTTATTTTTCTCTTTTTTTTTTTTGCCATCCCAGGCAGCTTGCGGGATCTTGGTTCACGAGCCCTGAGTCAGGCAAAAGCTCCTTCAGTGGGAGCTCCAAGTCCAAACCACTAGATTAACAGAGAACCTCAGACCCCATAGAATATTCATCAGAATGAGGTCTCACAAATTCCTCATCTCAGCACCAAGACCCAGCTCTACTCAATAGCCTACAAACCCCAGCGTTAGAAGCCTCAGGCCAAACAACCAGTAAGACAAGAACACAATCCCACTCATTAAAAAAAAATAATAAGAGGTGGCGAAAAAATATGTCACAGATGAAGGAACAAGGTAAAAATCTACAAGAACAAATAAATGAAGAGGAAATAGGCAAACTACCTGAAAAAGAATTCAGAGTAATGATAGTAAAGATGATCCAGAATCTCAGAAATAGAATGGAGGCACAGATTGAGAAAATACAAGAAATGATTATCAAAGATCTAGAAGAACTAAAGAACAAACAAACAGAGATGAACAACACAATAACTGAAATGAAAAATACACCAGAAGGAATCAATAACAGAATAACTGAGGCAGAAGAACAAATAAGTGAGCTGGAAGACAGAATAGTGGAAACAACTGCCGAGGAGCGAATAAAGAAAACAGAATGAAAAGAATTGAAGACAATCTCAGAGACCTGTGGGACAACATTAAATGCACCAAGATTCGAATTATATGGGTCCCAGAAGAAGAAGAGAAAAAGAAAGGGTCTGAGAAAATATGTGAAGAGATTATAGTTGAAAACTTCCCTAACATGGGGAAGGAAATAGTCTCCCAAGTCCAGGAAGCACAGAGGGTCCCATACAGGATAAACCCAAGGGAAAACACACCAAGACACATATTAATCAAACTAACAAAAATTAAATTCAAAGAAAAAATATTAAAAGCAGCAAGGGAAAAACAAAAGGAAAGGGAAAAACAAAACTTAAAAAGGAATCCCCATAAGGTCATCAGCTGATTTGCCAGCAGAAGTTCTGCAGGCCAGAAGGAAGTGGCACGATATACTTAAACTGATGAAAGAGAAAAACTTACAACCAAAATTACTTTACCCACCAAGGATCTCATTCAGATTCAACAGAGAAGTCAACAGCTTTTCAGACAAACAAAAGCTAAGAGAATTCAGCACCACCAAACCAGCTTTGCAACAAATCCTAAAGGAACTTCTCTAACCGGGAAACACAAGAGAAGAAAAAGATACACAAAAACAAAACCAAAACAATTAAGAAAATGGTAATGGGAACATACATATTGATAATAACCTTGAATGTAAATGGATTAAATGCCCCAACCAAAAGAGACAGACTCGCTGAATGGATACAAAACAAGACCCATATATATGTTGTCTACAAGAGACCCACTTCAGACCTAGGGACACATATAGACTGAAAGTGAAGGAATAGAAAAAGACATTCCATGCAGATAGAAATGAAAAGAAAGCTGGAGTAGCAATTCTCGTATCATATAAAATAGAGACTGTTACAAGAGATAAGGAGCGACACTACAAAATGATCAAAGGATCAATCCAAGAAGAAGACATAACAACTATAAATGTTTATGCACCCAACATAGGAGCACCTCAATACATAAGGCAAATGCTAACAACCATGAAAGGAGAAATCAACAGTAACACAATAAGAGTAAGGGACGTCAACACCCCACTTTCACCAATGGACAGATCATCCAAAATGAAAATAAATAAGGAAACACAAGCTTTAAATGATACATTAAACAGGATGGACTTAATTGATACTTATAGGACATTCCATCCAAAAAAAACAGAATACACTTTCTTCTCAAGGGCTCACGGAACATTCTCCAGGATAGATCACATCTTGGGTCACAAATCAAACCTCAGAAAATTTAAGGAAATTGAAATCACATCAAGCATCTTTTCTGACCACAATGCAATAAGACTGGACATCAATTACAGGAAAAAAAACTGTAAAAAACACAAATACATGGATGTTAAACAGTGCGATACTAAATAACCAAGAGATCACTGAAGAAATCAAAGAGGAAATTAAAAATTACATAGAAACAAATGACAATGGAAACACGATGACCCAATACCCATGGGATGCAGCAAAAGCAGTTCTAAGAGGGAAGTTTATAGCAATACAATCTCACCTCAAGAAACAAGAAAAATCTCAAATAAATAATCTAACCTGACACTTAAAACAACTAGAGACAGAAGAGCAAAGAAAACCCAAAGTCAGGAAAAGGAAAGAAATGATAAAGATCAGAGCAGAAAAAAATGAAATAGAAATGAAGAAAACAATACCAAAGATCAATAAAACTAAAAGCTGATTCTTTGAGAAGATAAACCCTTAGCCAGACTCATCAAGAAAAAAAGGGAGAAGACACAAATCAATAAAATTAGAAATGAAAAAGGAGAAATCACAACTGACACCACAGAAATACAAAGGATTATAAGAGACTACTACAAACAACTCTATGCCAATAAAATGGAGAACCACAAAGAAATGGACAAATTCTTGGAAAGGTACAATTTTCCAAGACTGAACCAGGAAGAATTAGAAAATATAAACAGACCTATCACGAGCAATGAAATTGAAACTGTAATTTAAAAACTTCCAACAAACAAAACTCCAGGACCAGATGGCTTCACAGGAGAATTCTATCAAATATTTAGAGAAGAGGTAACACTGATCCTTCTCAAACTCTTCCAAACAACTGCAGAGGGAGAAACAGTCCCAAATTCATTCTACAAAGCCACCATCACTCTGATACAAAAACTAGAAAAAGATACTACAAGAAAAGTAAATTATAGGCCAATATTACCAATGAGCATAGATGCAAAAATCCTGCACAAAATACTAGCAAAGAGAATCCAACAGCAGATTAAAAGGATCATACACCATGATCAAGTGGGATTTATCCCAGGGATGCAAGGATTCTTCAATATATGCAAATCAGTCAATGTGATACACCACATTAACAAATTAAGGAATAAAAACCATATGATCACCTCGATACAGAAAAAGCTTTAGACAAAATTCAACACTCATTTATGATAAACACTCTTTAGAAAACGGGCATGGGGAACCCACCTCAACATAATAAAGGCCATATATGACAAACCCACAGCAAGCATCATACACAATGGTGAAAAACTGAAAGCATTTCCACTAAGATCAGGAACAAGACAAGGATGTCTACTCTCGCCACTCTTATTCAACATAGTTTTGGAAGTCCTAGCCACAGCAATCAGAGAAGAAAAAGAAAGAAAAGGAATACAAATTGGAAAATAAGAAGTAAAACTGTCACTGTTTGCCGATGACATGATACTATACATAGAAAATCCTAAAGATGCCACCAGAAAACTACTAGAACTAATCAATGAATATGGTAAGGTTGCAAGATAGATAATTAATGCACAGAAATCTCAGGCATTCCTACACACCAACAACGAAAAATCAGAAAGAGAAATTAAGGAAACACTCCTATTTCCCATTGCAATAAAAAGAATAAAACACCTAGGAATAAACCTGCCTAAGGAGGCAAAATACTTGTACTCAGAAAACTATAAAACACTGATGAAAGAAATCAAAGATGACATAAACAGATGGAGAAATACACCATGTTCTTGGATTGGAAGAATCAATATTGTGAAAATGACTATACTGCCCAAAGCAATCCACAAATTCAATGCAATCCCTATCAAACTACCAGTGGCATTCTTCACAGAATTAGAACAAAAAATCTTACAATTCATATGGAAACACAAAAGACCCTGAATAATCAAAGCAATCTTCAGAAAGAAAAACGGAGTTGGAGAAATCAGGCTCCTTGACTTCAAGCTATACCAAAAAGCTACAGTAATCAAGACAATGTGGTACTGGCACAAAAACAGAAATACAGATTAATGGTACAGGATAGAATGCCCAGAGATAAACCCACGCACCTGTGGGCACCTAATTTACAACAAAGGAGGCAAGAACATACAATGGAGAAAAGACAGCCTCTTCAATAAGTGGTGCTGGGAAAACTGGACAGCTACATGTAAAAGAATGAAATTAGAACACTACCTAACACCATACACACAAAAAAACTACAAATGGATTACAGACCTAGATGTAAGGCCAGACACTGTCAAACTCTTAGAGGAAAACATAGGCAGAACACTCTATGACATAAATCACAGCAAGGTCCTTTTTGAACCACCTCCTAGAGAAATGGAAATAAAAACAAAAATAAACAAACGGGACCTAATGAAACTTAAAAGCTTTTGCACACCAAAGGAAATCATAAACAAGACGGAAAGACAACCCTCAGAATGGGAGAAAATATTTGCAAATGAAGCAATTGACAAAGGATTAATCTCCAAAATATACAAGCAGATCAAAAAAACAAACAACCCAATCCAAAAATGGGCAGAAGACCTAAATAGACATTTCTCCAAAGAAGATAAACAGATTGCCAACAAACACATGAAAGGATGCTCTACATCACTAATCATTAGAGAAATGCAAATCAAAACTACAATGAGGTATCACCTCACACCTGTCAGAATGGCCATCATCCAAAAACCTACAAGCAATAAATCCTAGAGAGGGTGTGGAGAAAATGGAACCCTCCTGCACTATTGGTGGGAATGTAAATTGATACACTCACTATGGAAAACAGTATGGAGGTTCCTTAAAAATAGAGCTACCATATGACCCAGCAATCCTACTACTGGGCATATACCCTGAGAAAACCATAATTCAAAAAGAGACATGTACCACAATGTTCACTGCAGCACTGTTTACAATAGCCAGGACATGGAAGCAACCTAGGTGTCCATCGACAGATGAATGGATAAAGAAGATGTGGCACATATATACAACGGAATATTACTCAGCCATAAAAAGAAACTAGATTGAGTTATTTGTAGTGAGGTGGATGGACCAAGAGTCTGTCATACAGAGTGAAGTCAGAAACACAAAAACGAATACTGTACGCTAGTGCATACATATGTAAGCTAAAAAATTTTTTTAAATGGTACTGGGCTTCCCTGGTGGCGCAGTGGTTAAAAATCCGCCTGCCAATGCAGGGGACATGGGTTCGAGCCCTGGTCCAGGAAGATCCCACATGCCACGGAGCAACTAAGCCAGTGTGCCACATCTACTGAGCCTGCACTCTAGAGTGCACAACTACTGAGCCCACGTGCCACTGAAGCCCGCATACCTGGAGCCCGTGCTCCGAAACAAAGAGAAGCCTCCGAAATGAGAAGCCCGCGCGCCGCAATGAAGAGTAGCCCCCTCTCTCCACAACTAGAGAAAGCCCACGCACAGCAACAAAGACCCAACGCAGCCAAAAATAAAATAAAATAAAAATAAATAAAGTAAGAAACAATGGTACTGATGAACCTAGTTGCAGGGCAGGAATAAAGAGGCAGGCATAGAAAATGGACTTGATGACATGGGGTGGGAGGGGGAAGCTGGGGTGAAATTAGAGTAGCATCGACATATATACACTACCGAATGTAAAATAGTTGGCTGGTGGGAAGCAGCAGCATAGCACAGGGAGATCAGCTCCGTGCTTTGCGATGACCTAGGGGGGTGGGATAGGGAGGACTGGAGGGAAGCTCAAGAGGGAGGGGATATGGGGTCATGTGTATGCATATGACTGATTCGCTTTGCTGTGCCACAGAAACTAACACAGTATTGTGAAGCAATTATACTCCAATAAAGACTTAAAAAAAAAACAAAGAAAGAAAGTAGCCACAGGAAAGTTTTGGAGCTATTTAGGAAACCGTTGTTCCAGAAACATAAGATTACAGGCAATGCCCGAACATGAGAGTAGATTACAGAAAGTTCACATTGAAATCGGTTGCATAGAACTGAAGAGTGAGTCTATGTCCCCAAAGAAAATGTCCTTGAATTATAGACAATTATCTAGGCTACCTACTAAAGACTAAAGATGGATGACACTGTTAAGTAGTGGGAAGGCTTCTTTCTAAGATTTATGAATCTACCTGGTCTAGGGCTGCCTGCCTCCAGAGGGCAGAAGGCCTATGTGCAGGGCATGGGCCAGTTTAAAACTTTACTAGTGCCACTAACGTTGGCTCAAGGCTCATAGTATTCCAGGAAGGAGGCAGGCTGCTGGTCCAAGGTGAGAAACTGTAAATGTATGCAGGCTAGGAGTAGACCAGCACTTCTCAACCAAGGGTGATTTTGCCTTCAAAGAGGACTTCTGGAAATATCTGGAGACACTTTTAATTGTCACAAGTGGAGGACGGGGACTGTTCCTGGCACCTAGTAGGTAAAGGCCAGGGATGCTACTAAACATAGGACAGCTCCTGCAAAAAAGAATTTACCAGCCCAGTGTCAGTAGCGTTGCTGTTGAGAACCCCTGGACTAGAGCAATACTTGCCACAACAATTCCCTCACAGCCCCCCTGCATGGAGGCATGAAAGTGTTCGGGGAGAAGAACACAGAGCTGGCAGGAAGAAGGGAAAGAGAGGGGCGCCTATCTCTACCACTCCTATAGCCAGTCTAAACCCAGTCCTATAAATTCAGCTCCCTACGGGTCTCTTGAAATCTTCCACTTCTCTCCATCTCCACTGCCACCATCCTAGGACAAGCTCTCCCTACCCGAGAGACTGCAGCAGCTTCCTAAGTAGTATGCCCGCATCCAAACCTACCCTCCACACAAAAGCATCTGTATGGTGTGGTGGTCAAGCATGTGGCCAGACTACTTGACAATGCTGAGAGGTTCAAATCTCACTTTTGCTACGTGACCTTGGGCTAGTTATTTAACCTCTTTGTGCCTCTGTTTCCTCAAAAGTAAAACGAGGATGACAACAGTACCTATCTTAGAGGATGCTGTGAAGATATTGTTTATATTTTCAAAGCTCTTCAAAAGTTTCTGGCACATGGAAAGTAGACTGTAACTGCTTTTTATTATTTCCAAATCATAATCTGATCATGTGGCTTCACCCCAATGGGTTCCTGTTCTTAGGATAAGCACCAACTATCTGACCATGGCCCCTAAGGTCCTGGGTAGTCTGGCCTCTGCCATCCCTCTAACCTCAGTCAATCCTGCTTTCCCCCTTTGTCTCTGTGCTTCAGCCACACAGGCCTCCTGTGAGTTAATGGAGGGCATGTTTCTCCCTTCTGCCACAGGGCCTCCTCTAGAATGTACTCCCCAACCTGACTCCACTCACCATCCCTGGCTCTTCATTTAATGAACTCTCATCCAACACATCATGGCTTATCTTCAGGGAGCCCTTCTACTACCTTCAGGACGCTCTCATTGCCCCAGAGACATTTCCTTTTTTGCACACTTATCCCAGCTGTAATTCTACATTCAGATTTCTAATCCTATAATTGGACATCAGATTGTTCATTCATTCTCTCAATAAATAACTGACTTCCTGGATGATTTGTTTTATGAATGAGTCAGTGACTGAACAGGCGACTGGATCAATGAGTAGGCGTGCTGAGCTTGCACCTCAGGCTGAAGTGCTGCATTAGAGCAGTTGCTGACCAAAGATGCAATGCCTTCAGCTTTATGGGAACCCCAAATGCCCTGAGCTTGGATCTAAGGATGTTACCCATGGCCTGGAGGCAGCTGACTTGCGCTCTAGCCCAGGACCTCTAGAATGCTCTCTTTCCTCCCATCTCAAGAAATTCTTCCTTGTTCAGTCAAACCAACTTCCCTAAGCCTAAAGAATAAGGGAGGAATATTTTTTCCTTGTATATGGCGGGAGCAGGGGGCTATTTTCATTAGTCCTAAGACTGAGGCTGACTCTGAGAATGTCAGCTTCACATCTCTCTGGGGTCAGGGCAGCAGCAGTCATTCATGTTCAAAGGTCATTTGAAAAGCAACTGTTTTTTAAAAAAAAATCACAGAATGACAGTTTTGTTTTAGTGTTTTGACTGTAGCATCAAGCAATCTGCTTCTTTTTCCAAAATTACTTACTATGGGAAATGTAAACATTTTTTAACAATGCTTTCTCAAATCATCCTAACAAATCTCACACGTGTGACCACAGCACCATGGCCTTCCCCACTGTACTGGTCTGGGTTTGGCCGGAAACAGAATTCACCACAGATGAGTCCAACGAGGAGAGTTCAATGAAAGGACTACAGAGGAGAGGTGGGCAGGGTTCATAAAACAAACGCGTTGAGGCACCCAGAAACTGGCAACAAGGGGTGGCTATTACTGCAGCTCGGGCTGAAGGGGCAAAGGAAAAATGAGTTAATCCCACTGCCACTGGGAACCATGGATGGGGCACTGCTAAGAGGAGCTACAGTCATGAGAGAAGTCCCTACTGCCAGAGATGTGGCCCCAGTGCAAGCAGGGAACAGGGAGGAAATTCTCTAGCCTTTTTCTCTTCCCACCCTCCCATCTCCTGCAGTGCCTCCTATAGGCCCTGGACCCAAGCAGAAGTCAGCCAGCAGAGGAACCCCAGCAATGCACTATACAGGGAGCAGCTTCCCAGGGCACAGTCTCCCCTCCCAAAGAATGGAAGGGAGAGCAGAGAATAACCACTTTGCATACCCAATCCCATATTGCCTTAGAATAAAACCTTAGAAATGCACTGAAGGGAAAGTTTTACAAGAAAACATCCAGAGATAGAGCCAGGAAGAGAAAGAAGCACCAAGCTCAGGGCTCATAAAGTGAACACACTGACACCATTTTCAAAACAGAACAGAAAGACAATTTAACTTTTATCGTAACTGTGTGCTGGCACTAGCCGCAGTGTACTCTGCAAATCTCTTCAACCAAGCGAAGGGCTGGGTGTGAGTAACAACACATTCTCAAAGAAGTTGGCCAAAGCCTCCTGCAGGTTCAAATTAAGATCCCAGGGATATTGGCTTAACCCAAAGATCAAGTCAAACACTGCATTTCAATTTTCACCATCCCCTGGTTCCCAAATTCTGTCACTGGAAAACAAAAGAGCTTGGCAGTTCTTGACCGGCGGCTTGGCTTCAGCCTATAGTTCTCAATTGCTTTGCTCCTGAAGAACTGAGTGGCCTCCCCTCTACATCTCATTCTCTACGCAAGATTGCCAGAGCTGGCCCTATCTCCGCCCCCAAACATGCATGTGTGTGCCTCTCCCTGCCCCCCCCCCCCCCGCCGCCACCTATCTCTCTCTGCCTATCTCTCTCTGCCTATCTCTCTCTGCCTATCTCTCTCTACCTATCTCTCTCTCTCTCTCTCTCTCTCTCTCTCTCTCTCTCTCTCTCTCTCTCTCTCTCTCTCTCACACACACACACACACACACACACACACACACACACACACAAACACACACTCTCTTCTTCCCAGGGGCTCGGTCTGCCTCCTGCCCAACAGTCAAAATGAGAATCTAGCAAGACAACCACTATGTTGAGAAAATAAAGAAAATATTTTGACCCCTCTCACTTTATAGGGCACCAGGACAGGGGTAGGAAAGGGAGAGGAAAAAGGAAGAAGAGGAGAGAGAACATAAGGAAAAGGAAAGGAAAGGAAAGGAAAGGAGGAAGAGAGAAAAAAGAAGAAAGAGGAGATTGGGTGGAAGAGAAGGCAGGGGTGGATAAGATCAGCGAAAGGAGGAAGAGGCAGCTAGCAAGAGTCAAATTTTCATCAGCATTCATTCATTCCTTTATCTAACTTTTATTAAGTACTTTCCAGGGACCAAGAACATCCAAAGCCCTCCCCACCTCCATGCTGTGCCTTGTCCTGTAAGTCTTCAGTGACTTGGAGCCTTTTGTTATGATGCCCTCTGTCACTGAGGCTGCAGATCTTGATGTTTCCCCTCTACATCCTCAGGGTTGAGGCTTCCCCTGATTAACAGCTACAGTATATTTTACCTTCACAAAGAAGATACTACAGGGAGGCAGAGAAGCCCTACAAGTTGGGATTTTCCCTGAGTCCTGCCCTTTGCAGTTCCGGCAGACAGCCGGCATCTGGGCCACAGTCTATTTCCCATTGATGCCCCTGCTCTGGAATACATTCTCCCACGTACGGTCCTCATTTTTCTTCTATCCTTTTTTTCTCTAAATGACCATTGCAAGAAGTGGTTCCTAGGAAAAGACCTAACTACCTAGTGGGCTGTGATGAAAAAAAGAACAAATGGAAAGGAGGGACAAAGGTAGAAAGTAAAAGGGGCATCAATTTATAGGGCTGGCTGGAGGACTGGCCAATTTCATACCCTTAATTTATAAGTTATAATTTAGAGTCGGACAAACTGAGGACCAGAGAGATCCAAAGGAACCTGCTCTTGGATTGAAAGAAGGACCACAACTGCCCCCTTTGACTTGCCCTACTTTAGGAGGCTGGAAGGCCTGTACGTTTCTCTTTCCCGTTTTTAATGGTTGATCTTCCCCAGCCCCCATGGAGCTGCTGCTGTGAAGATGGAGATAACATGAGGTACGGTGCTTGGAATAATTTAGACTCTACAATTCATAAGCATTTAGATTATTTAACTGCTGATTATGATTATTTAAGCTGAAAGATTATACACTGTAGCTCAGAAAATGTTTGTATTTCCATTAAAAACCACCAGGCCAAGGGACCCATTTGACTGACAGTTTTCACTATTAAACATATATGCAGTGCATGTTTTTGGCCAGAAGACAGTGTCTCCCCTTGCTTTGTTTTAAGATAAGGAAGCTGAGTTCAAAGGCCTCCTCCAACTAGCTCTCTTCCTGCCCCTTTCCCCCCATCATCACCCCAGCCTGCTGTCCTGCTTCCCCAATGTGAGTTGGAAGAAGCACCTGTTTGCCAACTGCCTTCTATTTAACCAAAACTGGTCCCACCATTACAAGACTTAAAATTCTTACAACAACATCCTGAGTTTTTCACTAGGAGACAGTGTGATGCAATTTGTCAGTGGTTAAAATCATAGAATGTAGTGTCAAAAAGACTCTGAGTTCCAGGCCTCTGAGCCTCAGTTTCTGCATCTACACAGTGGAGGTAATTATACTCCCCATCTCACAGGAGGTGACATACTTAGCCCCTGCCTGACATGTAATAAGCACCTAAGAGTTGTTCACCGGTAATATTAATCCCATTGGCCAAAGTCTGCATGCAGTAAATAGTACATATGCCTGGGCTGGTTTAATTCTCTGAAGACACTTTAATCAAAGATAGTACAATCCTTAGGGCAGGGAGAGTCAAGGGTTCCTGATTCTACCTGACATGAAATTTAACCACTGATTCTTTCTCTGTAATAGTTTGTGAGACACATCTTTGCTTGGCTCATATATTTCACATCTGAAGGGTTTTATGAAAAATAAATGCAATGTACAAAAGTACAGGAAAATTCGGTTGTGGTCCTATCAGAGAGGACAGTGTCTTAAACCAAGCAGTCATTTTCGGCTTTTGGCAAAAGTTCCTCCATTCAAATAGAGTTCCTTAAGAGAAGAAACAAAGAAGATTCCAGCATCTCCTAAATATTATTCATGTTCCAGATCACTTATTTAGCAGATTTACTGGTACAATTCCACATTGAAAGGAATTGTGGAGATCATCCCTCTGTCCCCTTCCTGGGGATGGGAATTCTCTCTATAGCACCCAGAGCAGGTGATATCCCCCTGCACCCAGGATTTGCTGACATACCTCAGGAACAACCTCAAAAGGCTACAGAATTCTGACTGGTACAAAGCACTGAAGGAAGGCCTTCCTCCCCTTAAAGGATGATTGTGCTGTAGCACAATCATCTGAGGCAGCATAAATCAAGTCCATTTCTTTTCTCTCATTTCACCCCTTTAATAGCTGAAGGGAGAATCTGCCTCTTGGTCTTCTGTAGACTAACACTCCTCACCCATCAGCTATCCCAACCATGATGAGATTTTTCAGCTATTTCCAAACCTGTTCACTCACCATATGACTCTCCCATAGTTTACCAACACTAGTACCCAGAAATGAACTCAGATATATACTGGATATACGTGCATGCAAGTATATATCTGTTAGAAATACTATATCTAAAAGTATAGTCGCAAAGTTATTTTTAAATGCTCAGTGAGATAACATACCAGTTGTCACTTTCTTTCCATACTTTGTTTATTTCAGCAAAGACGGCTAGTTGCCCCCAATACCCCACCACCCCTTTCCTTCCTTGGGTTCCCTAAGTGTTAGCTGGACATAGAGCCACCCAGCTACAGTCTGCATTTCCTGCCTTCTTGCATCTAAGTGTGACCATGTGACAAACAATTTCTGTTCACTTAGAACCCTGGCTTAGATCGGTGCCTAAGGTGTAGAACAGTCCTTGCAAGCAATGAATGCTCAACAGCTATTTATCGAGTAAACTGTTAAATGACTCAGATGTTCGTGGATGGTATGTGCAACTTAAAGGGCAAGGAGATTCTCCCTTCTCCTTTCTCCTGTCTGCTTGCTGGAATGTGGATGGAACGGTTGGAGCTGAGGCAAAAACCTTGTATCATGAGATGGACACCTCTCATGTACAGAGAATAGCAAAGCTTCAAGGCAGAAGGAGTGTGGGTCCCTGGTGACTATGCAGCCACTTGTATGAGCTTCTGGAATGTGGGGTTTTCTGTTCCTCGCATTGAAGCTAATTAGACCATTCCACTATTCTAAAGGTATTTTCTTTGTAGTTAAGTTTTGCTTACCCACTTTATGTACAGCAAGCCTTTTCTCTTCCACTAAAGGCCCTAAGCCACAACTTCAGCGTTACAAGAGAGAAACAGAAATTTTGAGTGGTCAGCTACTGTCCATCACGTGACTGCCTGCAGCTCAGACCACAATTGCTGTTTAATAAGCAGTTCTTCTCTCTGCCACCCGTCCTCAATCACTGCAGGTATCTTAGAAAGCTGAGGCAAGCTTCACTAGTGTTTTCGCTGACTCAATTTACTTTTAGAATTTAGCAGGAGGTAAATAAGGACAGACAGACTGGGACATTCTAGGACACATTATCATAGTATTTAATATATAGTCTAAATTGTGCATGCCAAGGTTTTTCTAAACAAACCATTCATTGATTAGAGAAGGAATTGCACTGTAGCCGCCTCCCTATAAAAAACTGTTGAAAGCATGAGGTCAATTGGAATTTGAAGATGGGATCAGTGTATGCTAATTATAGTCAGTTTACCTAACATATTAGTATGTCACACATTATACGTACATGACTTCTACAGCTTATAAATCACTTTCTCGTAAATGCATAATTTCATTCAATCTCCATAACATCTCTTGCAACTGAGTTCATCAATTTTAAGTAACAGTTGCCCTCAAAACTCCTCTCCCAGGCTCCATTTATCCTGTCCAAATTACCAGGCACTTAGGATTCCTTCCTAAAGATATGTGATTTGTCTTTTCTCATGTTGGCATGAAGTAAAGAATAAATTGATTTTATCATTTTCTGCACCATGCTTCTCCTTTGAAGGGTACTTACCTAATGAGTGGCTCTCTCAAAAGAGATCCTAGATCAAAGAGGCCAACAGGATAATGCCTTGGAATAAGCCGGGGTCTTACCTCACTGTAAACTTCCTAAAATAGCCCAGTGTATACAAAGGCTTCTGAGGCTATCTAGAGAAGATGTCTAAAATGCAACAATACCCAGTAAATTAAGATGGATATCACAATGTCATCAGATGAGATAAAGTACAGAGGTCCCCTTAAAATCTTTACATAAGTATGAGAAATCACCTCAAAAAGTCTAAAACATGCACTTCAAATTACGTAACTTTTAACCAGCTCTCAAAACCCTTATTCATTCAGTGTTTAATACTAAATGGAACATATCAGTTAGCCTGCCTGTCTGCCTGTTAAATTACTATGCTAGTTTAAATCGTCTGAGCAAATGCACACAGACAGATTTTAAGTACAGTATCTCATGGCCTTCAATTCCTTTTAGCTACAGATATCAAATTCACCTGCCACAAATTAAATAATTGAGCTTTGGTTACTGGAATGTAAGCTCATTAACCGGCATTAATAAAACCAAACATATAGAATGATGTTCTTAATATTATTTTGATAAAACCCTTTAAGTAGAAGCAAGTGTAACAAAGATGAACCATTATGAAATGTTTTAGTAAGAGGTTTTAGATTTTTTTTAAGTAAAAGCATAATCTTATACACAAGGGAAGGAGAATATTATGTTCTCGTATGAAAATGTATGGTTGGGAACTGTTAGTTCCTTCCGGTGTGGGAATAATGACTGGCAGTTAGAATACAAAGCAATGAAGATCAAACTGGAAAAGGGCATACTGGGGGGAAGAATGCTACACAAGACAGAGTCAAAGGCTCCCTTTGGGCTCAGTTCCTAAAAGGCTTCTCAGACTATAGGGAGTGACAGGGCATGTCCCTTTTTACCCCAAATAACCATGACGGTCCTTACCTATGGAAGCAGATTTCTAAGTGGGATTCCAAACTCCTTTGGTTCCACAAGAAGCTACTTTATTCATCTACCTATTCATTTATTTACTTATTTATTTGTTCATTCATTTCCTTCACTCATTTTACTAAAATGCAAGCTGGATAAGGGCAGACATTTTTGTTTTTCCACCTAGAACAGTACCTACCACATAGTCGGTGCTCAAGAAATATTTACAAATTTTTGAACTAATTCATCCTTTCATTCCTCAAATGCAGGATTTATAAAATATGGAAGTACAATCTAATTTTGTTAAAAAATAGAGAGCATTTGTAAAGGTATATACCAAAATGCTACCAGTATCCACCTCTGCATGGTAGGATCGAGGTGGTTTTGTTTTTAAGTTTTGCTTCTCTGTTTCTTTCTTTTTTTTTTTTTTCTAAAATGCACACTTTTACCCAAACAAATATCTAAAAGGCTGGCTGTCCTGTGGATGGGGCTCAGGTGAAATCTATGTAGCTCTGAAACAAAAACCAAGACAAGTGGGACGATTCCATGGAAAGCCACTTCAGTTCCATCTAAGGACAAATGAGCTACCTGCATGAGCTGTGGAACATGAACCACCACCTTATGAGCCCGTGACTTCCAAAGGAAGTGGTCTTCACCAGGGCCTGGTGATTTCCTTATTAGTCATTATGTGGACAGGAGTCTGGCTTACGTAGGCTGGAAGGTTGGACCCAGCTGCTTTCCAATACTAAAACTCCGTGCCATTTAATTTTGCAACGAATTTAACAGACACCACCTCTTATTTCAAAATCCCCTTTTATGTTTCAAAGCACTTTTACATATGCTGGTTTACATAATTTCAGTTCAGTATTTAAAAAAAAGAAATCCTGTCCCTATAACAATTCTATAGAGTAGGCAGAGCAAGTATTATTACCTCCATGTTACCAAAGAAAACACTGAGGCAACCAGAGAGTGATCTCCTTTAATGTTATGGTTCAGTTATAAGACCACATCTTCTTTCTCTTGACTCAAGGCCCCGTCCCTCTTTCCTCTAACACCACAGAGCCTCTCCCTTGCTACCAGGGCTGGGAAACTGGGTAGACTTGCCTAAAGCTGCTTGCACAATGCCTGTCAGTTGAATGAAAACCAACAGCGCCTGGCACAGAGTGACAGCGGATACAGTGATACATCCAGCTGACTGCTCCCACTAACTTACACTGATTTGGTTAATGCCAAGTAACCAATATGTCAACTCAGCTTAAAAATCAAGATTGACCAAACCATTGGGTTGACTTGAACAGCTGAAGAGGCTGATAAAGCTAATTGGGGTTCTCAGTCAATGTAACTGCCCTGCACCTGTGTCCCCATACTCCTGGGAAGAAGCCCACTGTAAGTGGGGCTTCTAGGCCAGTTAAATAGTGAATGAGGTCCATATTGGGCTTAATGAAGCAGGGCTTTGTTACTTTTACCAAAGGAATTAATAGGAATTTTGTATTTATTTTGCAGTGGCAGCAGATTAATAAGCACTTGGGCAATAATGTGGCAATTCACCAAAAGAGGTCTTAGTGAGGTGCTATCTGAAATCATGAAATTAAGTAGGAAAACATACGGAAAAAGTTTATATGTTTTAGAAAAATAAACCCAAATTTTAGATAAATGATACTCTTCACAAAGTATATTAAACAAATGACATATTTTCATTGGCTGATAGCGCCATTCACACACATATATCATTTTCTGTGTGCCAAGCCCTGCTCTGAGTGCCTCTCCTCACAACCACCCCACGAAAGTCATCATAGTTGGAAACTGGAGGGTCAGCGTTGTTAAGGTCATTTTCCCCCAAGTGACACAGCCACCAAGTGGAAGCAACAGGATTTCAACCCAGCTCTGATGACTCCCAAACCAGCATGCTTCACCATTACTTGTTCTCTCAAAACATTGAAAGTATATGCTCTTTTTATAAACAGGAAATAATGAAAGTTTCCTTATAATGGCATAATAAATCACTCCAGGAGCTGTAGAGTTAACTTGGGAACAGCTGCAGAACAACGAGAGAAACGAGGCTGAACTTGACACATAACAACACACAAGGAGGCAGAAGCCGGATAAGTGAAAGAGAAAGAATAAAGGCTGATGGAATCAATGTACTGGTATTATTAATAAATTATCGATCACATCGATAATGTCACAAATGCTTGAAATACTTTTCTTCCTAAGTACATAAAATCCAATCTCCAGCATTCAATCTCTTCATTGCTTCAACAAACAATTACTGAGCACTGTTCTAGGCAGCATAATTACTGAAGTGACTCAAACAGACAAAAGTTCTGGACTTGGTGGAGGTGACATAAGCTCCATGAGAAAATGAGGTAGTAGAAAGGGAGCCTGATTAGATTTTGGTTTTAATCCTGGCCAGATGTCCTTAAGCAAGTTACTTGAAATCTCGCTGAGTCTCAGTTCCCTCACCTCTAAACTGAGGATAATAATATCTGTTTTTATTATATCATCTTTTATTAGGAAAAATGAGAGTTTATAAGTGGAAATAAAACTACTTATTCTTTGGTCTTGGAGAAACTGAGGTAGTTGACGAGGAATAAAAGTTTTGTCCTCGTTATTAAATCCTTCAAAATATTTCATTCCATATTTTCCATGATCTAAGCTTCCTGGGTTTAATGTTAACCATGTGTAAGACTTGCAGGGTCAGGATAAGGTTATTCTTCCATACCTAGCCACCAATTTCAAAGTCTATGTTACAGGCTTAAGATGCCATAATTCTGTACATTTCCCCTTACTGTGGAAGGAGGTTGGATTTAAATTATATTTTAGTGATTATTTCATTTTAAAACTTACAGAAGGAGATGCTGCTTCTTGCCTATTTTTTCAGAAACAGATCCACAGCAATTGATTACCTCTAAAATCTTTGAGTAATTACCTTTACTATGATTTTCCATGGTGATATTGTTTCATTGTAAGAACGAAATAAAAGCTAGGTGAAGACAGGTGTGTCACAGGCCTACAGGAATGACCACTGCCCGACAACCAGCTGTACCTTATTGATTAAATCAAAGACATTTATTCCAGTCTCCCCTCAGCCCTTACCTACCCAAGGAGACAGGGGGGCAGGGGGATTTCCAAGCCTGTTTTTATCGGCCCAGCAAATCAGAGTCCTGCTTTCTAAACAAAGAGGTGCCAACCTTGAGACTCTATGAACACCAACACAAGCCAGGCATTGTACACAAGTGAGAAGAATATAATTAGCAAAGTTATAGTCACAATTAGGAAATACCTCCTCAGAAAAGTTTCCACTTAACTCTGAGCAGGACTTAAATTACCATTGTGCTTAACAAGGCCTCTGTCCCTTGGCCAACTCAGACCTTTTCGGCAGATCTATTAGTGCCGTCCACAAAACACAGAGGCACAAAACCTCATGTTGGATTTTTTTTTTTTAATAACAGATGTGAGACATGTGCAAACTGGGACGTGGAAGCTATAATTCAAAAAAATAAGAAGCGTAGTCATGGAAATAACTAGTCAAGTGTTAGCTAAATTATTATTTCTCCAAGCTTTCTTCCTCTTCTCTAGCCTTCCCTTTCTCATCCCTACAGAGAAGTCAGAAAAGAGAGAGTAGGAAAGCAAAAATGGGTACTCACTTCATCTCCAGGATCTCCTCCAGCTGTTTTCTCCGCTCTATCCGGAGGTTGGCCAAGTGTGCTTCTTTTTCAGCCAGAGACTGCTGCGTGGAGGCAAGGCGAGCCTTGGTGGCGTCCAGTTCCTGTCTGGTCTTCTCCAGTGCATTCATCAGTTCCTCTATCTGTAAAGCACATGGAACACAGTGTGTTATTTCTCCTCCATTCAAGCACAAGGCACTTCGTGCTAGACTATGTTCTGACAATAGACACAGAGGAATCAAAGCCATCCTTGAACTGGGCATTGTATCTTGGCATCCACTCTTTCTTTGTCACTAGTTAAAAATAAATATTTCAAACACAAGAAGTGTCCAAATTTCTCAAGGTCCTCATTCAATTGGATTATCCACTAACTTTTATAGAAACTATTTAATATATTTATTAGAAGTGGAGGGAGAGTGGCTTGACCCAACTTCAACCTGTTTGGCAAAAATCTCAGATACTGCCTCACTTCAGTTGGCTGAAGGCAACACTCAAAACGCATTTTGCCCGGCACAATATACTTCTGTGTGTAGGCCCCAGAGTATTCTGACAGGAAGTATTTCAAATTCATTCATGTTTTAACCTATCAAAGCCTTGTTTGGCAAAAGCGATTTGGTGTCCAAAGGGCCTCAGGGGCCTCCCTCTCACCTCACCTCCCTGTTTCACATTCAGGAAGCAAGGTTTGGCCAAAGGTAAACAGAATTCCAGCCACAAAAGGTTCAAGTTTGGTTTGCCCCTGAAGTTTGAGAGGGTTCTAAACTTGAAATAAATGACATGTAACTTTTATAGGGTGCTAATACACCATAGAAATAAGCCAGACTATCAAATATACAGGGTTTTCAGCCAGGTCCCAAAAAATTGGACCAGGGAGCCCCCAAGGCAAGGCCTTATCCTCCCCAAACCACGGGAGGCTTTTAAAAGCCAACACACAACAATAAGGGCTGATGTTTATGGTTTTGTTCCAGAGACTTCCGTGGAGCAAGCTGGTGAAATGCCATCTCTTGCACAGATGCATGCTGCATCCACCCTGCTGATTTAAAACCATGGTTTCAGGAAGTTTCTAGGTTCCAGGGTTGATGTTTGGGTCACCCCTTCCAGCTGAACTTGGCAGAATGGGATCATCTATCACCAAAGTCAACAGAACGCCCTTCAAAACTTGTCAATGATATGTTAAGTTCCAATTCATAAAGACTTTCTACACAATTTCTGCAGTTTTACATGGAATGTATTCAGAATAAGCATTATAGTTCACATCCAAGGTAAATTACAGGATTTTAAGATTCAGGAAACCCTCCATTTTGCCCTGATAGAAGGAGGAAACTTGATGGCCATGTAATGTAAATAAAAGCCCAAACCAAAACCAGTTTAAAAAGCAAGGAACATAAACGATAACCTATGAAAGTCACAGAATTACACATGTTTAATTGTAGAATAGCATTATTCTTTAACTTCAGAAATATACAAAATTTAAAAATTAAAAAGCAATTAAACTTTTTAGTTTCTCATATAAGTTCACAGAATATCATAAATATCTAGAAGCAATACTTGATGAGGCTGAAGCAGAGGTGGTTTTTCTTCTTCTTTTACTTTGTCTTCTTTTTTCCCCTACTGTTGATATACTCAATAGCAGTGTTGAAAAAATATATATTAGTATTATGGTCATTCCAAGTGTGCCAACTCAGACAAAGTCTGCCTGACCCTCCATATGGGATGGCCTTTGTCCTCACGACCCCGTTTCCTTTCATAAATTGTTCTTTATCCCAAATGTACTATTTATCTGAGAAGAGGGAGAGTGTTGAGGATTCTCACCTGCTGAATCTCTTTCTCATGAATTGAACTGACCTGCTTGCAATCTACAGACACAGTATGCTACTCAGCTGGGTTTCCAAGTTCTTAGTTCACCTGCCACCTGACTCCTTAGGGCAGGCACTAACTAGTTTTATATTAACCCAACTTTAACAATTACACCTTAGAGTAATGACTTGCAGGCTTCCCTGGTCATTTCAGCAATAATCACATGGAGAAAACCTGGACACCTGAGAGATGTAATGCAGACTTTCTTTGACTGATGGAGATGCTTTTGGCTTCCAATGTCAATAATTCTTAGTTTGAGGTGAGACTGCTATTTTCAACACCTTGGAAGCAGAATCTCAAAATAGCTTCCCAGGCCAAGCCTTTCACTCCTAATTCACCTGACCACTGAGGACTGCACACTGGACCACCTGGGGCACTGGCCTCAGATACACTGTTCTAGTCTTTGCACAGCCACTGTTTCTACCTGTAACTTTGTGCAAATAAGCACTTGATTCTTGGCGTCTCAGTTTCCCAGATGATGCCCATGGTATCTCCTGTGTTAGATGTTCTAGAGTTCTGCAAACTGTTTCCTTTACTACCAAAACAGGAGCATTAGAAAGCAAGAAGTGTTTCCCCCACCAATGGTGGCCATCAGGGTGGTCCACAATATTCTAGTTCCCCCCTTTCCAGGCACATGGTAGGACAACACTTCCCTCTCCCTTTAAGTTGGGTGAGGGTTTGGCCAAGAAAATCATTGTCATTTCCAGGTAGTAGCAGTCAACCCCAGCCTTCCGTTTTCCCTGCCATGATGAGCATAGAAGCATGTTTCAGATGATGTCTCCTTCAGCCTGAGTCCCTGAGGGACCACAATGAAGCCCAAGGCCAACCCACATCACATAAGCAAGGTATGCACCGTTGTTGTACTACACCAAGAGATAAGGGGCCATTACCCCCAGCTTGACTTGGGCTGTCTTGACTGATGAACTGTCACACTTCTTATCAAGTGCTCTATAACACCTGCCTCCATCTCCCCCCCCACCCCGCCCCACCAGTCCCCTCTCATCAAGAGGAAGTGCTTCTTATTCTTGCTATGCCATGGAAACTCTACCTTTGCAGGCCACTGGTACCTTCCTTCTTGCCATATGTCTTTTCTTAATGTGTAGTCTGCACAGCTAAACAGTTCCCCAACTTCTTCCCCTCATTTGAAGGAACATTTTAGCTGGCTATGTATATGAAACTTATGCCTTAAAAACTACCAGATTTGAATCATGTCTCCATCACTCACTGTATGACTGACACAAGTTCCTTCATCTCTTTCAGCTTCAGTTTCTTTATCTGGAAACAGGAAATTATGTTGCTTATTCTATTAGATGTTTATGTATAGTAAGTGAGATGATGTAACCTATACATCATTTATTCTAACTGATATCAATAACACTTTTTCTTATAATAAGGTACACTCGTACAGAATCTAAAAGACACAGATATGAAATTTTTAAATGTTTCTTTTTATTTAGGTTAAATGACATTCTTTTTAGCTAAGATCACCCAAAATCCCACCACATGGAGATAAACACTCTAAACAGTTTGTTTTAATTTCCCCATCTCTCTCTTTCTCTATTTGTGTGCATGTATAATTGAGATGCTATATATAATTTTCTAAATAGTTTTAAATAAATGTATCATTAGAAAGTTCTCCTTCTCATTAAATAGTCTCTCTGAAACATGGTTTAATGGGTGAGTGGGGCTGTATCCATTCCCCATTTTCCTAAAAGCCAACCCTTCCCTTGGGCTCTCCGAAGCTCTCCTAAATTAGTAATCTATCTCCCCTGTTTCTTTTGCCAATTCTTCACCTTCCTGCGGTCCATAACTAGACCTTTCCCCTTATGACTCTGTCCCAGAGACATTTTCCTCATCCATGTGGCTCCTCAGAAGGAGGATTGAGATTTGTCTCCACAGCTCTCAACTCTGATACTTTTCCACCCTTTGTCTCCTTTTATTCACTTAACATCGTTCACATATACTGAACCAACCATTGATTACTTCTGTTTGGATGTCATAATATCATTTTAAACTCACAATGATCCATGCACACATAACTAAAACCAAATCCCTACCAGCCCTCCCAGCCCTTCCAACCTGCCACTCCCGAACACATTGGTAGCCCTGACCTTTTCTCAGTCACTCATGTTTAAGATCTCAGAACCCCATTTGTCTCTTCCCTCTTTTATTTTCTATTCATCATCAAGTCTTGTAGCTCTGTTTTAGGAATACTTCTTGGACCCATCATCCCTTTCTACCATGATTTTTGATGCTTCAAGCTTGGATCCCTTCCCTTCCCACATTTCTGATAGGATTGAAAATAAGTGGGTGTGTTTGTGTGTATTCCTAGCCTTTGTCTCTACCCCTACCCTAAATAAGGACATGGCTTTGCCTCATCAGCTTCTCCCCTACCACAGTTATCTCTCAGCCAGTTCTGTGCCTGGATTTTAGGAAATGGGTAGCAGAGAGAACCTGTAAAACTGAGTGCAAAAGTATAATACTTTTAAGGGCAGGCTACAATGATTTATATAATAAAAAGGAAGGAGATACAAGTGAGAAGAGAAAGAGGAATAACGAGCCTGGAGACTGGGGACACAGAGGTTTTGTTTTGTTTTAAGGGCAGAATAAGATAATTGAGAAGGAAGAGAAAAAGGGAAGGGGAAAAAAGTTGCTAGAGTTATTCCTGGGGTCCCTTCAATGTTTTCCAAAGATACAGATTGAAGGTCAGACTTCCCTCTTGATTTTTTTCAGCTGTTCTGACTGTGTGTCTCAATGTGACTTTGAACTGGGCCCTGTGGATTTGGGATTCAAAGACGTCTAACAGGATTTACTGTTACAACTCATCTCCCTACTGTCAGGAAAATATGCCTAAACCATCAAAATTTTGTCAAAAATATCAATTGTTCTGGTTCCAGTATCTCAAGGGGCTCCTGAGATACCCAAAGTAGTTGTCTTCAGACTGTGTACCCTAGTGCACCAGGGGTTCCAAAAAGGCATCTGGGGGCTGATAGACAGATCAGTGGCGGGGGAGGAGGAGTGTGAATGAGCAGAGACCTCCGTCCACTATCTCACATTCAAAGGTACTTGTTCTACTTTGTTTTATAGATAGCATTCCACTTAAGATTTCATTTGAATTTTTAAAATTTTAAGTACTTTGAAACACTGAGAATGGTTAAAATCATGGATTATGAAAGCAGACTGTACTAATAATACCTGCTTTACCACTTTTTAATTATAGAGCCTTGAGAAAGTGTCTGAGTTTCCTCATCTATAACAGTGGTATGTCTCATAAGCATTACTGCAAGTATTAAATGAAGCAATCAAAGTAAAGCTCTTAGTTCAGGGACTGGCAAATATGAAAACACTTAGTACATTCTTAACGTAAGAGATAAGCACAGCATAGTGGTTACAAACAGAACTTAGGAGCTAGCCTACCACTAACTATCTGTGTCCTTCTGAGTCAGTTATAAAAGTTTTCTGAGCCCAGGTTTCTTCCTTGTGATGTGGGAACGTAGCTCAAAGGGGTTCTGTGAAGATTCAATGGGTTAACGTGTGTGATGCCCTAAGAACAATGCCAAGTACTCGGTGCCACAGAAGTGTCAGATCTTGTTAATAAAGTGCCAGGAAGTATTCAACCCATTTTATCTTTGCTTATTACTGAATTCAAGATTTTGTGCTTGGTGTCACCTACCGTCAACCACACACACACGTACACACACCCCTGGACTGCCCTATACCAACCCCTCCAATTACTGAAATCGCCTCTCCTTTAAGGCTCTGCCACAGGGCCCTGGCCTCCTTCACAGGTACAGTGATTAAATCTGGAGCTCTGAAAACAGGCAGACCTGGATCAAGTTTTGGCTCCACCAACAGGATCTCTGTGACCTTAGGACAATATTAACCCAATGCTTCCTAAACTCTGTTTCACCTTTGAATCCTTTAGAAAGATTTTTAAAATCCTGATGCCATGGTAACACTCCTACCAACTAAATTAAAGTGTTTGAGGGTAGGAGTCAGGCATCAGTATTTAATTAAAGATGCAGATGATTCCAAAGTGATGCCAAAGTGCAAACTTATCTGGGAACCCTGGACATTTGCTGACCTTTCTCTTAGCCTGAAGGTCCTCCTCTATAAAATAGGGAGGAGACAGAAGCTACCACACAGGATTGGCATGAGTATAAAGGGAGATAATACCCATAAAGCATCCAACCCTCTCTGCTAGAAACCCTGGAAGTGTCCAGTGTGTGACAGTTACCGGTGTCCCTACTATGGGTTCCTGGCCACATGATTTTCACCCAACCCAAGTGCCTTCAGTTCTTACCGTCTGCACCTGACTTTCTCCCACCTAATTAAACACCACTTCACATTTCTGCACAACTATTTCATGTGTGTGCTTAGTTGCTACAACTGGATTGTAATCCCCAGAGGGCAAGGACCACATCTCCGCTCTCTTTGTGGAAGGCCCTTCATCCCCGACACAGAACCAGTGTCCACACTCAATAAATACCTGAGGAATGAGAGGAAGGGGAATGCAAAGATGTGATTCTGAAACACCTTCCTTTGAGCCACTTAGTGCAATGATGGATGAACTGTAAGTCTGAACTTGATACTTTCCTACCCCATCCATCAGTGGTCCCCTTGCCATCCTCACCAAATGCCCTTCAAGTTCTTGCTCTCTGTTTGCCTCAAGCACCTTCTCTTTGCTATGGGGACAAGAGGGCTCAGTTACTCAGCCCCTGAATGGATGGAACCCCTATGCTCAGTGCCACCCCATCAGCCACCAAGAGCACCCAGGAACCCGTGAGTTTCTAGGCGGCACAATAAAAATGTCCCAGGCCTTGAGCTGGGGTCGAAGCACGCAGCTTTTAATCCTGCTCTGCATTCTCCTCGCTTTTTGCCCGGGACCTGGGAGACGGGCAGTCCTTTCATCATTCCACCACTTCGTCTCACTGGGCGTCTCCTACGTGCCGGGCATTCTGCTAGACGCAAGCAACAGGCTCATCCTCAGAAGCTGTCTGGTTTGGCGGGCAAGCTTGAATCAAACAACGTTTTAATTACAATAGTGATATAAAAAAAAAAAACCCGTTAAAGGAAAGGACTGAGTGATGAGCAAGAGTTAAACCAAAGCCAGTCTTGCCCGAGGCCTCACGGCCCACCTCCCTAAGGCAGGTAAGTGGGAGCGGCCTGCTGAAGAGGAGGGAGACAACATGTGCTGGGGGGCCCAGGCTGGGGGCCATGTGGTTCTGTTCATTAGGGAATTGCTACTTGAAGCATCACAATGATTAAGAGCCAATAAACACTTCTGAGAAGTCCAGCAGGAAAGCAACCCAAGTGTCTCTATTCAACACAGCACTTGCTTATTTTGGAAGCATATCTATTGATAATTCACCCGACAATAATATTTCCTGGGGGTAAAAAAGTTTTAGAAAGGCTGTCTTATTCCTAAAAGGCCATCCTTGATGAAAAGAGATTCACAGCAACCTCAGAAATCTTCTATAATACTTAACATGTTCCACTTAAAAGAATTTCCTAAAAGGTCCCCAAATATGGTAAGACTGGAATTCTGATCCTATATCTAGAAAACTAAGATTACTTTTTTTTTTTTTTTTGCGGTACGTGGGCCTCTCACTGTTGTGGCCTCTCCCGTTGCGGAGCACAGGCTCCGGACGCGCAGGCCCAGCGGCCACGGCTCACGGGCCCAGCCTCTCCGCGACATGCGGGATCCTCCCCGACCGGAGCACGAACCGGTGTCCGCTGCATCGGCAGGCGGACTCTCAACCACTGTGCCACCAGGGAAGCCCTAAGATTACATTTTAAAATATATATTGGTTTGGTGTTACATATCTAGAACATAGTAATTAAAGGTTTCTTCAAGCTAGATGACTACTTGGTCTCACCAATTAAACTAAACAAAAACCCCTAAGTAATTGTGTGTCGTTTCTGATTTTATTAGTCATCCTATGTGGCAGATTATAAAAATTCCCTTATAAAATGGTTAAGGTACAAGGACTATTCCAATGTATTTGAATAATTCTTAACTCTGTACACTTTAAGAAAAATGAAGCTATCAAACGAATTTCTAAAGAGTCTAATGCTTACACCCAGCTCTGGAGAAACTGTCAAAACTTTTAAAGTGAATAGTGGAGCTTTAACACAATAAAATAAAAAACCTGTTTAAGACCTTAAATCATTAACATGTGTCGACTTAAACTTACACATACATTTGTGTTGTTTAACTAAATATCTGAAAACCAGCTTCTCTCTCAGTTATCTGCCAAGAGCCCCACTCCCTGTTCTGTGTGTATCTTCCTGACACGTGGCAACATCCAGTGCTTTTCAAGAGGCTCACTTGGCAAGAGCTGATCTTCAAATATTTTGATAAAACAGTTTGTTTCTTAAATTATATGTCAGTACTGAGTTAGTATCTATTTTGTGTTAATGATGTGGAATTTTAAAACAGCTTTTAAAACCATATGTTAAAAAATACACAGGCTCTTCTGCCTTTCCCCTTAACCATCCATCCTACTTTTCTGTCTTCGCTACACCCTGAGTGCAAGAGGATGGTAGTTTTCGGTCTGCACCAGAACACAGAGCCAAGGAAATCCCCGTATCCCAGGTTACAGCAAAACTGGAATGTGAATTGGTCCTGTGGGAATAGCTGGGACTTGGCCCAGCTCTGCTCTGGGCACAAAGGAGGTCACACTAACATCAGAAGGTAAAGATAAACGCTGAAACCCTCCCTCCTCAACAGCAACAACTTCTTAGACAGTGATGCTGTGGGCCGAAGGATCCTTGTTAAAACAAGGACTACTAATCTTATTTTTCCAATTACTCTTATCTGACATTTCTATCTCCACCTCCCTCCCACCTCCCCACTGCTGCCTTAGAGTGACACCTTTTGGAAAAGGTTGAAACTGAAAATCCCCAGATTGCTTTCTGCCTGGACCTGGCTACCCTTAAGATTGTGTTTGGGATTTGTTTTCTCCTCACTGAAGTTAAACTTCTGGGAGCTTTGCTTAAAAGTGTCACCTCTGATCCTTCAGCTGCAAACAAATACCCACATCAAGTGAGGGTGTTTGGGCTTGAGCTCTTCGATTCTGACTCCAATTTAAACTCCCCCTTTTCCCCCTACTCCCCCAAGGCTTACTGACAAAATTTCACATCACAATAAAGGATGGATGGAGAAGAAATGTGTAAAATACATACATTCTGACTGAACAGATTCCGTGCTGGAGTACAGATGAGTAACAGTTTCTCCAGAAGGCCCTTGAGCACTCTTCATTCCAGATCGGATTTGGCTCAGTGGAGCCTCCCTGAGAAACAGGCTGTGAATATACACTTCTGTGTATGTCTGGTGTAGATACTTACTGAGCAACTGGGAGGCATTTTTACTTTACGTGTGCACAGTTCTGCAGCACAGCAAAGAGCTGGGTTTTTTCCCTAACAGAGTCTCACATTCTTGAGAAGCAGTACAGAGAGTGGCTAACTGTGTGGACTCTGAAGCCAGAGGGCTTAGGTCCCAAACAAGATCCAGCCACATGCTGACCGTGAAAAAGGTACTTGAGCTCTATGTACGTCAGTTTCTTTCTCTGTAAAATGTGGATAACAGCTGCACCTCCCAGAGTCCTTGTGAAGAATACCTGACTTACAATAGTTACATGCTTGGCACACAGAAAGTGCACAGTAATCTGTAATCATCAACAGTGATGTTAGTTTGAACACTAGTTCTTACTTTTCAGCCTATGAGAGGATGAGTAAGCAAGAGAAAGTGCTGAATTTCCATTTTCTTACATTTTCAGAAAGACAACACTTTTCACCTTCAATGGAACGGCGAAATTTTTTACTCAGAAATCTATTTATAACAAACCAAATTAATCACCCACAAAATATGCTAAATTCCAAACACAATTATAAAGGAACTCATGAAGATATCAGAGCAGCATGGTCCCATAAAACTTCCTGCAATGATGACAAGGTCCTAACATGTACTTTCCAATATACATGCCACTGCTACATGTGGCTACGGAGCACTGGAAATATGACCGGCACCACTGAGGAACTGAATTTTTAATGTTATATAATCTTAATTAATTAAAATTTCAATATCCATATGTCTAGTGGCTACTGTACTGGAAAGAGCCAGAGCATCAAAATTTTACAACTTTTATTGTCCAACGGTGATGTTTAGAAATTATTTCAATTTTTGTGGAAAGTGTTTCTTTTTTGAACATATGAGAAAAACTTTCTAAATTCCTTTACATTCAGTGTATCTTATGAATTAGCATTTGACCCAGTGATTTCACTTTAGGAATTTATTCTAAGGATATAATAAGGGATGTGTCCAGAGAAATTTATTCCAAGGATATAATAAACATATTCATCAGTGTTGTTTATAAAAATCAGAAAAATTATGCATGTGTGTATATACATATTATATGTATAGATATACACACAAACATAAACACAAGTACAAACATATACAAACATATACATATGTACCCTCACCTTTCAAAGAAATTAGTTAAATAAATTACGGTGTGTGTGTGTGTGTGTGTGTGTGTGTGTGTGTGTGTGTGGGTATGTGTGTGTAAGTGTTGCAAAGAAAGTGGATAGTAAATTGCAGGCATCCAATTGTTGAGATGTTGGTCAGACATTAAATACTAAATAGAAAGATTTAATGGAAAAGAAAGATGTTCATGAAATCCTAACTGAGAAAAGCAGGTTAGTAAATGATAAATACAATACAATCCCAACTATATGTAGGTTTCTAAATGAATATTCATAGAAAAAAAGACTAGAAGGAAAGGCATCAAAATATGCATAACAGGTTTGTTTCTAAGCTTAGAGATTCCAGGTAATGTATTATCTTCTTCTTTGTACTTGTTGATGCAAATATGAATCACTAATGTAAAAAGAGAGTAAGTTTCAAAAATTGCAACCATAGCTCTGAAACAGAAACAGACTCACAGACATAGAAAACAAACTTGTGGTTGCTAAGGGGGAGGGGAGGTGCGAGAGGGAAGTATTGGGAGTTTGGGATTAGCAGATGCAAACTATTATATATAGGATGGATAAACAACAAGGTCCTACTGTACAGCACAGGGAACTATATTCAATATCCTGTGATAAACCATAATGGAAAAGAATATGAAAAAGAATATATATATGTATAACTGAGTCACTTTGCAGTACAGCAGAAATTAGCATAACATTGTAAATCAACTATATTTCAATAAAATTCAAAAAAGTTTTTTTTACAGTTGCAACAAAGGAAGGTCTGCAGAGAAAGTACTTCTGCTCCCACGGAAAAATTAGTTGCTGGTAGACCATGGCCTCCGAAGGATAGTAATAAAGCAGAAATCCAGAGCAGGGTGGGGCCCTCTGGTGGCAGCTATGGTGGCAACTACTGTCAGCCAAAATAACCTTAAGACAGGCCACACTTTGTAGCATGGTTTCTTTGCCCCGACAGTCACTTAGATTTATGCTGATTATAATCCGGGTTCACCAGGGAGTGCCTGAGTGTTAGTGACTCCACAGCTGTCAACAGCCATTCCTGCCACCTCCACCCGGCCCCGCAATGTGCTTGAATGTTGCTTCATTCATTTCAACTTGTTCCCTAATAAAGTTCCTATGCATTTTCAAGTCCAGTATGGTGGCTTGCTTGCTTGTTTTGTGCTTGTTTAGCATTTTCTAATTTTATTATTGTTATTATTGTTTTGATTCTGCAGCACTCAAAATAAAGTGGCAGGCCCTGCAAAATCAGAACCATTTGTCCATGCCACTTGACCACTTCTATTAGCAAGGTTTATTCATTCCCATTCAACAAATCAGGGCAATGCTTTCAAACAGACCTTCTTTCTTGTGGTGTAAGGATAAACTGAGGCAATTCCAAGGAGGAAAAATGAAAAAGAAAGGAGGCTTCTTTTACTCCGAATTCTCCTGCTGGCTTAGCTCTGCAGGAGGCACCTGTTGATGATGGCAAATTTCAATCAGGCCAAATGAGGCCTGCCTCCAAGCCCTTTCCTGATCCCCTCAGAATCGTTGCGCCGCAGTTCCATCTACCTTGAGCAATAGGTAGTGGCCTCCCTGTATGTCAAATGCATCCTTGAATGGGTCCATCGGGGCATCTTCGCAAACACACAGTAGATTGTCAACAGATGATTGTGGGTGGGATGCAGGGAGGGAGAAGAGAAAAGAAGCCATGCTCTAGAGAGGTAATCATTACGTCTGATTTAAATAATGTGGTTTCCTAAATCCCATTTGATCCTCACTTACTCCCAAAGGAGCGTACCACTTAACTGATGGATAACTCAAACTCAAAAAGGGTAAGGGATTGACCCAAGAATTGCAGATGGCTTACTCTTTACCAGGATTTGAATCTGACTGTCGAGTACAAATATAAGGGGACAATTGTTAGAGGGAACTACATATACTGAGAGGATCTGGGAGGAAACTCTGGGCCATGAGACCCTCAACAGCAAGGAAAGACCATGGCTCATTCTCCTCAGTACGCCCAGGCCTGAACACAACATCTAACATACAACAACTGTGTGCCCTATGCTTTATTTTAAAAGATATAAAATTGCATCTCAAAATGTATATGCCAAATACAGTGAAATTTCATTAACTTGATAAAAGAGCATTTACTGAAAAATCTATAGCTAGCAGTTGTGAAAGACTGCTTTCTCTCTAAGATCAGAAGCAAGGAAAGGATACCTGCTTTCACCCCTCTTATTCAGCATAATATGTGAAGTTCTAGATGCTGCAATAAGGCAAGAAAATAAAAGGTGCAAAAATGTCAAAGGAAGTAATAAAACTGCCCCTGTTTGCAGATGAAATAACTGTTTATGTAGAAAATCCTAAGAAATCTACAAAAAACACCTAGAAGTAATAAATGTGTTCAGCAAGGTTGCAGGATACAATATCAACACACGAAAGTCAACTGCATTTCTAGAAGCTAACAATGAACATGTGGAAACCAAAATGAAAAACTAAATACCATTTACAATCACTCCAAAAAAATGAAACATTTAAGTATAAACTTAAAACATGGATGGAATCTGTACATGGAAATTTACAAAATTCTGATAAAAGAAATCAAAGAAGATTTAAATAAATGGAGAGATAGGAAGTGTTCATGGATGAAAAGACTAAACATAGTAAAGATGTCAATATTTCCCAGATTGATCTATAGGTTTAATGTAATTTCCATCTAAATCTCAGCAAGTGTTTTATAGATATAGACAAGCTTATTCTAAAATTTATATGGACGGGCACAGGCCCTATAATAACTAAAACAATCCTGACAAAGAAGAATAAAATGGAAGGAGTCACTCTACCCAATATTAAGGCCCACTGCATAGTTAGAGTAACCAAGACAACGTGATATTGGCAGAAGGATAGCCACATAGATCAGTAGAACAGAACTGAGAACACAGAAATAGATTTACTGTGATAATATTATATCTCAGAGATAAATGTTCAAGTGATGTTTGACAAAAGAGCAATAAATTCAATGGAGCAAAGATAGCCTTTTCAACAAATGGTGCTGAGCAACTGGACATCCATAGACGAAAAAAAGAAAAGAACATTGACCTAAACTTTATACCTTGTACAAAAACAAACTGGATCATGAACTCAAATGTAAAACATAAAACTATAAACCTTTTAGAAAAAAAACTGGAAAAAATCTTCTGAATCTAAGGCTAAGCAATGAGTTCTTAGAACTGACACCAAAAATCACAAACCATAAAGGTAAAGATGAGTACACTGGACCTCATCAAAACTGAAAAATATTTGCTCTGTGAAAGACCTTGTTAAGTGGATAAGCCAAGCTATAGACTGGGAGAAAATATTTGCAAAACACATATCTGACAAATAACTGGAACTCCCAAAATTCCACAGTAAAATTTCCAAGACAATTAGAAAACAGACATAAAGCATGAGCAGA
Source organism: Lagenorhynchus albirostris (assembly GCF_949774975.1). Lineage (NCBI taxonomy): Eukaryota > Metazoa > Chordata > Mammalia > Artiodactyla > Delphinidae > Lagenorhynchus > Lagenorhynchus albirostris. The sequence goes on along the minus strand of NC_083104.1, from coordinate 33,296,863 downwards.
CATTTTGCTGAAGAGGACATACAGACAGCAAATAAGCACATGGAAAAATGTTCCATATCTTTAGCCACTGGAGAACAACAAATTAAAACCACAGTGAAACATCACTATACACATATCTGAATGGCTAAAATAAAAACTAATGACAATACCAAATGCTGGTGAGGATACAGAAAAACTGGATCCCTCATACATTGCTGATAGGAATATAAAACGGCGCGACCGTTCTGGAAAACAACTCGGCAGTTTCTTAAATCTGCATGCAACTACCATATGACCCAGTAATTGTACTCTTTCTATCATTTATCTCAAAGAAAGGAAAACTTAGGTTCACACAAAAACCTGTGCATGATTGTTAATAACAGCTTTATTCACAATAGCCCAAAACTAGAAACAACTTGGATGTCCTTCAACTGGTGAATGGTTAAACAAACTGAAGGGCATCCACACCATGGAGCACTACTCTGCAATGAAAAGGAAGTATTGATAAACCCAACAACTTGGAGGAATCACCAGTGAACAATGCTAACTGAAATAAGCCAGTCCCTAAAGGTCACATCCTATATGATTTCATTTATATAATGTTTTTAAAATGACGAAATTACAGAAATGGAGAACAGATTATTGGTTGCCAGGGGTAGGAGATGGATATAGGGGAGTAGTTTAGTACAGTTATAAAGGGCAACATGAAGGATCCTTGGGGTGCTGGGACTGTTCCATACCTTGACTATATCATTGTCAATACCCTGATTGTGATACTGTCCTACAGTTTTTGCAAGATGTTACCACTGGGGGAAACTGGTGAAGGGTACACAAGATCTCTATTATTTCTTAAAACTGCAAATGAAGCTACAATTATCTAAAAATAAAAGGTTTAAGTTCTTCAAAAATAAAGAACATGCCACGTGTGTTAGGCATTTACCTCCACAGGAGAAGGACAGCCAGGGCAAATGCTGGGGGAGAAGAAGGGAGATGCTCACATAAGGTCAATGAGCCCACTCCCATGCTCTTCAGGAAGAATCCTCCCCAAAATGTTACAGCTTAGGAGGATTTCAACAGAGAATATTCGTGCTGTAAATGACTTCCATCCCCAAGGACAACTACATACCCAGGTAAAACCATCAGCATTCAGAACAATGGCTTGACACCTATTGAATTAGGATACAAAATCGACTTCCTCAAGAGTCAAATGAGAAAAATGTCATGATCGTAGTCCCCTTTTTATAAAACAATCACATATACACACAATAAAACTTTTTAAAATTTATTTATTTATTTTTGGCTGTGTTGGGTCTTTGTTGCTGCGCACGAGCTTTCTCTAGTTGCGGCGAGCGGGGGCTACTCTTCGTTGCAGTGTGTGGGCTTCTCACTGTGGTGCCTTCTCCTTGTTGCGGAGCACGGGCTCTAGGCATGCAGGTTGCAGTAGTTGTGGCTCGCGGGCTCAGTGGTTGTGGCTCGCGGGCTCTAGAGCGCAGGCTCAGTAGCTGTGGTGCACGGGCGTAGCTGCTCCACAGCACGTGGGATGTTCCCGGACCAAAGCTTGAACCCGTGTCCCCTGCATTGGCAGGTGGATTCTTAACCACTGTGCCACCAGGGAAGTCCCACAATAAAACATTTTTAAGTGCCATGTTCAACAATAGCTTAGCTACTAGTGCATCATAGGCTTATCCATAAAGGCCACCGGCAGGTAGCGGTTTCTTTATAATTATAATCCAGGTAAGTAAAAAAAATCATAATAAAGCTTCATTACCCTCAAACTAAATACATCCTCCAGGTCGCTAGCTTGGTGAGCTTCTCCGTGGGAGGAAAGCAAAAACCAGATATGAAGTGCCAGAATGAAATCTTCCGCTTCAATTTCTCCTTTATTTGAAACATTTTATAGGGGCTTTATGTTGACCCTGTGGCTTCAGGAGAAGGAAATCCTCCCAAATGCATCTCCGGGGCACAGCATCCCCCACAGCAATTTGCCTCTCTCCTCTCAGAGTGATTGCTGCTACATGTAAAAAGCAATTCTCGATTGGTTAAATCTGGGAAAATGGCTTCATAAAAAGAAGACTCAGAACAAAGACGTCCACCCAGTCAGTTCTCCCCATGTACAAAGTGACCGGCAATGAGTATGAGGCACCCAATAAGCAAGGCAGACAGACCAAACCTCACTGCACTTTCACGTTGAATAGAGAGTTTATCTGCTTTCTTTCCTTCTCCAAATGGAGTAAGTGTCCACCCCATCACAACAACAGATCTGCTAAATTCTGCCTCTCTTCTGATCTGAGCAGTCATCAGGGAGCTGCTTAACATCCTCCTTAGCACTCCAGGGAATGAGACTCTACTTTTTGGCCATCTGGCTGAACTAATGACAGTAGGGTTGTGACACTGAGCTCCCTGGACCAGTTACTCTGCTTCTCACCTGGCTCTGCACCACGGACTGTCCCTGAACTGCTGCTAAGGGCCGTGTATTGGTCCCTAAGGGAGCCGGGCAGAGAGTGGGTAGATGGCAAGGGTCAAATGCTGTCCACTACTACAAAAACAATCAAGTACATGCCCTGCCAAGCATAACTTTCATGCTTAAAAACGGTAAATTTTGTTTTTCCCGATTACCCTGATGCATGGCAGCATTCACCGTTGGTCTGAGCAGAGACAAAAACTGATCAAATCTTAATATGTGACACTCAGTTCTTCAAAACTCCACAGTTGTGTTGAAAAGTTCTCTGTTGGATGGTACAACTTACACTCACATATTAAATGTCAGACTTCACCAAATACTTGTATCAGGCTTTAGAAGCAGATGTCTATATGTTTTTCCCAAAGGACATTTTCTACAAATTGATGCCTTTGATCTCTACTTTTAAAATAAGTGATGTTTTTCCCTAGGGGTTCTTTTCAGATCAAAAAAATTCAGCCATTTTCATTACCAATAGATTATAGTCTAGTCCCATGTAAAGTGATTAAACACAAGCCTGAAACAAACATAACCCTGGTATTTAATAGTCTCAAGAAAAACATAAGTGAAAACATTGGATTCCTTGCTTGAACGCCAAATATTCACTCAAGGATCTGACTGCTTCAGCTGGTATTCTCTTTCATGACTTCTCAAATATTTAAATTACTTTGTTTACAAATATTTTCCCTTATTTCTCCTCTCTTTTCTTCAAGAATTAATACTGTTATAACTAGCTATAAGAAAATCATGCTATCTGGACTTCAAGAGGAGAAACATTTAAAATAACTGGGTATTTAAAATAACTAGCAATACACTGTATAAAATGGATAATTAATAAGAACCTGCTGTATAAAAATAAATAAAATTAAATAATAGTAAATAATAATTACAGTAAAATAAATAAAATGTTAATAATAGATGTTAATGTTATATTATGTAATCATATAATAAAAAATAAATTAAATTAAATAACTAGCAAGTACACATACATGGAAATGAAAGCCTATTTTGATGGGTCACACTCAGTAACCTTAGAGGCGCCTCTATCTGGGCAATAGTTCCTTTTGGACAAAAAACAATTAGGCTGTGTAATGTTGTGCTGAATCCCTTCAGATAAACCATGCACACACAGCCAGGCCACTCTTGTGCTGGCTCTGAGGCCGGGGCTGTCAGGCCTACTTCTCTGGTTAATGTCAGTAGCACTATGTATAAAAGGTGACTCCAGTGTGTACAAATGTTGATCTTTAGAGAAGTCATGCCTAGACTCACACACACATCCACTCTTTCGTCCACCGGGTCAACGGCAGGAACAGAGGGCGACCCCGCAAGGGGCTTGCCAAGAGCAGAGTCTCACTTGTCAGGTTACGTTGCCCCCAGGGACTTCCCTGCCTGAGATTAATCCATAATCCTGTTTTGTGTTTAAAAAGTTCAGGTTCTAAAAGCCTGGCCTACGAGACAGTTTCCGAGGCGACAGGGAAATGTTCTAATACATGATAACAAATTAAGTGCCAGTGCAAGTAAGCACCAAAAAGCAAGGAACTGTGTGGAGTAAGTGGCACAAAATGTTTGCCCTTGTCCCAAATCATTTCTGTAAGGTTCCAAAATAGATACTAAAAACATATTTTAACGGCTAGAGTACCTGTAGGTTTAAAAAAAAAAAACAAACGAAGTTGAAGCCATCTATGGTTTTACCACTTGCTGCACAAGCTAAGCAATATAAAGATGCCCTCAGATCGAAAACACAGCCGAGGTTCTGAAGAAATATAGTATTTGCTGATGTGACTTCCAAACTAAATTTCATGTGAATGCCAAACAGTAAGAAAAGTCTCCGCTCTAAACGATCCCATTTTTATTACATCAAAATTGTTTCTTCCCTTGCCAACCTCATTCTACCCCTTTTGGCCAAAAAGTTAATGTCCAGAAAGCTTCCTTTTACAATTCTAGCAGACCTGACCAAAAAAAGCAGGAACTTTCAACGCTGTAGAAACCATCACGAACATGTTCTCAACTGCATGATTCTGAAAACTCGTAACTAACTCCACTCTACGGCGAAGACGGAGAACGTGTTGGGATACACAGCTCTGAACAAGATGGCCACGTGAACTCCTCGGCACTCATGACCACTGAGGTGTGGACAGAGACAGCTGGCCCCCTAGCATCTTCTGCCTTGATGCAGAGAGAAGAAAAGCATGACAGCTAATCATACAAATTCCCGTTGCAATTTGTGGCTCAGTCTGGGTTTATAGTCATTCCCGCTCAGATTTAATTTACAATGTTTGGCAACATGGCTGACCTCTTCAAAGGCGAAGGTGAGCATGTAAAGAACATTTTCTACCCAGATGAAACCCTTCTAATCTAACAAAAGCAGCTCCAGTTTCCAAACATGAAAAATAAAGAGACAAATCATCAAGCGTGTTGCTCACAGTTTGGAGTTGCACGTGGTGTGTGCGTGCATGTACACATATAGCATCCCTCCTGCCCCCTCCCACCAGAAAGTGTCTGCAGAAGAACCAGCAGCTGAAGTGGCTGTTATGTCACCTGTATGGCTGGGAAGAAACAAATAAGGGAACTTTGCTTGCTGGATTTATTAATGAGCTAATAGCTTTATGATACAAGTGGTTCAGAAACATGAGAGAACTGGTGGTGGGTGGAGAAGAAAAGTACAGGACTGACAGTCGAGAAGGATCCAGGTTCAAATTCTGGCCACTTGCTGTTGTATGTCTTTGGCCTCTGACGTGACCTCTGACTTTTCAACTGGACATGAGATTATACGCCCTGTGGTTATGGGGATTACATGAGGTTGCAGGGTAAATGACCAGCACAGCATCAAGCATGTTGTGAGTGATCAAGACACTGTCATGACCTGTATTATCATTATTGCTTAAATGTTTAACTGGGGAGAATGGATGAGAGTTCTGTGTCTCTGATATAGCTTTCAATGTGATGAAAGAGATCCATCAGTATAAAACAGGAGGAAACACAAGTGCTGAGGTTAGGTAGGTGACTGCTCAAATCCCTTCTCTGTCACTTACCAGCTATGTGACCTTGAGTAAGCCAGTTACGCTCTCTGGGCTTCCGTATTTGTAGACTGGAGATAATAATACACTTTACATAGGGTCATAGTGAGGCCTAGAGTTTAAAATGTCAGTAAAACACTCAGCCCCGTGCCCTGTCCTTAGTAAGCACCTGATAGACGATAAGTATTATTTACTAAAATCAACAATAAGCAGGACAGAATTCCATCTCTGCCATAAGAAGAGGCAGAAGCAGACCGTTCAGCCAGATGGCCAAAAAGTAGAGTCTCATTCCCTGGAGTGCTCACAAGAGGCATAAACAAGCAGGAAATGACACATTCGGAAAAGCAAGAAAAGGAGAGGGGAAGCTTCTCAGAAGTGATAGCATTTAAACAACGTCTTAAAACCAGGTCACAAACCCACGTGCTGGAAGAGCGGAGTAGTTATCATCAAGGAGTAACGCTGGCCAGGCAGGGAAAATGCTCCTTAGCAGCCACTAATTCTACCAGGCAAAAATGCACGTTCCGTGAAACAAGATCCTCTTATCACAGAAGAAAACAGTCTGAAGTTTTCTCGTTATATCTGATATTTTCAAATGATGCCTCAATTAAAAAGAAAAAACCTACCTGAATTCACAAATTACATTTGGAGCCCACATATGGATTACTGGCTACCAGTTTTGACCTCTTATTTTAAAGGATAGGTAGAATTTTGTCAAGCAGGGATGGTTGGGGAGAACATTCTAGCAAGGAAACAGTGAAGGGGAAGGCAGGGGAGGCAGCAAAGGCCAGGGAGTGTTTGGAAAGCAGAACATTGCTCCAAGGGATTGAAAGGGAGAGGATGAGGGACAGAATTGTCAGGAAACGATGAGCGGCTGGAGAAGGCTTTCAGGGAGAGGCATGGGCCGGGCTGACAGGGTAGGTCTGGGAATGCTGACATGGAGAAGGAAGGACTTCGAAATGCCGGAACAGCTGGCCTACCAGGTCACTCTCTTCCCCTCTCTGGGGCTCAGTTTTCCCTTTTTTCAAGTGAAGAAGATGAGCTCTAAGCCCTCTTCCAGCCTTTTCTGCACCATTCAGGAGCACCACTGCAACTTCCCTTCCTAGGAACACTGCGGGCAGCTTCTGTGCTCTAGGCTGTGGCGGATGTCACTGCAGCTCACCACTAGGAGGAAAAGGAGTCAAGGTCTGTTCCAGGGACCACCTTTACTAGCTATAGAAGACAAGGTGACCTGAGCCATGCAGAGGAAACCAGAGGCCTCAAGCATAGACCTGATCCCTGGATGAAGCAGCAGCTCAAACAATAACACAATCAACTTCACTGAATACATGTTTTGGGCCAGACCCCAGTCTATTTACTGAACAGAATTATCTCATTAAATGAGGCAGGTCTTCCTTTTATTTCCATGTTACAGATCAGGCATAGAACGATTAAACAGGCACAAGGTCAAATAGCTGGAAATCACAGGAGGAGCAGCTAGACCCAGCAGTCAGTCTGATGCAGAACCCTCAATCCCAGCCACTCCATCAAACTGTCTCCCTTCCAGTGTCTTTAAAATCTGTATTTTGGTTCTGTGTTCCTTTAACAATTGTGCCAAAATTCTGTGGCAGGATAACCCAACTGGGAATGTTCCTTGGCTATAAGGACATCAAGAAAGGCTAAGGACTAGGGTTCCCTCTCTTGCTCCAGAGGGTGGCCCAGGGTTTGAGTCCTAGGGAGTTTTATTCCTCTTGACATGGTAAAGAGGTTAAAGGACTTTGCTGTGAAAAATTGGGATTCTTGGTGCAAGAAGTCAAATTGTCAGAATGAATGTGGATGAGTGGGGAGTTGCTGGATTAGGAGATTTGGATTCTACCTCAAGCAGCTAAAGGGGTGGTACATTTCACAGACGGCAGGGGCCGGCATTCCACCCCAAGCAGCTCCCCAGAGTGGGGCGACTATAAACCCAGGACCAAACACTAAGCGAAAGGGTTCAGAAGCCACGGGAAGGAGCATGTTAACAACTACACTTGGCGTGGGTCCTGAGCATCCCAGGGGCAGCCACCTGGACCAAAGACCAGAGGCTTTGCCTCAAGGACCCTGGTAAATAGACCTCGGGATTCTTGTAAGAATCCTGAGGGAGAGGGGCCCCCATAATGTCTGAGATTTGATCTTCTGCCAACCATGGCTAATTGGGAGGGGAGTTGTGATCTAACATTTAATTTGACTTAGAAAAAAAGTTTTTGCACCCAAATATTAGTGGGTTCATTTGGCCAATTACAATTATGTACATGGAAAAATATTTATATGAAGAACAACATATGTTTGAGAAATTTTGATCATCTGATTATGGAAAATTTTCTCTCTCTTATATACTCATACACTATATATTCTGATTGTTTTCTCTTTAAATACTCTAATTTTAGGTTGAATCAATGGCTAATCTATAAGATAAATATAAAACTATTTTTAAAAATGTTAATGTATGTGACTATATGTGGACACACAAATATTCATTTCTATCTCCATTTGAAATGAGAGACAAACCAAATAGTCTAAGGGCTTCCCTAAGCTCCAACATTAATACCCAATAACTAATGAACTAGTAAGTATTAATACTAATTAACAATTATATGGCATTTACCCTGTACTAAACATTGATCTAAGCTGCATAAGTGTGAATAATTGTTTACAACCCCATTTATTTCTTACTGTACTCCTTTGAGTTATATTCCCATTTTATAGGTGGGAAAATTGAGGCACCTGGAGGTTAAGTAATTTGCCCTCAGTAGCAGAGCTAATAAGTGGCAGAGCTGGGATTTGAACCCAGGCTGTCAGGCTCCAGAGTTTGTGATGACCTCTAGAGTACTTTGCTTCCTAGCATCTGCTGGGAGGATTGAAGGTAGAACATATAGCACTTTTCAAGTTCTCTATAAATTCATTAATTAATTCAACAAAATTATGTCTGGCACTATGCCAAGTATGAGGGATTCAGTCCCTGCACTCATGATATTCACGGTCCAGCAAGGATCTTCCTCTGAATTCCCTCCCTTCCTCCTTTCATCCCTCCCTCCTTCTCTCACTCTCTCTGTCCCAAGGAAGTTACCCATGTAAGCAGACTTCATTTCACAACTTCATCCAAAAACTCACATGCACATACCCTGGTGATGTAGGTGAATCTAATACACATCTGAATGGGTCTAAAGAGAGCTAAATTTGCAAATTTGGAAAAGCGAATCACACCTAAATGTAAGGCCAGTCACTATAAAACTCTTAGAGGAAAACATAGGCAGAACACTCTTTGACATAAATTGCAGCAAGATCTTTTTTGACCCACCTCCTAATGAAAATAAAAATAAACAAATGGGACCTAATGAAACTTAAAAGCTTTTACACAGCAAAGGAACCCATAAACAAGATGAAAAGACAACCCTCAGAATGGGAGAAAATATTTGCAAACAAAGCAACGGACAAAGGATTAATCTCCAAAATATACAAACAGCTCATGCAGCTCAATATCAAAAAACAAACAACCCAATCCAAAAATGGGCAGAAGATCTAAATAGACATTTCTCCAAAGAAGACATACAGATGGCCAACAAACACATGAAAAGATGCTCAACATCAGTAATTATTAGAGAAATACAAATCAAAAGTAAAATGAGGTATCACCTCATACCAGTCAGAATGGCCATCATCAAAAAATCTATAAACAATAAATGCTGGAGAGGGTATGGAGAAAAGGGAACCTTCGTGCACTGTTGGTAGGAATGTAAATTGATACACTCACCATTGAAAACAGTACAGAGGTTCCTTAAAAAACTAAAAATAGAACTACCATATGACCCAGCAATCCCACTACTGGGCATATACCCTGAGAAAACCATAATTCAAAAAAGACACACGCACCCCAGTGTTCACTGCAGCACTATTTACAATAGCTGACATGGAAGCAACCTAAGTGTCCATCGACAGATGAATGGATAAAGAAGATGTGACACATATATACAATGGAATATTACTCAGCCCTAAAAAGGAACAAAATTGGGTCATTTGTAGAGACGTGGATGGACCTAGAGTCTGTCATACAGAGTGAAGTAAGTCAGAAAGAGAAAAACAAATATTGTATATTAACGCATATATGTGGAATCTAGAAAAATTGTATAGATGATCTTATTTGCAAAGCAGAAATAGAGACACAGACGTAGAGAAAAAAATGTATGGATACCGAGGGGGAAAGGGGCAGGGGTGGGAGGAACTGGGAGACTGGGATTGACACATATACACTACTGATACTATGTATAGTAGACAACTAATGAGAACCTACTGTAGAGCACAGGGAACTCTACTTAATGCACTGTGGTGACCTAAATGGGAAGGAAATACAAAAAAGAGGGGATATAGGTATATGTAGAGCTGATTCATTTTGCTGTACAGTAGAAACTAACACAACATTGTAAAGCAGCTATACTCAGTAAAGACTTTAAAAAAAGAAAAGCAAAGCAAATCACAAATATTGATCTCACAACACAAAGATAGCAGGACAGGGTCCTATTAGAAATAAACCCAAATTGCCAAGACATGTAGCATGGAAATCTGGAAGGCTTGATAGAGAACATTTGCCACTATTAAAAGATTTCTTTTGCGTTCACAGTTCATGAGCTGAATGTGGTTCATAAACATTCTGGGGTTGGAGGCCCGATTAAATGTAATATTCTTGCAAGGGAAAGAGTGCTGACTTCATCGCAAGGCAGGCCCTGCTGACGGCAGACTAAGACTGGAATGTGCTGATAATTATCTTTAAGGCCAGTCAACAGCTATATGTCTCCTATAATATCACCTTTAAGATCAAGCCAAGACATTCCAGTCTGAATCAAGGTTTATTTATGAAAGGATTTAACACTTTTAGATCCCATATTGCTTGGAGGACCACCAATTTCCATTCCCAAATATCCAATTTCTTCAATTTCACAGAGTATGAATGAGATTTCGGGTTCCCATATGTGGAGGGAAAAATTTAAGACACTAAAGTTCCTTTTCTTCAATGAGGTGAATTTCTTTGCTAACGCCTCCGCAAAATAAAACACCACTAGGGACTGAAAGTAGAAAATACCATGTCATAATGCTACATTCATGTAGATGTGAGCAAATTTTCAGGTAATTCTAGCTGAATGGTCTCCCTTGTTCCCCTCAAACTTGAAAGGTCAAAGGAGCAATGTAATTGTGGGTGCTCTTTATAGACCACAGACAGAAGAAAGAATGGCCCTTCTACCAGCAAGGACACAGGATTTAAAGGGATACACAGATATCCAAAGAAAGCAACAGAGTCCAAATGGACCCCCGCATGTTGGAATCATCTGGAAGATTATATAAGGTCCTTCACTGGTGGTGTTAGGGACCGATCAGATATCTTTTTTTGAAGAACTCGTGTAAACTGGCTTAAACTAGACCAGGGTTGGCGTACTGTGTGGTATGTAGTGAAAAGTTATAGTGTCCACTGGGGAGGAGAGAGATAAGCTATCTCAGAGGAGATATCCCAGGGACCTATATTTCAGGCCTGCAAGGTTATTTCATAATTGCCATGCTAATAAGAAAGATAATGATGACCATGAAGGCAACCAACAGATATAAAAATAAATGTTTTTTAAAATAGGAAATATAGTATTAATCATTTGATGACATGAAATAACTTTATTCATTTGGTGACTGAAAGTAATTTAGGAATTAAGCAAGAAAAAAATGAAAAACATTTAAGCTGAAGAATGATCAGATGTCTTATCTTTATTACTACACTAGTAAGTATTAATAATTACCTATTAATTAATAATTATAATATTTTAATTACCTGTTAATAAGTACATATTAATGGTGCTAATATGTATGCATGTGTGAGTGTATATTTATTTTTGCATGAGAACCAACCTGCTTGATGGTCGTTATCTGTCATTCTAAATTAATAAAGGGACATTTTGGTTTTCTAAAACAAAATTATATGCACATATGTATGTATTTACACACACAGGAGAGAAGGCTGTTTAGAAAGAAATGCACCAGGGAATTAAAAGTGGTTTTCCTTGGTTGTGAATCATGGATTTTTTTTTTATTTCTCATGATCCAAACCCAAAATAGCTTTATTGATACTTTGATCTCAATTATAAAAATATACATGCTTACATATTTTTAATTCTGAAAACACAGGAAAGTATTAGGGAGAGAAAGAAAACAAAATAAAAATAAAAACACAACTCCAGGACCCACAGAACTGCTGATGCCCATTTTTATAGCTTTCCAAACTTCTTTCCATCTATGCTCATCATTTTAACAAAAGTCAATCATGCTACACATACTGCTTTGCAGCCTTCCTTTTAACTTAACAAAATACCATTAATGTTTTCCCTATCATTAAGTATTAATCTAGTTCATTCTTTAGTGGTCACAGTGTAATCTGTAACACTCCCCTCCCAACGGGCCTTGAGTTGTTTCCAAGTTTTCAAATTGTATAAATAACTGTACAGAAATGATCTCTGAACATTATCCTCCACTCATGATTCAGTTATTACTTAAGGTAAGTTCCCGGAAGGGCACTTGCTGGGTCAAAGGCCACGCATATTTTTAAGGTTCAGAATACACACCAACAAAGTTGCCTACTGAAAGACTATACAAATCCAGAAGAAGGAGCATATTTTATCTTCTTTTTTGTTAGTTTGTTTCTCTGTATTCTCTGCTGATGTTTTCTATAACTTACACTTTGCTTAAAAATTGCTTGTGTAAAAGGAAAAAAAATAGTTCATGGAAAAATAAAAGGAAAAGAAAAGTGATAATTGGAAGACGACTTTTTCCAACAGAGAATTCTGATCTATGGGACAGGTCTTGCCTAGAAAGAAGATGTCGACACAGGACTCTCTAACTTGATGCCACTGTCCACTAAACTCACCCAGCTCACTCCCCTTGCTCATGCCCATCATGCTACCTTCCCACTCATGGTCATCTACTGGTAGAGAATGCAGTGATCAGCAAGGTTGAGTATCCAGTCCTTCTAATGGTCCTAGTCATCACTATGTCTTATGACTTAGACACAAGGAAGGTCTGAGGAGCTCATGAATTCCCCTGATGCAAGTGACTTGCTGCTAAGTTTTACCTCAGACCAGGAGAAATGATTTGTCCATTTACTGCAGTGTACAAACATGTGAATCTAGACTCAGAAAGGAAGCAGCTACTTGTCAGGTTGATTTTGAGGACTCTCTTGAAGTTTATCCCACAAAACTAGATACCCACCATTGGAAGATGAAAGGAGAGGAACCAGATACATGCTTGCGTCCTTCTAAGTGCTAACCATACCTGCAGTATGAAATTTAGAAGCTCATATAACTGCACAACGATTTGCTCTACCAACAAAGAGTGTGATGCTGTTGTCGGCTTATAGAGGACATACCCATAGAATAGACAGAAAGGATCATTTTAGTTTGTTTAAAAAGAAAAATTCTCAGTGCAGTACACCAGAGGCTGTTGTAGAGGTATGTAGGATATAAAATCTAACACAAAAAGCAAGAACCACTTACATTAATGTATAATATGCCTTTGCTTCAGGAAACAAATTGCTCTGTTTCCAATATTCTTGGGTCTTTTGATAAAATTCTGCCGTTTGACAACTGTAATTTTCATTGGGAGAAGAGTAAAGTTGAATTGGTTTGGATTAATGAGAGACACATAATATTTGAGATATGAGGGATGTACAGTCAGATCCCATGTATTATTGATGTCAACACACCTACTTACAAATAACATCCTTCCTGTTTTCTGTTGGCTGAGGGGCTGGAAGCAAGATAACCACCCTCATTAAACATATGTGTATGCAGGAAGACAACAGGCTCTAATGAAGTTATTGGGGAGAGCTGATTATTAATTTATTTGGCCTGTCAGAGGCTTGGTATCCACTTCTTTATTCACTGCTGTATTGCAGAGAGTGAGAATGTTAGATAAGTAAGTTCCTAAAAAGTTAGAAGTTGTAGATTATTTCAAAAATTATTTCACTATTTTTGTTCATTTGAATGAACAGCATTCATATGAACAAACACAGCAAAACAGAAACAGGGTCATAGATGGAGAACAAACAGGTAGGTGCCAAAGGGGAGGGAGATGAATGAAATAGATGAGGGAAATTAAGAGATACAGACTTTCAGTTACAAAATAAAGGAGTCATGGGGATGAAATGTACAGTTTGGGGAATGTAGTCAACAATAATGCAATATTTTTGTATGGTGACCAATGTGGTCAAAAGGTACAAACCTCCAAGTACTGGGGATATAATGTACAACATTATACACATAATTAACACTGCTGTACATTTTACAGGAAAGTTGTTAAGAGAGTAAATCCTAAGAGGTCTTGTCACAAGGAAAAAACATTTCTTTTTCATTTCTTTTATATCTATATGAGACGATGGATGTTCACTAAATGTATTGTGGTAATAATTTCTTGATGTCTGTAAGTCAAATCATTGTGCTGTACACCTTAAACTTGTATAGTGCTGTATGTCACATATCTCAATAAAAATGAAAGAAAAATTGACTATTTTTAAAACTATGACATTTTTAGATTGCAGGACAAAAATAAAATATCATTAAAATACTTTCTAGTAGTTCACGTCTTCTAAACAGGACATACACATCCCCAGTATTTGTATAAGGTCATCCCAACCCACAGCCACTGACCCAGAGCATGAACTCCACCTTGAGGTCAAGCCAGGTGATTCTGAAAGAAATGCTAAATCCTCCAACCACTGCAAACCCAATCAATTCACTGTGGCAACAGCATGGTGAGAATTTCTGTTCCAGTGGCCTAGAAGAATGAGTGTACTTCACAAAGCACCCAATTTACTCCCCCAAAATGCTTGGCCCCCCAGTTGACTTTGGGCTAATTTTACACAAAAATCCAGGATTTTGCAAAGATTTACTCTAGGGTTTCCAAAAGTGGAGTATTATTGCCTCGCTGACAGATTTTTAGACTGCTGCTTGTAACAGGTGATTTTCACACCGCTAGGAATCCAGAACACTGGGCCAAAATTGTCTCTAAGATTTCAGCTGATGTCAAATCAAACAGATTCTAGAATCTGTGTAAGCAAAGAAGTAAAAATACTTCTTAAATTAATAATCATGTGTGAGATAGTACAGCAGCATCAAAGTTACACAAACTACACCTCCTGCTCACCCTCGCTCTGTAACGTCCACGGCCACTGGTATTTTCTCTGTTTCTCAAACACACTGAGCTTGTTCCCACCTCATCAACCTTACATTTGCTGTTCCTGCACCTGATGCCCACTCATTCCAGTGCTTTGCTCCTGGTCACCATTCAGCTTCAAAAGCAGCCCTCCTGCCTCTCCAAACCATACTGTATATGACATGGCCTGGTGATTTCCTTCACAGTACATGTAACAAACTCCAATTGCTTGCTCAATTTTTAAAATGTATTCCTTGTTAATAAGGGCAGGGCCTCATTTTCTTTATTCACAGTCACATCCCTAATACCTTGAACAACACCTAGGGCAGAGTAGGCACTCAAAAAATGCTAAATAAATAAGTAAAAAGTTTAATTAATCCAAAGTACTAGGATTTTGCACTAAATTATAGTGCAAAGCCATAAGGTATGATTTGTATTATATTCTGAGTACTCCATCATTATAAAAACAAGATCTATTCCATTAAGATCAAGTTCATGGTGTGCAGAATAAAGGGGATTATATTAATTTACTAGTTCTCAAAATCCATCATGAAGATACCCTGTTGAATTTTTTCTTCCACCATGTCAGTGTTTTAAAAGAGTTTGCTTTTCAAATAAACTTTCTACTATTAAATTGATAATATGCCTTTATATACTTCTCTCAGAATTTTTGAAAGATAAAAAATGGCATGTGGAAAAAAGTATACAATGAATGTTTATAGCAACATTATGCATAATACCTAAAAAGTAGAAACAACCCAAATGTCATCAACTAATAAATGGGCAAATAAAACGTGGTATAACCGAATACCCATACAATGGAATATTATTTATTCTTAAAAATAAAGTACTGACACATGCTATAACATGGATGAGCCTTGAAAACATTATCCTAGGTAGAAGCCAGACACAAAAGGCCACATATTGTATGATTCCATTTATATGAAATGTCCAAAATAGGCAAACCCATAGAGACAGAAAGCAGACTAGTGGTTAACGAGAGCTGGGGACTGGAGGGCAAAAATGGGGAGTAACTGCTCAATGGGTGCAGGGTTTCCTTTTGGAGTGATGAAAGTGTTCTAAAATTGACTGCAGTGATGTAATACAACTCTGTAAATATACTAAAAATCACTGAATGATACACTTTAAATAGGTGAATTGGATGGTATGTGCATTATATAGCAATCAAGCTATATGTAATTGGTAGATACCAATTATATCTTTGGAGATTAAGCTGGATGATTAATTCTCATCTAGACCTAAAGTCTACAAATAAAGACACTCTCTGCTCATCCAGGGTTACATTGCTTAAGGAGACATCAGCTGTTCTATTCTAATAGATAAACTCTGAAATCTCAGTGGCTTATTGTAAGTTTATTTCTAGCTCAATTAAATCCCAATCAACAGCTGGATTGGGGGGGGGCGTTCACTACGAGCGGTCGTTTGGGTTCTTTCTGTCATTCTGTCTGGGTCATCCTTTAGTCTGGGCCTCAGAGTTCCAGTGGATCTTCTGTATCTGGCCAGCAGACAGGGACAGAGGGTAGAGTAAATTACACTTCGGCAATATGTCAAGTCTGAAAATGGCAAAGATCACTTTCATTGACCAAAATTCAGTCATATGGCCACCCTGAACTACAACAGAATCTGGAAAGTGTAATCTATCTGGGTACCCAGGAGAAAGAGAAATCAGGTTTTGTTGAATGTATAGCAGAGACAAAGCAGGGTTTACTACCTAAAGAAGAGACAGATTTGGGAGGGGTCTGTGAACATTTATTTTGTCACACACACTGTTGAGCCAAAGATATTTCCTCTCAACAAGTAGTTGGTAACAACTGGAGAATAGAGTGATAAAACTAATTTAGAAAGAAATCTGGCAATATCTACTAAAATTGAAGATATGTGAAATTTATGATCCAATGAGATAGATTAGAATAACCTGGCCACAATATTTTGCAACTTCTCTTATCCCTTGAATCTGGGCTGGCCTTGTGACTTGCTTTGACCAGTAGAATGTGATGGAAGAGATGCTGTGTGCATTCCAGATCCTAGGCTTTAAAAGGCCTTGCAGCTTCTCCCTGGAGTGATGCTCAAGAATGCTACGATACAAGGAAGGTGATCTACCCTACTGGAGGAGAAGAAGCCACATGGTAGATATCTGAGGTGCCCTAGCCTACAGATAGTCCTAATAGCCAGACATGTAAATGAGGCCAGTTGCACTATTCAGCCATTCCAGCCTTCATCTGATTGCGCCCAGATGAGAAAAACTAGCAGAATAACCACCGTGTCTACCCACGGAATTGTGTAAATCATTATTTTAAGCCAGTAAATGTGGGATGTTTTATGATACAGCAATAGATAACTGATACAAACGGGAATTTCACCTCTGAGTATATATTAAAGATAACTTCTTACACTTTTGCCAAAAGAAAAAATGTTCAAGAATGCCCACCGTAGCAGTGTTTATAAAAGGAAAATTATGGAAAAAAATAATATGTCAACCATTACAAAAGATGGATATTTAACGTATGATTTAGATATCTAACGGAACGCTATACAACAGTGAAAACAGAGCTATAGGTATCAACTTGGATAAACTTCAAAAATGTACTATTCAGAAAAGAAACTGAATTGCCCAGTGATACACATTTATTCAATCATCAAATATTTACTGAACACTATGTAGGTGTCAGGGATAAAACAGTTCTGAAAACAGACCAAAAAAAGAAAAACAAAAAATCCTGTCTTCAGTGAACTTGCATTCTAGTGGAGGGAGACAGACAATAAAATAGAAAATAAGTTAAATGTTTAATAACCCAGATAGTGAAAAGTACTAAAGAATAATGAAGAAGGCAAAGGAGATGCAGCACTGGAGGGATTTGCAATTTTAGATGAGGTAACCTAGGAGGCTCCTTAGGCAGGGTCATTTAAATAAAGACTTGAGAGGAGTAGGGGACTAACCATGCGCCATCAGGGAATGGTATTCTAGGCAAAGGGAACTGCAAGTGCAAAGGCCCTGAAGTGGAAGGACCACTGGTATTTTCAAGGACTAGGTAGGAGGTCAATGAGTAATTGGCCTAAGAAGTAAAAAGGAAAGTATGAAACCATTTATGTTGCACTTTATGAATGCACAAAATAGTATGTGTCATTTACTAATTCACAAGTATCCAGTAAAATTATAAAAAACAGTCTATATTGGTTAGGGATACATACATATGTCAAAAAAGTATAAACATAAGCCTGGTGGGACTTCCCTGGCGGTCCAGTGGTTAAGACTTCAGTTTCAACACAGGGGGTGCAGGTTCGATCCCTGGTCAGGGAGCTAAGATTCCACATGCCTCAAGCCAAAAAAAACCCAAAACATAAAACGGAAGCAATATTGTAACAAATTCAATAAAGACACTAAAAATGGTCCACATCAAAAAAAAAAAAATCTTAGGAAAAAAAAAGCCTGGAAAAAGACCCATTACTTTCAGGATAGGAGTCTCTCTGGGGAAAATGGAGGTAAATGGAATCAAGATGGGGTATGATAGCCTATCTTTTAAAAATGTCACGTAAATATGGCAAATTTTATTTATTTATGTATTTAATTGTTTGTTAAGTAAAATTTATTCAGTGTGGATGTTGGGTAAATAGGTTTAATTACAATATTCTCTGTATTTTCTAGTATGTTTGAAACATTCCATAATTGTTTTTAAAAGGAAATGAAGCAATAACTATTTAATCAATAATTAGCAATTGTTTAAATGAGGAGACATAGTTGGACACATACACACACACACACACACACACACACACACACACACACACACTAAATGAGAAGAGTACTTGCTGTCACTGGGAAGGACACAATCTCTCCCTGCAGGTAACAGCCACCACATTTCACACATAATATTACACAGGACCTAATCCACATATAGTTAGGGCAGTGCTATTTTGATGATGGCAAACACCAACGTGGATTCTTCTTTAACCTTTAAGTGCCTCTCTATCTACATTTAATATAATTTCAAAGTAACATTTATATGTAAAATTACATCAAAATAAAAGAGCAGGTGCTTCTGTATAACTGGACAGGAAGAGGTTAATAATAATGATAATAATGACCATAAGAGCATTGACATTTACTAAGCACTCAGCCTCTTTTCTAACTTTCAAGTATATTAGTTCCAAGATTCCAAGTATACTAAGTCATTTAATCTTTCTAACAGTTCAATGAGGTAGGGATTGCTATTACTCCCAGCTGACCAATGAGGAGCAGAGGTACAGAGGTGACTGATTTGCCCAAGGTCACACAGGTGGGAAGTGATGAAGCCAGGCTTCAAACTTAGCAGCCTGTCTGATGGCAGAGGCTGAACTTTAACCACTAAGCTCTGCTGGGAATGCAGAAACCTCTAGGCACACCCTAAAACCACTCCCATAATTCAGAGCTTGTACACTAAAGTTAAAACCAACTGTGAATATGTTTGTGTGACTGGCAATAAATTATTAACTATATGGTTCATATTTGCTTCAACTGATGGGATTACAGGGTTCAACCGAATCAATGTGAACCTTGATTGCCCACCAACATGAATTTGAAGTCTTGCTGACTCTTGTAAATAAAATTGCATCCAAAATAGTTATGACCCTTCGAACTCTTATAAATGTTATCATCCTTAACACGGTGTTTGGAGAAGTTGGGGGTGGGGTCCAATTTAGCTCTGAGAAATGCCTCCTGATTCTCTCTGAAAACCGTATTTATTTCCCTAAAAGCCATATTTCCATATATATTAGTCCTACGGAGTTCTTTAGGCAAAGTTTGGGGATTGCTTCTCAATTGGGAATTCCCAACATGGCAGGCCAAAATTCTCTGTCACCACAAACTGAATGGTCAGAACTGAACAAGATTTAAACAAAAAAGAGAGAGATGCTAAAACAAAATGAACACAATGCAAAGGCATTTAAGGTCAATAAAACCAAAGTTGAAAAATGTAAATAGTTTTGCTTTACCTTTAGCCACAAAAATGAAAAAGAACTAGCATACCACTTTTATACTAGATTTTGTTTAGTAATAGATTAAATATGTATGCAGTCCATATATGGAGAAGACTATTTCTTATAACTGGAAACAACTGGAAAAACATGTTTGCTAGAAATTATGGGCAACAGGGAACATCAAAATGTTTTTGGTGGGACATCTAAAAAAACATCTTAACTATTGGTTAATCACTTCTTTCAGATAATCTCTACTATAAATATACTTAATATTTTCCCTCATTTAAGATAAGCTTTGTTAAATAAGATCAGACACAAATCTCTGTCTCCTTGCTAAACTCTAACAATTGTATAGGATCAGTCCAGAGGTACTGTCTCACCCTGCACATTAGCTCATAAAAAGAACATTTATTCAGAAGACTCCCCAAACATACCTCCTGCAGGCAGTTAGTCTTCAAATTTGACTAGAATTTTCTGTCAACTGTCCCAGAATGTTTCTGATCCATATAGTTCAAATCAGTGACTTTAAACTACATTAACATTTTAATTTAAATTATTTCTATTACTGGAGGCAAAGTAAATTCAATGCTCCCAGAGTGATGTTTCTAACAAAACCAACTCAAACTTTGCTTCTCTAAAATATAGCCATAAGGGAGAAAAACACTATAAACATAGTAATTATGGTGAGATAATCAAAGGCCTCCACTCTGCAAAAGAAAATTGTCCTAAAAATGTCACTTGTGGGTTTTGAGGCTCTGGAGCCTTGAAAGGGACCTATTATAAACAGAAGTTGAGAGGAAGCAACACACTTTGGACCTTTCTCTGTCTCCCCTCCCCTTTCTCTCACTCTTGGGAAGGAGAGAAGTTACAAGTTGAAAAACTCAGCCAGCTCTTCTCCACATCCCCCCACCGCCCCACCCCCTTCTTTCTCTGTCTTCATTTCTACACTGGCTTCAAAACACCCCCATTTTACTTAGCCTTTTCCCCCCACTCAGATTTCCCTGGCTTATAATTACAATCATGGGGAGCTCCCTACAGGATTGTCTTTGAGACCTTTCAGACCCGGCACAGGGAAATTCCCAGCTGAAACTGACTTTGTCTCCTGCTCTTTAAAGAAACCAGCAGTGTGAACTAACTAAAAAGTTGACCCAATTTGAAGAGACATTTCTCCAAAGAAGATATACAATAAGCACATGAAAAGATGCTCAACATCACTACCCATCAGGGAAATGCAAATCAACACCACAATGAGATGCCACTTCCCACTGACTGGGATGACTATTGTCAAAAGTGGTGGTGAGGAGACTTCCCTGGTGGTCCAGTGGTAAAGAATCTGCCTTACAATGCAGGGGACATGGTTTGATCCCTGGTTAGGGAACTAAGATCCCACATGCCACGGGGCAACTAAGCCCGCACGCCACAACTACCGAGCTCGCGTGCCTCAACTAGAGAGGCCGCGTGCCGCAAACTACAGAGCCCACGCGACCTGGAGCCCACGCGCCACAACTAGGGAGAGAAAACCCGCACACCACAACTAGATAGAAGCCTGCGCACTGCAAGGGAAGATCCCGCATGCCTCAACAAAAATCCCACGGGCCGCAACTAAGACCCGACACAGCCAAAAATAAATAAAATAAATAGTAAATCTTAAAAAAAAAACAGGGTGGCGAGAATGTACAGAAATTGGAGCCCCTGTGCATTGCTGGTGGGGATGTACAATGGTGCAGCCACTGTGAAAAAGTATGTCAGTTCCTTTAAAAATTGATTGTAAAATTATAATACAATTCAGAAATTTCACTTCTGTGTAGATGTCCAAAAGAATTGAAAACACAGATTCAAGCAGTGTTCATGGCAGCATTATCCACAGTAGCCAAAAGGTAGACACAACTCAAGTGCCCACTGACCACTAAAGGGATAAACAAAATGTGGTACATACATGCAATGCAATATTATTCATCCTTAAAAAGGAAGGAAATTCTGACACATACTACAACTGAAGACATATGCTAAGTGAAACAAGCCAGACACAAAAAGACAAATATTGTATGATTCCACACATATGATGTACTTAAAACAGTCAAAATGATAGAGTCAGAAAGTAGAATGGTTGTTGCCAGGGGCTGGGGTACAGGGGGATGAGGAGTTATTGTTCAATGGGCAGAGTTTCCGTTAAGAATAAGAAAAACTTCTAGAGATGAATGACAGTGATGGTTGCACATCAAGGTGAATGTATTTAATGTCACAAAACTGTACACTTAAAAATAGTTATAATTGTAATCTTTACACTATCTACCTTTTACCACAATAAAAAAGTTGACTCAGAGGGTATAAACACAGAATGATTTTCAGTCAACTATTTTTTTAATAAATCAATAATCTGCCAATCTGCCATTTTGCAGCTCCTCGCTAGGCTATAAATATGATGATTCTGAGTTGTAGAGACTCTCCTTTAGCGACCATCAGATTGGAGTCTTGGTTGTGGTGGACTGAACCAATGTCATTCATGCCTTTAAACTTTCTACAGCTTTAAGAAGGAGGCTCTAGCTTAAGACAAATGGATCGCTTTTCACTTATGCCCAGGACCTGACAGACATCACTAATCAATCACAGCACTGCTTTCTGCTGAGGCCCCTGGGACTTCATAATCCTTCCCAACATTGGGTTCAGGCAGCCACCAATTAATCAGAGCTGTGGTCAAAATGAAGTCTATTTGCCATAGTTTTCTATTTTTACCCAAATTAAAATCTTACCCATTACAAAGCGGTTACAATGGATTGAGCTGAGCACACCAGGTTACAGAGGTAAGGGAACAGGTTTGCCCCAATCTCTGTCCATGCCTTTTAACTGCCCTGGATTCTGACACACACAGGGCCAGGGTACAAGAAAAGCACCTCAGGTAATACAACTCAAATGACCAAAGAGACAGATTCTTCTAGCACAATAATAGAAAGGAGATATGCTAGTATAGTCATTATGAAAGACCTCATTGTTTTCTAGAACAGGGGTTAGCAAACTTTTTCTATAAAGGGTCAGATAGTACATATTCTAGATTTTGTTGATCGTGTGGTCTCTGTTGCAACTACTCAACTCTGCCTTATGAAAGCAACTATAGACTATACATAAATGAATAGGCATGGCTGTGTTCCAGTAAAACTATTTACAAAAACAGGTAGCAGGTGGGACTTGGCCTATGGGCCACAGTTTGCCAACCAGTGTTCTAGATGTTCCATCTTCAGGCCAGATCTCACCGAGGCTGCTTTCACCTTTCTTGTTATCTACCTTCAGAATATAAATCCATTTCTATCCCCATCTGAGCACCCCCCACCCGCCTCTCCCATAGAGCTTAATGAAGGACAAGTGGCACAGAAGGCAGAACATCAGGCTAGAGGTGAGAGGGTCAAAAGGAGAGGATCTAAGAGGGCTGAAATCTGGCAGGGGCAGGGGGGCAGCAGTACATGTAGAGTTAAGAATTAAAAGTTAAGAACTAAGGCCCTCTACGAGCGAGTGGCTGAAGGGTGGATGAGTAGCGTAGAAGAGCCATTCTCCAATCTCTACCTAACTGCAAAAGCTGGATGCAGTGTAACATGGTATTCAAATCCATCCAAAGTGAAGCCTTTCTGGGTATGCTCTTGGATTCTGTGTGTGAACTTGACATGACCAGGGGCCAGTTTGGTTATGGGTTGCACTACCTTGCTAATGGTAGTACTGCAAGTGATATACTTAGATCACTCTAAAGAGTGGTGCGAAGCAGGTTCAAAGCTAAGATAAGGTTATTTAATCCACTGCCACTTCCAACAAAGTTTGCCGCAAAACAATTAGATAAACAGGGTAAGTATAGAGCAGGTCAGAGCCAGGGTAGTTCAGTCCTGGGCATGCTGTAACTCACTGACCCTGGAAAGTCACTTAAGGTCTGTTTCCTGTATTTAGAGTGGGAATCCAAATGCTAGCTCCATACACGGATAAGCAAGGGTACACATTCCAGGTAATCTGCATTCAGACTAATAAAAGATAACATCTAATAAAGGGAAAAATAATCCTTCATCCTACAAAGTTTTGATGATCCGCCTTCAAAACAAGGTGGGACTGAAAGAGATAAAGGTACTTGGTGGGAGAGACAGGAATGCAGAGGAGGAGATAGGGAGAAAAACTGTGATTTGAGAGTGGAATTATAGAAGCACAAAGGTCAGACCTACGCCAGTCTGCAAGAACTACATATAGCTTCTTGTGGAAGTTGACACATAAGCTACGGATGTGAGAATAAGCAGGAGTTAGTTGGGGAAGGCAAGTGGGAGCTGGGGCATTCTAAACATGAAGAAACACAGTAACAAAGGCCCAGGGGAGAGAAACAGCAGAGTAAATGTGTGTAGGGAGTGGATCTGTTCAATGTTATTAGCAGGCCCTAAAGCTGGAGGCAGGTTCCAGTGCAAAGTGAGGCTGAGGGTTAGGCCAGGGCAAGCCGATGGAAGGCCTTAAATGTCCCAATAAAGAGCACAATTTATTCTGTATGACGGCAGAGATGTTGAAGGTATTAGGTATGGCGGTGATGAGGAAATGCAGAGAGTGTCAAAACAATCAGGCTGGAGGCAGAGGAGCCAGTCAGGAAGCTGTTGGGTAGGGCAAGCAAAAGAAGATCAGAACAAAGGTGGGGGATAGAGGGGATGGAGAGGAGGGTGTAGATTTAAGAAACATCTAGAGGCTAAAATAAGAGCGACCTGGTGAGCAATTACATTGAGGGCAGGGGGACATGAGGGATAGAAAGGGACTAAGGGTGACTCTCAGATTTCTGGCCAGGCTGTATCCCTGTAAGGCCAGACCACATCACACCCTAACGTGATGTTTCCAACTACAGAGAGAATCATTCTCCCAGAAAATAGGCAATCTGGAAAAAGTTCCCAAGAAGGAAAGATGTAAAGACAAAACCAAGTTTGGAAATATCCTGGTAACAAGTACTGGAAATTATAATTACACACGTATAAATAAAAGGCCAGCAGAGATGAACGGCTATGCAATGCTACTCTTAAAGCCAGTTTCACTATACATGGTAGTATTTCTACCATGTTTCAATGTTTTGCCTGCAAAATACACAAAGCTGTAAAGTGTATATCACATGTGTGTCTGGGTGTTTTACAACCACACCATGCCTCAGATGAACACTTTCCGTCCTGTAGTATTTCATTAGACAGAGCCTTTTTAAACAATTGGAAGAAATTTTACTAAGTGTATACTTCAAATTACCTGCCTAGAAAAAAGATTTGAGTGTGTGGGCACCCATTTACTGTTTAGGTTTATAAATTACTGTTATTCTTATAACTTTTAAAATATTTTCAAGCTGTCTTAAATAGTATACACATCATTAAGCAGATGTCAAATTATGGACATGACATGGAATTGCTGGACACTTCAAGTACCACAAGTCTTGAGTAACTAAATTCAAAAAGGCATGTAGGGTAGAAAAAATGAAAATGAGCAGGGAAAGGTCCAGAGGCTTAGCAAAATCTGTTCCCTGAGGGTAATTCAAGGACTATAGGCTGTGTCTAAATTCAAACCCAGCACCAGGATTCTGGCTTCTACATTCCAACTGCTGTCCTAATGGAACATTTTATAAAAATTATAAGAGCAAAAGGTCTACAAGCTGGAGGTCACACAAGGATTTTATGTAATTTGATAGGGACTGAAATAAGTTACTCTCAGAAATAGAGACTCCTGATCTTCCAGTTTCACAGTGAAACATACTTGTGTTCCGTTGACTATGGAACAGTTGAACACAAGCGAGGTTCAGGTTTGAATCCTGGCTCTATCGCTAGCTAAGCACACAGCTCTGAATAAAGCATCCCCCTCTACTCCCTCACCTTCCATCTCTACAACTGAAAATGAAAAGGCTGAACAAGATCACCAGGGGCCTTTCCAGCCAGATCCTCCAGCTAGGTGCCCACGGTTAGCCCTCCCACGTAGCACTAAACCTCTCCTCCACAGCACTCAGCAAGCTTATCATTAATTTCCGGTTTAATGTCGATCTTCATGCCTGGAAGGCAGTTCTATGAGGATGGGGATCTTGTGATCTTGTTGATTTCTGTATACCCAATGCTTAATGCAGTACCTAGCACTGAAGAAGTTCAATAAATATTTTCAGGGAACTTCCCAACCCCCTTTAATTAATTAATTAATTTATTTATTTTCTGTAATTAGTTACTAGCAGTATCAGAGTAAGATCCAGATCCTTTGATATGCCCTCTGGGAATGGAGGACAACTCAGTTCCAAGTTGGACACCTATCCATCCTTTCTTTGTTGTCAGATCATTTGGGAACTTGCCTCATCAGAGGCTTTCCCAGCTGGTTTCTCTCTCACCAGGCCCTGAAGGGCCATGTTCCTAAACTGTTTCCCTGAGCTTCCTGGTTCTTCTAAAAGGAAACAAAAATCCCATTTAAATTTGTTTCAAATTTTATGTTAAAAGCTATAGAGAGGATGAACTTGGTTTTTTAAAATGGCACATACTAGAGAAGTTAAAAAGGTAAGACATCTCAAAGTAACTTCTCAGAACTAAGCCTTGTCTCAATTCAATTCCTTTCTCTTCTTAAAGATCCATAGGGAATGACCCACCCCAGGGAGTTCCACCATCCCTTTGTTCCTGTAGTGAAGAGTCGAGCCTCTGGTTTCCTCCCCATTTCCTTATCCAGTGTCCTTCCTCCTCAGCCAACAGAGGGAGACTCCCACTCTTAACTTTCTCTCATTACTTCTATGCACTGATTGGTGATCTCCCTCCCCTGAGCCTCAGGTCCTGAAAGTTCCTCAGGCTGTGGCTCTTTCAAAGGACTAGCACCAGCCTAGTATAGATAGACATCTCACCCTAAAACTCCCTGCTGGGGGCTGCCTCCTGCTGTGCAGTCTCCAAGCCTCCAAGGCGAGTCTTCCTCGCTTTGCAGAAGGGATTCTCCTGGGAAGGGGCTCTGAGCCAGCCATGCCCATCCCAGGTGCCTTCCCGCCCTCCTCAATTTCTCCCAGAGTCTTCCTCTTGCTATTAACCCTGGTTGAGTTCAAGTTTTGCGTATTTATTTTTTTCCTGTTGACTTTTGGTCTTCCCTACATGGCCACTTTTATTTCATTCCAGGTCCTCCAATGTAGAAGTTTTTAGAGTTTGCTTTCAAATAGACAAAATAGTGGACAAAGCTAGTATATAATATGTAGGGAGACACAACTGGCTAAGAAAACGTATGAAGGAAAGTAAGGCAGTGATTACCACAGAAGTCAAGAGAGTGGTTATTTGGGGAAGAAGGGAATAAGTTGGTTTGAGCGTGATCTTGGAAGACTTCTGGAATAACTAGAAAGTCTGAGGTTCTTTCACAAGTGGTAAATTCAAAGGTGTTTCCCTTATAAATTCACTAGCTGTACATGTGTTTTTTGCTGTTTTATGTATTTGCATTATACTTAACAATATTTTTTTTCTTTTTTTTTTAAAGCTCACATCCTCTTTGACTGTACAACTTAGCTAAGGAATGATGACCAACTAGATTTCTATAAACAAAAAAAAAGTACAAATCTCTTCCCATGTTTCAGCAAATTCTCATCACTGCAATAAATATTTCACATCAAACTTCTACTTGCTTGTGTCCCCATTCATGAATCAGAACAGATCAGTTTAAAGACAGAGAGTATGTCAAAGGAAAGCCAGACCCAAGAAAACTTTGAATGATGGACAACTTAAAGAAAAAAAAGCCCTGAGTAGTCACTAAAAATATAATACCCCTTTCCTTTTATGTCTGTTAGAGCATTTTTAATAATTACTATGTACAGAGAAGGACTTTAAAGCAGATGAAGGCAATAAAGATGCTACTTTTATGACACCTATTGTTATTGTGTGCCTGAGACTAAGTATTTAATGTACTTCATCAAATTTAATCTTTACAACAACTCTAAAAGATAGATATTATTTATCTTAATAATTCTACAGTGTGTGTATTGTTATTCCTCTAACAAGTCAAGTCCATTCTCACCCCTGGAGACCTTTGCAAATGGTTTCCTCTACTTCCAATGCTCTTCCCCCAACTCTGCACACCTGCTCCTCCTTCAGGTTTTAGCTTAAAAGTGATACACTCCTCATTCCACAATTAGCCTTCTTCCCCCTGCTAGTACCCCTTAAAACATACTCCCAACCCATTTAGCACTCAGAAAAACAACTATCCAATTCCTCATTTCTTGCTCACAATTATGGTAAAATCTTCTGAAAGTAACAGACCATCCTGACGGCCGAGCCATCCTGGAATTCTTTTCAATAAATCCTCAGCTAGAATGAGACAATCTGTCTTGAGATATGCATTCCTTTCGACAAGAAGCCATGAAAAAGCAAGCAATTAATACATGGGGCTGGCCAGCAAAAAATGCTCTTGTTAATTACTATGAAATAAAAAGAAAATAACGGTGCCTGATTACAAGCACCAACCTTCAGGCTTGGAAAGGAGAAAACCTGCCCTCCATGCAAAGATAAAGCCAAGGAAAAGAGTCTGAATTTCTCAGCTGTTACATGGGTTGCGTTAGGTCAAGTTTTAACTGCAAACTTTAAGCAACAATAAAGATGGCAAAGAAAATCCTTCAGATGTGAGAAGAAAGAATAATCATAGCTACACGCACTTAGTCCAATGGGGGAGTATACAGAGCGTTACTAAAATTTATTTTATAGCTAAAATGTATGTTTAGCTTGGTTTGTGGCTGCCTCTGCAGCCTGTATGTGCAGGGCATTATAAATACTCTTCAGGGGTCCTGCCTACCTCCCACGCTCTATAGCATTAATCAAATGAACCAAGTAGCCGTCAAAGTCTTTTTGGAGGGCGCTCTGTGGCCCAAACCCACTGCAGGCAAACCTCCTGGCCACAGGAGCCGTGCCATTTCCTCCTCAGTCTCCTGGCTCCTGTGGCCTCCAGCCTGGAGATGGTGTCCAGCCTCTCAATTTACAGGAACCCCTTCCCTGCCTCCTGTGCGTGGGTACGCAGGGCCATATTTAGCTCAGCCTACCCAGGGTTCACTTCACTGGACCAAGTGAAGCCAAACACCAAGTGAGCACAAGAAAGAAAGGGCTTTCTGTCTCAAGTATCTGTCTGTGTGAAGTCAGTGGCTTTTTAAAGGCTACCACTTTGGTGCCTACGCGTCAGAGTCTTTGGGGTTTTAATTTAGAGGTGGAAAATATAGTCATCTAACGCCAGCAAGCAAAATTAAGGAGGCTATGATGTTTCAAGGCAAGAAAATAAGACAGTCTGGGAATGGACATACATACGTGTGTCTATATCTTTATACATGCATATATACCATATGTGCACGTGTGCTACAACAATGAGGGTATGGCTCGCTGCCAAACATTAAGAAAAGTTTTTAAAATTTACGATGCTGGGAAAAAGTATACAAAAACATAAATCTTAGATGTTTCTCCTAATCAATGCTAAACTACCAGAACATACAAATCTTTAAAACAGTATAACCCAAGGAATTGAGAGTTTAACAAAAAACCTAAAATTAACAAATGGCTTCCACCAATCGTATCAGAAAATGACACAATATTTGCTCAATGCTAACTACGATAATGATGATGACGGCAAAAGTAATCGTGTCTGCCATTCCTGAGCACATCCCAAGCACAAACAATTGTGGTAATGTCTTTACGTTCAGATGTCATGGGTTCACACAAACCTGTGAGGTAGCTAGTCTTCTTATCCCCATTTTAAAGATGATAACACTGAGGCAGAGCAAGATTAAAAAAACCTCAACATCACACAGCTGTAGAGTGTCAGAAGAGGGAATGGATTCCAGGCCTATGCATCCCTAGATTAAAGAACGAAAAGTGACAACCAATGATATGCAGCCTCCCCGTGGGAAAGGAACAAAACCCAGATCTAGATAAAGAAAGAAAACTGGGAAGAAATCAGGGAATTTTCTGGATAACTGAAGCCTCCAAGGAGTCAATGTCGTCCTCGGTGTCAACATAATTCTGGCAACAAAGCTTCTGTGTGGTTGTAAATGACTTTGAACCTTTCATAGTACAGAAGCGGTCATTTGAAAAGTTGGAAACCCAATCAGTGTATTACTTATATGATGCCTAAAAAGCAGCTTGCATGATTTCGAAACAGAATAATGTGGTCTGAAAGAAATAAGACGAGGTTACAAAATATGCCCTAATGTTCCCATTTCTATGCACATCATCCTTATTCCAAGTAGTTGCCTTGGAGGCTGTTAGTTATTCCAGAGAGGCAGGCTTTTTTCTCTAAGACATTTTGGGAAACCTGCCTTTGGAACCGTCCCCAGAGTCTGGCACATTTTTGCGACAAAGTATCATACCAGCAGCATAACTTTACAAAGCCCTTTAGAACCAAATCTAGGGGATAAGGCTACGGATCAAAAGACGAAACTCTGGTTTTAGAAAAGAATGAGTTGTGATTACAAAAGAGTACCGGTCTCTTGTGTGGCTCCTAAGGTGGCCAGAGGAATTCCAGAAAGCTTTTGAGTAACAGCTGCCATGCTGAGAAATGTACACAAGTTCCACTGGGTGATAACTGAGCAGGGAAACATTCATTTGAAAATGAGAGTGTCAAAAACTAGACTGTTTAAGATGGTGGTAGTGATGTAGTTACCGTGCTTACCCAGGCTCGGCGCTTCCTGCACAGTGCCCAGCACACAGCAGGTGCCCACTGCACGGTTGTAAATGACTCAGTGACTCTACCCATCGGTCAATTAAACAAAGAACAAACTCTTTGCTAATGAGAAAATTCTTTGCTCATACAACGGTTAATGGGTCAAAAACCTAAACACTCACAAAAGTATGGCTTTGTTGGAGAACTAAAATACGAAGAAAAACCTGCTGTAAGGATCTGCCACTCATTTTTCCACCTTTCTCCAGATGTTTCCAGTCTGCAGACTCTGTTTCCCAAACGTGTGCATACAGGGTGCCTGCCACACAGGCAGTCGCTCTGAGAGCAGGGTGGGAATTATGTTACCACTGCCCCCCTCATGAAGCTGCTTTCCCTGCACTGACAGCCACTCCAAGCAGCTTCCAATGAAGATGATGCCCCCTGCAGCTTATACGAGAAAGGAAGAATAACCAGGACTGATCTCTAAAGATGCACATGTTCAAATGCCAACAAGAATGCTTCTTGCAGGAAAATCCTATTCCAACAAACTTCAGGACAAAACCTAAATGGTGCACCCTCTATTTATGGTTAGCCTATCTGATTATTCAGCCGTTCATTCATCCCACGTTTATTAATAATTAATACATTATGATGATCTTACTACTTAATGGCACTGAAACGACCCAGTTGAATAAGACACAGGTCCTCACTTCCAAAGAGGTCGCCACTGCATTTCATTCAGAACACCCACCCCCTGCTCTCCCCCAAGCCCCCAGCACCCGCTGCTGACCAGCATTAGCACTCTTCTCTTTCCTCCTGGACGCAACTCCCCAGTCCTTCTCTACTCTGTGCCAGGCAGCCACTCACAATCCACAGAAATGCCACGGGATCTTTTCATCCATTCTGCTTACTTACAATAATTCACTTATTCAGTTAGTCAAAAATGCTTATTGAATGTCTACCATGGGTCAACATGGGTCTGGAAACATAAGAGACTCCTATATTCTAGTGAGGGAGATGGACCAAGTCCCATGTGGTCACAGGAAAGACAGCTAGGAAACAGGTTCACAAATAACTGTACATTATTATATTTAGGCTGTGATATGCATGAGGAAGAAACATAAAGTAAGGCTGGGACATAAAGAATGACGAGAACAATGAATTAGAAAGAGCATTCAGAGAAAGGCTCTCTGGGGAGATAACATTTGAGCAGAGACCTGTAAGTAGTAAAGAAGTAAGTCACACACATATCTGAAGAAAGAATGTTCTAGTCAAGG